>NW_017728922.1:11672489-11689955 GCF_001723895.1 Crocodylus porosus
CAGGCCCAAGAGAGGGCGAGGCCCCAAGAGAGGGCACGGCGCTGAGAGAGCGCGGTACGCAGGCCCCAGAGACGGCGAGGCCCCAAGAGAGGGCGCGGCGCCTAGAGCGCGGTACAGGCCCAGAGAGGGCGAGGCCCGGAGAGGGTGCAGAGCAGAAAGACCCAGGAAAGGGTCAAGGGGGCCAGGCACGGCTAAGGCCACCTGAGCCCCAAGCGCAGGAGGCGCGCAGCGCCGAGAGCGCGGTACAGGCCCCAGAGAGGGCGCAGCGCCGAGAGCGCGGTACAGGCCCAGAGAGGGCGAGGCCCGGAGAGGGTGCAGAGCAGAAACGACCCAGGAAAGGGTCAAGGGGGCCAGGCACGGCTACAGCCACCTGAGCCCCAAGCGCGGGAAACCCGCAAGCGCGGAGAGCGTGGCAGAGACCCCGAGTGGGGCCGCAAGCACAGAGGGCACGGCGGAGACCCCGAGAGGGGTGAGAGGAGCTAGGGAGACCCAAGGGCGTCAGTAATAGGCCGGCGGGTGAGAGCCCGGCCCAGGGGCGCCAGGTGGGTGACGAGCCCAGGGTGCCAGAGGGAGAGCACCAGAGGGGCAGGGGACCAAACAACGTCCCCCGGGACAGCTGCGAGGCTTGGGGCATGCTAGAGGGGAGGTTTGGAGGCACACATTTGCCCATAAGGCTGCGGTGAGAGGACCCCACTTTGGAACGGAGGGGATACCATCAAGGTGTCGTTAGGTGCGGGTAGGCAGCCTCCCGTTCTGAACCTCAACAACAAAGACATGGCGGGCGAGTAGAGGGTGCCAGACCACCCTAATTGGCACGGCAAAGGGGCACTCGCGAGCTCACGGCTGCTCGCGGGGCCATCCGTGACATGGACGAATTTGTAGGACTGTATGAAGCCATCTTAATGCAGGAGAGTCTAAGGAACCACATCCAGCTTTTTGAGGGGGAGACATTAAATCGGACTTTGCCATTGACATGATCAGTCACTGCCGTTGTCCTATTAGTTACCCTATTTGCATGTCAATTCCGGTTTCGTGCATCTCTGGTTACTATGATCCAGGTGTGCCTAGAAACCACAGGCAGGTAATGAAAGCATAATTACAGTAAAAGTCACATTATCCAGCAATTTATTAACTGACGTGCTCCATTAATCAGCATGCCGATTGACAAGACAAAAGCAAAACTGGAAGTCCTACTTCCAGCTTTGCCAAGTCCCACTTTGACCAACTTTGGACCACGGCCCAGGGCAAAGCAGCCTGCACAGGGCCTCCCTCCCTGTTCCCTGGCACGCTGATGCCAGGGAGGGGCAGTGGAACACCAGACATGGCGAGAGGGGTGGCATCTCAAACAGGCAAAGATGATTGTTTGGGCCTCTCATGTAACTGGCACATTTGGTTATCTGGCACCCCCCATTCCCCATGGATGCCAGATAACAGAGCTTTTGCTATATCTGCCTCTGGTTTCTAGGCACATGTGATACAGCATTAACGCCCTCTTTTTCCTTCAAATGAATATGAAATATGAAATTAAATTAACAAACCATCCAGTTACACAGTTACAGAGAACAGTTGCAGAACACATTCACCCACCTGAGCAGCCATTGTGTGTGCCACCAGGCAATTTCTGATTACAGCTCCCCTTCACTGTTTGCTTAAATGTCGAACCACCCCCTCCCACCACCCCCATCCTGCTCATCTCAGAGTAGATCTTGCAGCTGCTTTCACTTGTCTCAAGTCTTGGGCTCAAGACTCATTGGAAATTTTCCCCTCTCATTTCACAAATATTATGTACCACGCAGTCTGCCACTATGAAAGCACTGATGTTCTCTAGCTCTACCTCTAGCCTGTAGTTCAGTGACCTACAATGGCCTTTCAGGTGCTCAAAGGCACATTCTACAGTCAGGCGGCATTTGTTTATGTGGTAGTTGAAGGTCTATTTTTGTGGGTCAGTTACTTGCCTTCTGTACGGCTTCATGAGCCAAGGCAGGAGTGAGTAAACCACATCAGCAAGTATGAGGGATGGCACTGAAACACTCCAGATGACAACCTCCTCCACTCCTGGGGCATATTGGACCTTTTCCATCATCCAAGGCAGTGGTGAATTTTGAAAGACACGTGCATTGTGGGCACTTCCTTTCCATCCTGTGTAAATGTTAGTAAATCTTCCTCAGTAGTCCACTACAGCTTGGAAAATGACTGAAGGAAATACCTTCCTGTTGATGAATGACCAGTTGTTCTAGCATGGTGACAGGACAGGAATGTGTGTGCTGCCCAGTGCTTACACATAGGTTGGGAAGCCCATCACCCTGAGTCCTTCCACCACTTCCCTGGGGTTACTGAGGCAGATTAATTTGTTTGCTGCCAGCTCCTGCAGCCACTGGCAGACCTCTCTTATCACCACCCCAGCAGTGCAAGGAGCCATGCTGAACAGATTTGCCATGTGGCTCAGGCTTGTTGGAGTGGCCATTTTCATCACAGCCATGGTAACATGCTTCTCTGGGGCTATGGGCTTCCACATGACAGTTGTCTGACACTGTGACAGCATACTAACAATGTAGAAGGTGTCCCTGCTCATTCTTAATGTCTCTAGCCACTGATCATCATTCCAACTCGACATAATGCATGCCCACCAGTCTGAACTGTTTTTGTGTGCCCAGATCATTGCCATTAAGGTATGGCCAGCAAGCCGCTATAGTCTTACAAACCCTGAATTCATCTTCTTCCAAACACGTCAGCATCTCGTACAGTTCAATCATCAACCTGTGCATTGAGCCAGACATCCAAACATGTCTTTGCAGGAGTTTCAACAGACTCCAGCCCAGTTTGATAAATATTATTGTTTCCTCTTCTATAAGCAAGATTCTGCTATGGGAATCTTTTATAGCCATCAAGATTATTGTTTTCTTGTTGCTTAGTCCATTAGGAATCGAGGAAGCCATACTCTGATATTTAGCAAGCAGTCCACAGACACAATTCTGGCTGTCCCAGGTCCTCAAAGCCTGCAACACTGGTCAGTTTCCGTGAAAACACTCCCACCATTTACATGTCAATAGCTACCCAACTCAGGTCCTGTTACAATGCTGTACTGCCTCCTGCTTTCAGTTAACACAGCTTGATACAACTTTACTTATATGCATTCAAGTCCAAGTTACTTTATCTATCCTTCCCAGCACCACCTTTTCTTACTACCAAATCCCCATTCCTTCATTACCTTCTGGTATTTCACTTGGTCTCAGCAACACACATTTCTCACCCCCACCCACATGATGGGGCTCAGTCCCACAATTAACAACTGCCCGCCTGGACAATGAAGGACATGGAATATTTCACTTGGTCTCTGCACCACACAGTATCCACCCCCTAGCCCCAAGCCAAAAGCTAGGGTTTGTTCCCAGACCTTAAAACTCTGACCATCTGCCTGTGGACTGGCACCCAGCCACCCCCAGGGCACATGAGGAGGTCCACTTCCACAACTCCCACTGAAGGACATGGAATATTCAACTTGGTTTATGCTGTGCACCAGAATACCTTACCTGCCCCCCCCCAATTGCAATAATCATGATTGCTGTGTAATCCTCCCCCAGGGAAGGGTCCCAAGTGTCACAGTGAGACCGAACGAACAGGCTGGGTCTAGCGGCAGTGGAGTTCTGAGCGACATGGAAGCTGAGTTCTTTTAACAGAATGGATTTATTTGACTTACGCTTGGAAGAGCGCAGGTGTGGAGTCTTCAGTTACAGTATTAACTCACAACAGGGGAACCTGTTGTCCCACGGGGTTCACCGACAGGACAAGCCTGTTGGATAAGTCCCAGGGATGGTCAACAGTTTATAACGGAGGAACAACTGACAACACAGAACCGTAACTCGCTGGTGTCCGCTGAGAGCTGAATGGTCGGGTGGTCGAGATGGTTGCTGAGGTCCAGAACCAGGTAAGTAGTCGAAACCGTAGTCAGAGTCCAAGGGGTGATCCGAGGTCGTGGTTAGAAATCGATGCCAGGTAGGTCGTAAGCCAATAGATCAATATACTATAACACGAGGCGAAGGAGAAGACCGAAAAGGGCCGAAAAGCCTAAGGGCCTAACTGGAAGACAGTCCCTGAACAGATCAGGCTCTGTCTCCAGTTCCGCAGGTCTCTCTCTGAGGGAGGGGTCGTCAGACCTTTTATAGTAACTCTCATGGCCAATTAGGTTGCTAGGAAGACCGAACTTTCTAGAAAGATTACCTCATATCTCTCATATGCTGGCCATGCATAGCAACAAGCTCTCTGTTACAACTGAGCCTGCGCTTCTCTGAAAGTAGATCACACTTGACTGACAGGCCTTCAGGTCATGAAAAGGGCGCCTGCAAGGCCCGTCGCCATGGCGCATGCTTTTATCAGCTTACAGAATTCTCCACTCCTGTGTTGGCAGCACACATGTTTTTTCCAAGACAATGATCACCCTGTGGAAACTGCTCATGCAGGATGGTCATGGCTATGGATTTCTTGCTGATCAAATGGAAGATTTTTCCAATTGATTTCATTTCTAAAAGGGTCTGACTTTCTCGCCTGTGGTGGTTTACCACCATTTTCACCAATCACCAGCAAAATTGTTTTTTGCATATGTTTACCAATGCCAATGCCTAGACTCACAAAGGGAAAAACTGTCACAAATGTCTGGAGATTACACCAATCACACCTGTATTAGTATGCATCTCTTCCTAAAAGGTTCACAGATCTCTGCTCATAGGAAATATATAAGACCGAGGCATAAAGGAACAGGCTGGTCTGCAAACACTCTCTCTGATCTCCTCTCACCTGGCAAGGTTGGGCTATGGAGGGGACAAAGAAGAAGGAACATCTCTTGGAGGAGATGCCAAAGGCTGGGGACCAAATTCGGCTCATGCAGAAGTTGAGACACTAATTGATATTTAGGGTGAAAGAAAGGTGCTTACACAGCTAGAAAACTGAAGAAATAAGCAGGTGTTTGCAACTACCGCTGAACTATTGAAGGAACATGGCTACAATCATGACTGGGAATACTGCTGGAGTAAGATCAAGCCCCTAAAGTGTCAAAGACACTTCCATCATGTCAAAGACAATAACTGTCATCCTGGAGCTGCATGCAGAATGATCTCATTCTGTGACAAGCTGGTTACCATCCCTAGAAGAGATTCTGGAGACACTTGCCTGCAGGCACTCAGCATGACAGGTGTGCTGGAGGAGACTGCCACAGAGTTACCTCCCCAGTGCCACAGTATGACGTGCTTCCCTGGCAATACCAAGGGCTGTGGTGAAGCCTCTTCAAAAACCGCAAGCAATCAGTCTCAGTCCCAGATGAACAAGGTCTTTTGGGACTTCTCATAGGACTTGTTTTGCATGAAGCCAGAAATGAGCTTGTCCTCTACTACAGTGTACCCACACATTTTCATAATCAGACACAGAGGATGATCAGCAGGAGGGGCTGACAAACAATTTTGTTGAGCAGGAAGAAGAGGGCTATGAGTCCACCAATATTCTATCACAGGAGGCTTCAGGTTCCCAAGAGAGACTATTAGGTTCTGTGCAGGAGACACCACAAGCCTCGTGACCTGTGACTTGTAAGTTAGAGCAATGGTAGGAGATATTGGGCTAAAAGATTTGGGCCACATGCTTTTTTAGTCTGGTGAGGGGATACTGCTTATGTCAACTTAGTGTCAGTTCCACACTGCACATTGCCATGCTGGTGGGGGAGTGTTTCCTGATCTCTCTCAGGCTCCACCATGTCAACCCAGAAATGACCCCACTCCCTGCAGGGTGCTCCTGCAACTCTGCACAGCTTTTTGGTGGGAAGCCGCCTTCCCTGGGGTTTTCCACTCACAGTACTCCACTTTTCTCCCCCCCACACACATTCGTTCACAGTCTGAGAATTTAAGGGTCACTGGGGTCCCCTCCTAGCTGCAGGTGATGGCTGACCAAGCCAGTCTTTCACATTTCACTGCAAGCATCACTGCAAGCATCCAAAGTCACTTCTCCCAGCAGCCAAAAATCTCTTTTGGTCTTCAAATTAGGGACTCCCCTGGCCACCCCAACAGTTCCCCAAGTACTGGATGGCACAGGTAGGCAGCCTGAGAGATGCACCCTGTGATGGCTGGACAGCAAACTATTGCCAAGCCTTGTCCTTGGGCTTTTTGTGCCTCCTCCCCTCCACCCGCTTTTGGACAGCATCTATTCTAAATCCATAAAATAGGGTTCTATCCGAGCAAGGCAATCTTGCTCCCTCACAGACTTTGGGTGTTAGTGGAGTCACTTACATGGCTGGGTGACAGGGAAGCTACCCATGCTAGCACTGCCCCTGTACCCTTAGCCACCCCCTCGGCATCATGCATCCCATTGGGCTTTCCAATGGGAGTGTGCACCAGGAGCTTTGTGCATTGACTCTAAGCCTTGCTGGAGTGCTGGTTTTAGGGTGACCCCACTGGTCACCCAAGCAGTTCCCATATTGCCAAGACAGCTCCCCCTCACACCAAGCACAGTAGTGGACCATGGTACTGTCTCCTCATCTCTCTGGGCACAAACAGGTTGACCCAGAATTGACCCCGTTCCCACCAAATATTAGGCACCAAGATACATTTTGTGCCTATTACTTTTGTGTGCAGCCTAGCGCTGTACACTCTGTAATGGTCTGCACATTCAGGGATCCCTGGGGTCCCCATTTAAACTGCAGGTTAGGGTTGGCCAAGTCAGCTTTTCACATTTCCCCAAAGCAACACCCCACCTTTCTCTCCATGGTTCCCAACGCACTCCCAGCATGCACCCTGGCTTTCTCTGAACAGGGTGATCACTGCAAGCATCCAAAGTTGCTTCACACAGAAACCAAAATGTCTTTCAGTCCTGGAATTAGGGGCTCCCATGGCCACTCCAAGAGTTCCCCAAGTGAATAGCAAACAGGCACACCGAGGGGTTCACCCTGCCCTAGCTGGCCATGAAACCACTCCCAAGCCTGGACTTTCTCCAGTCTTTCTTGCCTTCCCTCCCCTAATTTAGCATCTATTTTAAAGCCTCCAAACAGGGTTCTATCTGAGCTAGGCACTCTTGCTCTCTCACAGACTTTGGGGGTTAATGGGGTCACCAACATGGCTGGGTGACAGGGAAGCTACCCATGCTTACACTGCCTTGCACCCTTAGCCAACCCTCAGCACCACACAACCTATCAGACTTTCCAACTGGGGTATGCACAAGAGGCTTTGTGCATTGTCTGTGAGCCTGGCTGGGGTGCTAATTTTAGGGTGACCACACTGGTCACACAGGCTGTTCATTGCCAGGACAGCTCCCCCACACACAAAGCACAGTAGCAGGCCACAGTAGTGTCTTCTCATCTCTCAGAGCACAAATGGGTCGACCCAGGACTGACCCCTCTATCCTGACTATTTGGCACCACAGACCAAGATAATTTCTGCCCTCATGGGCTGCTCCTGCAATCTGCACATGGTTTTGGCAGGAAGCTGCCTTCCCCGGCACCCTACATTCTGTAACAGTCTGCAAATTCAGGGTGTCTGGGGTCCCCTACAAGCTGCAGGTGAGGGCTGGCCAAGCCAACCTTTCATGTTTCTCCAAAACAAAACCCCACCTTTGGCCCCCAAAGTCCCCCTAGCATTCACCCTAGCTTTCTCTGGACAGGGTGATCACTCCAAGCATCCAAAGTCACTTAACACATCAGCCAAAAATTTATTTTGGTCTTTGAAGTAGGGACCCCTCTGGCCACCACCACAGTTCCCCAAGTAATGCATGGCACAGGTAGGCACCCCAAGGGGTGCACCCTGCCCTTGCTGGCCACCAAACCATTGCCAAGTCTGGTCTTGGAAGGGAAGGGCAGCTGCCCATGGCAGCACTGGCCCTGAACCCTTTGCCACCCATCATCATGACACACTCAGCACAACATGCTAGATAAAGATGATCCAGCCCAAGGGCTTCACTTCTCATAGTTCATCATCTTGAAGTGCAACTTTTTCTTTCTACCTTGTACTGAGAAATCAAGTCTATACTCTCAATATTTGCACAGAGCAAGCAGAGTCCCTCAAACTTAATGTTGATCAATCAGCATTTGGGTTTGCCACCAAATTTTGCTACTTATATGTGGAAAATATACTGCTTTGATAGGGGTGTCCTTTTCAAGGACAAGTCACTCAGAACTCTATAAAATTGATGCATGGAGCATCCAAGAAGTTAAAAGCCTTGTGTGTGTGTACTGGCGCAACCAGAGGTGCTTCACCAATTCTTGATCAGCCCAAAAGTTAACTAGCACATATACTGCAACATCTCCAGCAGAATGATGAACCATGGCCACAAGAAAACACCTAATCAGTGCTCTGAAGGTGAAGTTGCTGTGTACTAGGCCTGTGCAAATAGAGAACTATTCAATTTGGATTCAGATTTGGCTGATTCGGAGGCCAAAGATTTGATTCAGAGATTTGGGTAACTTTTCTGAAGCAATTCAGCCAAATTGGCTTTGGAAAATTCATTACCTATTTGGAGAGATTTGGAGATTCAGCCATAATGTATAATGGGGAATCAATGAAATATCTATAACTTTGTTATTTTGTGGCTGGTTCAGATGAAACATGCAGAGATGGTAGCCTGTGCTGAGGGCATGAAGCCTTCCAATTTTCAAAAAGCACACAGTGCACAGCAGAGAGGTGCTTGTAGGGCAGGGTCAAGGGGGAAAGACTGGGAAAACCCTCAGCAAGCTTGACCCTGAGACCCAAACATGTGAGACCTCGCTACAAATTATAGGGGAGGAAGCCAATAAATGCATCCAGAATGGGGGGCCTTCCATTCACTCTCCATTGCAGAATGCACAGTGGAGAGGTGCTTGCAGGTCCAGGGGTGACTTTGTAGAAGTTGCTGCAATAGAAAAGAGGGAGCAGCTTGCAAGGCTAATGTAAAAGGTGAATACAGTCGTATGTATTTCTCTGTTAAAAAAATCTGTGGAATACTCCCTAGATGCTGACAACTATGATCTTTCCATGTTGTCTCCCCCTCACAAGAATATGGAAGTTATTTTATCTTCTGAAAAGGAGTTTTCCCCTAAGTACCTCAGAAGCTGTACCTTAACTGAAAATGTAAAAAGTCTCCAACTTTCTCACCCAGGCAAATGAATCTAAAATCACAAATGATTGCAGTTATGATTAGAATTCAATTAGATTTTAATTAGAGGTGTTAATTCAGTTTAATTACACTGTAATTAGAGTTATTAATTCTAATTAGAGTATAATCAGATTTATTGATTGAGTGTACTTAGAGTGTAAATAGAATTATTGAGTTTACGTAGAGTGTAATCATTCCCTTAAGTACTTCAGAAGACATACCCTCACTGAAAACTTAGAAAGTCCCCAACTTTCTCACCCAGACAGACAAATCTAAAATCACAAATGTGTTCATTGGAGTTATGATTAGAGTTCAATAGGAGTTTAGAGTTACTAATTCAGTTGAATTACAGTGTAATTAAAGTTATTAATTTTTCTTGTGCTACCTGTTCAAATATCAATATTGCATTTTGTCAGTGGCCATAGCTGGGAGAAAGGGTGCTGGGTTACCTGTCACTCTTAAATTACAGGGCAACACCCATGAAACATGAATTATCCACAGCAGAAATGTTGTTTAACAGGCAACTCAAAACCAAGCAAGCGTTTTTCTAACAATGTAGTAGTGTTGTAAGATATATAGCTTATTGCATAAGGAGTGCAGACCACTGGCTGTCATTAGAGATAAGCAGAAGCAAGACCTTAGAGACGGTGAAGAAATCATCAAGAAACCACAAATGACTGAAAGAAGCTGGGGTTCATGGTTTTAGGCATGCACTCATAGCAAAAAGGTATGTAAATAAGTGAAATGCATAGGTAATTCTATGCTAATGAAATAAACAGTAAACAGAGGCAGAACTTGAGAAAGGAGGGAATATGGGTGGAACAAAGGAGGGACAAAGGTATAGTAAATGTTAATGAGCCTGAAGCAAGGTATATAAATGTAGAAAGAACTAATGTTCGGGACTACTCCCCAGGTTTTTTGGGGGGGGGGGGAACTCGCTCAAAGCCATCTCCATTTTGAATAAAGCTGTTGACAAGCAATGTGTGCAGGTGATGCGTGATGGCATCTATCTGTTGTCTCCCTAGTCGTTGGGCGTTGCATGGAGTCAGGGTCTAACAAAAACAAAAAGCACTAGTTTCCCATCAAGTAGCTCCCAGATGCTATCAGAAGGGCAGGTATTAAGGAGGAATAGATGACACTTGCAATTTGTAAAGGGGAGAAAAGAAGCAGCATCACGAGCTTCACTAAAGGAAACAGAGCTAAAAACAAAGCAGCAAGAACGGACAGAAGAAATTGAAAATGACACAGAAATAGAGACATCTGAACAAGAAACCTAAACAAGAACTGAACAAGGAAAGCAACAAGAACAATATGGACTGAGAATTCAGACAAACTGGGAAGATCACCTAAAGCTAAAAAGCCAACACAAAGCCTAATAGAGACCTGTTAAAATGTGCTTTAACTGTGAGCTGAACTAAACTGTGAATATTAGTATTATATGGTTACATGTAAAGGGGAAAGATGTGTGGATACCAATAAGAGTGTTATGTATAAGTTGTGACATTGGCCCAGGAATTGCAGGAGGGAACAGTAGATCCATAGGCTCTCTGAATAAACAAGCTTTAACATTCTCTAAGTTTAACTCCTTGGTCTTTTGACACTAATATTTGTACCTTTCCCTAGATACCCTTACATATCTAGTAAGGGTATCTAGGGCCACCTGCCCCTCTTTGGGTACTAAAGAGTATGTAATTCTCTGGTCCTAAGTCACCCCACCCCTATATCACAGCTATGAAGAGCTCTAGACTCCCCCAGGTGCCAGACACTGGCTGGCAGGGGGAAGTCAGATCAGGCCTGGGCTCCAGGAGAGGCAGGGAGAGGCATGTCCTACCTCCAAGGCAGCGGTCTCCCACCCTGTATCTCTGCCCCGGCAGCTGCCTGCTTCCCAACCCCCACTCTGAGATTGGAGTAGAGGCTGGAGCATTGTCCCAGCTACAAATGCCTGCTGCCAGGGCAGGGAACAATGTCCCAGCCCCCACTCTGAGTGAAGGCCCAGCAGCAGGCAGACAAAGTAAGGAGAGGGAAGGGGAAGAGGGGGGAAGGACTGCTCTCATATTGACTGTGTAGCTGGATAAATACATTTATATATTTGTAGAAAAGGAAGACATGAAACACACCACGAAGCATGGTGGAAAGACAAGTGGCCAGCCTCAGGGAGGGGTGGAAGAGGAGGTAGAGGGAGAGGTGTAAATTCTTCCCGTTCCCCAAACTGAGACGTAGCCTCTTTCCTCCAACTAGAAAGGATGAGGCTTCCACAAACAGCAAGGATAGAGGAGCAGTGCCAGTGCCACTGCCTGTGCCTGAGATGGCATGCCCTCCATGAGCACCAGCCATAACCCCCGTCACCACCATGACAACAACAAGCAGCAGCAGCATGAAAGCTTACTCCACCCCATTTTGATTTCCATGCTGAACCTTCCAGTGCCAGAGGAAGAGCAGGAGATGGATCTGTATCTCAGTGCTCTAACAAGGGAAATTCTGGGGAAGGAGGGGGAATAATCTGAGTTTGTATTTCACACCCTCCAAGTTTCCCCTAGATCCAGGTCTCCTTTCCCAGAAGGCACTTCAGAGGATGTTGAGGTGCAGGCAAGGAGGTCAGCTGAGTCTGTTCCTCCTCTTGCTGTGCCTTTGCCTGCTGAGGAAGGGGAAAGTGCAGCATCATCCATACATGCACCCACACCCCAGAAGTGAGCGGGTAGCGTGGTCTGAGATCATTTTGAGCCTGGCAGATGATCCCGTGTATGGTATCTGCCTGGACTGCAAAGCCAAAATCAATCAGGGCAAGGGAACAAAACACATGAGCATCACGGGGATGCTGAAGCATTTCTGCAGGCACCACCCCCTTGCCCTTGCTCCTCCTCAGCCTGGGCCTTGCTGTTTGCAGTGGAGTTGTGAGGTTCCAGGTAAGCTCAGTTTAGCTGCTGGGGATGCCAGCTTTTGGGTTGAAAACCCTTTCTCAGGCTGAGTAAGCAAGTAAGTAAGGTGTGTGTGCTGTTCCTGGATGGAAGGAAGAGTAAAAAAGCCAGAGGCTGGCCTGGCATGCAATGCAGGCAAGAAAGTCAGTCAGTGAAAATCGAAGTGGAGGCATCAGGGGGTGAGGGACAGGCTGGGGTGGCGCTGGGGATGTAGCAGCGCAGGTAAACGTGCAGAGGTACCTGGGAAGTTAGATGTCTGGAAGGTTGCAGTGTGTCAGAATTCTACTATGTGGCAGAGTGGGGCTCCCCACCTAGCCACAGTGCTAGGTTCTGCACTTACCTTTGGGCACACCACCCACCTGACTCTCCTGCCATGCCTTGTTCTTAATTAATTAAGATGTTAATTAAGGTTGCCCATTCGTGCCCCGATGCCAGGGGCTGCTATCTGCAGCGCCATACCTCCCACACACTGCAGTCCATGCCTCACAGATGGCATCCAGCTGTTAGTTTCACCAGCTCCACACTGGGCATCAGAATCCTCCAATCAGGACCCCTCTTTGATCCCTCCATTCAGGTGGCCTACTCCACCTTCATCCAGGCTACCTAGCTCCCTGAGGTTATTTCCCCTCTCAGTTGTGGTCCCCCCAGGACCTTTAGCTACACAGGCCCTGGCCTCACCTTTATAGATTTCATAGACATTAGGGCTGGAAGGGACCTCGGAAGATCATCGAGTCCAGCCTCCTGCCCAAAGGGCAGGAAGTCAGAAGGGGTCATAGGATCCCAGCAAGATAAGCATTCAATTTACTCTTGAAGGTGTTCAGTGTAGGTGCTTGAACCACCTCCGATGGCAGGCCGTTCCAGACCTTGGGGGCTCAGACAGGAAAGAAATTCGTCCTTATGCCCAGCCTGATACAGTCTTGCAGTAGTTTATGCCCGTTAGACCTTGTCATCCCTGGGGGCACTCTGGTGAACAAATGTTCCCCCAGATACTGGTGATCACCCCTGATAAACTTGTAGGTGGTCATCAGATCACCCTAGAGCCTGAGCTTTTCCAGGCTAAAAAGCCCCATGGCTCTCAGCCTGTCGTCGTCAGGTCTGTTTTCCTGACCTCTGATCATGTGCGTGGCTCTCCTCTGGACTCTCTCAAGCTTCTCCACATCCTTTTTTGAATTGTGGAGCCCAAAACTGGATGCCCTACTCCAGCTGTGGCCTCACCAAGGCCAAGTACAAGGGGAGAATGATGTCCCGGGATTTCCTTGCAAAGCATCTATGGATGCAAGCCTCTGGCCCAAATTTCAGCCTCAGGCATCTGAAGACCTACCTTGGCCTACTCCCCTAACTCAGGGTTCCACACTGCCACCTCACTCAGGGCTCCAGCTCTCTGGCCCCCTCACTCAGGGCTACCCCCCTCACTGGGGCTCCACATCTCCACCCCCTCACTGGGGCTCCACACTGTGTCCTCACTTGGGGTTACTCACCACTGCCACCTCACTCGGGGCCACAGGGCTTCTCTCCCCGGTGGGCTCAGGTGGTTGCAGCTATGCCTGGCCTCCACTCTCCATCCTCATGGTCTCTTGGGGTCTAGCACCCCACAGGGCTCAGGTGGCCTCAGCCATACCTGGCCCCAACTGTCTCCAGTGATACGTAAACCCACCTGAAGGTGAGAGCTAGGGTTAAGGCCCCCCCTACCCACCTTTCACTGGGGTGATAACTGGCCTGGCATTTCCTGGGGGCTCCTGCAGCACTGAGAGCCCCACCAGGCCACCCAGTCCTGTCAGGGTGCAGGTTTAGGTCCTGCCCAGGACCAGGAACCTCCTAGCCATCCCCTACAGCTCCTCTCTGACCTCCAGGATGATACCAGCAGGCAGGCAATGTTGCTGCCTTACCTACCAGCAGCAAAATTCTCTGCTTACATAGGCAGCCCTGAATCTAACATGGCTGCCACAATCAGGCATCTGCCAGCTGCTTGGTTTAGGTCTTAAAGTGGCAGGTTCCAACAATGCCCTGCCACACACCTCTCCCATTAAAATGGTACCTGGGGGAGGTTTCCTGTACTGCTCCTCCAAAGCAGGCTCCCCTCGGAGCCTGCAAGAATCCTCAAGTGGCAAGCACCCCCAAAGGGTGTCTATATTGAGTCCATGAGTTTCTGTACCTAGGAGGCTGATGAAATCCTTAAAGTAACACCCCTAACACCTGACTGGAAGGACACAGGGCCCTGGGTATATCTAAGCCCCAGGGCTGGGGTTGGCAGGGAGAGTTTTCTGGTAGCTGATGGAGAAGAAGCTCCTGCAGGAAAGGAAAGAAAGGCTGTGTGACAGTAGTAGTAGTAGTAGTAGTAGTCTGTGACAGTTTGGCTGCCTGAAATGCTGCTGGTGCTACTATGCTGCTGCTTACTAAGTTATACCTGTTGTTATTTAAAGTGGTGGACCAGATTGTTGCTGTAGGGGAGGAAGAGACCTCACTGGGGCACATTACTGTGTCATGTAGAGGCCCCAGCACCAGTGAAGGTGCACCTTAACACACACACATTGTCACCCACCCATGTCATGCATTTTCCTGTCAGCAGCCTGAGGTGCAGAGTCCCAGAACCCCCTGCACCTATTTCCTTGACAGCTGGCAGGATTTGGGGCTGCAGAAGGCATAGCAGGCCTGCAGTTTTCACACACACACCCCATGCACTAACATAGACACCGTCACACAATCACCCATGTCATGCATTTTGCCTGTCAAAAGCCTTAGGTGCAGGGTCCCAGAAGCCAGAACCCCCTGCACCTATCTCTTCAAAACCTGGTAGGCTTCATAGCCTCAGTAGGGGCTAGCAAGCCTGTCATTTTCATCCTGTGGTGCCTTAACACACATATGACACGAGTTTTGCTTGTCAGCAGTTTCAGGTGCAGTTTCTGAGAACCCCCTGCACCTATCTCCTTGAAACTTGGTAGGATTAATGGCCTCTTAAGGGGCTACCACCCCTGCAAGTTACATCCTAATTAGGGCAGAAATGACAAAGTTGTATTATAGGTTATGGGTGAAATGTGGAAACAGCATCAAAACAGCAAAACTGTTTTGACAAAACAAAACAGTTGTTTCAAAATTAAATCAAATTCAAAATGAAACACCGTTGCATCAAAACATCAAAATGGAAGTTGAAATGGAAAGGTGCCATTTCTCACAGCCCTACTGTTTATACATTTTTTTAATGATTCTGTTACGCCAAATGAATAAATAGCTTGCAAGTAACAGCTCACCCTTTCCCTAACAACTGGGGCAGCATCCACTTCCCTGAGCCACCACAGGCTCACTCTTTCTTGTTCTCTTTCTGTTCCTATGATGCTTTCTCTCTTAGCTGCTTATTGGCCTATTTCCAGTAGGAAGGTGCTCTCAGCCCCATGGCCTATAGATTAGTGATTAGTTTGCTGCCCTGTAACACAGAGGTCAGGATTGAAATCCTCATAGATGATTTATAACCTGAGTCTCTCCAGTTTCACATGTCCTGTAACCACTGGACAACTTGTTACTCCTGGGTATCTAGAGTTTCAGTGATTTACACCACACTTGTGGGCATCCATGGTGAAATTGCAAAGCAATGGAGTGTAGTCTTAAACAGCTTCAGAGTACTATTGAATTACTTCTGAGCTTGCATGGTAGGGTTTACATGACTAAGGTCATGTAGAGTGAAAATGTAGCTGCATAAGTACAATTCAGGCTGTTACAAGAGGCAAAGTATAATGCCACTGAGTATTTGGATCCCTGCAAACTGCACTTGTGCATCTTAGCAGTGAGGCAGAATTTTGTTCAAAGGGGATTGATCTGATGCTACCAATATCACTTTTTTGTATGCTTCAAGCACCCTAATGTGTCCAGGCTTAGGGTGAATCTTTGAACTTCTTTTGGTTGCCAGCTAAAAAGGCTGAGGGCTGTCTGGGCCAACTATGGTTACATACCTGAACAAAAAGTGCTCATATTCTGCACTTGACCCTGACCGTCCAGCACAAGATGTGCAGTTTTCTATCGAGCTTTGCTAGCTTTTAATTAGTTTTCTTATTTTGCTGTCTAAACGATTGCCAAAAACATCAGGGGTATGAATTAACAAGCTGATTGTATAGGGGAAACATACAGCTGACAAAACTGTATTTGTGAGGTTTTTTTAACCATATTAAATTTTCAATGTATATCTGACTTACACCTGAAAATGGGGGTTTCCCTGCTGTGCAACAATTTCATCACCAGGTGACACTTGGGCTCACTCTTAAATCCATGGAATCCATGGAATGTCTCTTGCAATGATTCAACAAGGCACCAGGTGCTAATCTTGCAAATTTTTTTACTGGTTATTTCAGATTAACAACAACAACAAAATCCATGTTTTCACTTTCCTTCTAGCTAGCCTTTCCCCCACTGCCGCTCCCTTCCCCCCACTGCCCCGCAGCTTATTAGAGCCAGCCAGCCTCAGCCTCTGCCATTCCAGCTAGCCCCAGAACTTTTTATCCTGCTCCTGCCAAGAATTCAGGGACCACCACCACTGTTTCCCCTTCCCGCTTCGCTGACCTGGCCAGCAGTACCACTTTCCCCCCCTGCTGCTTATCAGAGCAGACCAGCCATAGCCATTGCCATTACAGCCACCCCCAAACTTTTTATCCAGCTCCTGCTGAAAGCCCTTTCCCCTGTTTTCTTCCCCCCACCCCACTGCTTCAATGAGCTGGCCAGCAGTGCTGCTTCTCCCACCCCCACTGTTTATTAAAGCCGACCACCCTCAGTCTCTGCCATTCCAACCAGCCCTGCTACTTTTTATCGTGCTCCCACAAACCACAAACCTCTTCCACCGCTCTTCACATTTTTTCAGATCCAGAAAGCACACAGCAGCCCATATTGTACAGATCAAAAAAAATTAATAACGTAATTTACCCTTTAATTTTACAAATGAATACTTAAATTAATAACATACTTTAACAAATGAAGAAAGAAAGAAAGAAAGATTTGACTTTTTAATTACTTTATTCAGGGGTTTAGGGATACAAAAAGGTTGGCTGCTTACAAAGCAGAGACAAACAAATTACCATCAAACCAAGAACACCATGTCATTGCATTCATCACATCATACCATGACAGACACTACATTCCACATCACGTCTTACATGCTATTATGTGGTTGGAGTGCCGGCCACACGGTCATATTTATAAACAATTCCTACTTGCTCTATCCAATCACTGTTACCAGATTTGCCTGCTACCTTGGGGTGTGCTCATTTATTAGGGCTAGGGTCTTGGTAATTCTATTAATGTGCTACTTGTGTTACTGGTTTTTCTATATGGAGCTGTATCTCTCCCCCTGCAAGCCCTCACCCCCAATGGAGCTATCTTGCAGGACTCAGTTCAGTGGGGCTGGGTTCCTCCAGGCCCCAAATCAGTCATACCCACAAACACACACAGATTAATGTGACATGCCTGACCTGGC
>NW_017728922.1:11690055-11698439 GCF_001723895.1 Crocodylus porosus
GTTGTTTCACTTTTGTCACCCTTATCTGGAGGGTTTTAGGTGCGTCTCTCACTGCATCTTAATCAGTTTCTGTGTAGGTAGGAGGCGGGGGGAGGGGGGGATTCTTTGTGAATCAGTCTGCATCCTGTGTCAGGGTTCCCCAAGAACAGGGAGCTGAGAGGTAACGTCACACACATGGCAACACCTTCAACTTCCCACACAAAAAGAAAGCAAAAGAGCAGCTTGGTGAGAGCTCATGGCACGGCATGAGCTGGAAGTCGTGCCCAGACCAGTCATGACATCACAGCATGTATTTCAGACGGCTGTCCTCCACATGGCACAGCATTCCCTCAAGGGCCCAGCGTGTCTCAAAGGCAGGCACTGCCCGCTGGAGCACAGCATACTCAAACTCCAGCGAAAGGCAAGCCTGCACCAGGAGGCAGAAAATCAGCAGGGCATCATCTGAGCTGGTCATCAACTGAGCAAGCCAGTTTGGCAGTTCTTGAGGATGGACATCATGGCCTGACCCAGTAAAAAGTTGTTGAGGCAGATGGGCCCTTCTCAGCTGCCTGGTATGGGTAGGAGCACACATAGGTGGTCTCCAAGAGGCGCCTGCCTAGTGCTCCAGCAGTGGCTTGAGGGTGACTAAGAGCAGCTGCAGGCAGGGATAGTCAAGAAAGTCATGGAAGAGGGTCTCCTCAACACCCCCTGGGCAGAAGGGGCAGGCCACTGAGGCAGCTGGGTCAAAGTGGGACGCGAACATGCCAGTGGCTAGGATGCCACACAGCAACCACCACTGCAGGTTGCCAGTCTTCTTGGTGGTTCGTGGCTTATACAATGTGTGCCATGGCAGATGAGCCAGTGGGGAACCCGATGGCCCCAGGCACTGTCGCCACGGTGTATCAGGGTGGCTTGCCAGCACTTTGGCATGGTGGATGTAAACTACCCAGGCATATAGGCTTCTACACAACAGAAAAGCAAAAGAGCAACCCGTGTCACTGTCAGGAGGCACAAGGAGCATCAGCAGGGTGTCAGGGCCACCGGCCAACTCACCTGCCACTGCCAGAGTGACAGACAGCATGGGAAAAACCTCACTCAGGACATCTGTGGTGCGGGGGACCTGGCCCACCCAGAGATGGTAGTCCAGGTTGGCTGTTGCCTCCAATGGGAGGGCAGCCTGGATGTCACACAGAAGATGACCCATGCTGCAGATGGAGCACATACCCAGGTGGGTGGTCAAGGCCTCGGGCGAGAGCCAGGGCTTCCCTCAGCAGGGCAGCCTCGAGCTCTACTACATCTTCCTCCAGCTCTCTGATATGGCAGCAGAGTTCATTTGTGGCCATCTGAGTGTACTGCTTGCAAAAAGCCTGGATCTGCACCTTGCCCATGTCCCACCATAGCTTCTAGGAGGAGTAATTCAGCCTTGTGGCCTCCCAGCCCTGCCAAAAGTTGGCAAAGCAGTCCCAGAAGTAAGAGTCTTGAAGCAAGCTGACATTGAAACACCAATAAGGCACTCGTGCACAGGTTCTCCCTGGCAGGCTGATTTTGCAGCAAGCCAGGCCTTGATCTGACAGGCCTGAGGGAATGATGCAGCCACTGCGTAGGAGTGCCTGGTGACATAAAGAGGGTCGAAGCAGGCCATAGTGAGACCACCGGCACTCATCCTAGCCCAGGAGTTCTGGTGTGCATTGGGTGCAGGGCTCTCCAGACGTCTCTAGCCTGGGATGTGACCAAGAGTTCATCAGACTCTTCTGCCACCCCCTGGGTCAGATTTCCAGAAGAGGCATTGTGCATAGTTTTTACTGCCACCCGCCTCTGGAAGCGGGGAGACAGGCAAGGGGTTGGTGACCCCCGCCTTCACCTCCCTCACCTCCAAGCCACCCCCATCCCTGGTCAACAGGGTAACTGACATGACAGCCAGAGTGGGGCCAGGCTTTCCAGCAGGGCCCACCCCTCCAGCACCAGCTGAGGAGGGTTTCAGCAGGGATGGGGCGTCCTGAGTGGTCCCTTTCACTTTCTTCTCTTTGTTCTTCTTCATCTTCGTGGCAGGTGGACTACCCTTCATAGAGGATGGGCTGGACTGCTTCTGGCCTGCCTCTCCAGGGCCATCCACCTCAAACAAGGCTGCAGTGGAGGGCAACTGGAAGGAGGCCTGAGCCCCATCGTCCAACAGGGCCTTGGTGCCACAATCACTGACCACCCCAGCTGCCTCAATCAGGGCAGCCTGGGCAAGCACGGGGCAAGTGGAAGCATCAGCCTGTCCACCTGGTGGTTTCTCTGTACCGGTGGGGGTTGGCACTGTAGGTGGAATGGGCGGGGGGGGGAGGGTTAAGGCCTAGTCCCAGCCCCTCCGCTGGATGGCACTCACACCAGAGACTCCAGCCCCCTCAGATGGAACAGGGGTGAAAGGAGGCCAGAAAATCTCCTGGCCTCACTGGGTGGGCCTGTGTCCTAGAGGTGGATATGCCATCCATTGGTGCCGCTGTAGTTGCCAATGTTCTGGCCGATCTCCCCCATGGGCACTGGGCTGCTAGGTGGGAAGAGCTACCACACTGAAAACATGTGGTCTCCCCAAAGGAAAAATAGATCACAAACCGCCACCCGTTGAACATGAGGCTCAAGGACTGAGGCAGAGACCGTGGGCCCTCCCTCAGAAGCATGAAAACCTGCCTTCAAAAAGACAGGACATGCCTCAGTTTTGGGTTCTTGCTTCCTATCATCAGTCAATGAAAGGGACTTATAAGAACCCCATAGGGCTTGAGTTCCTTGCCCATCTCCCGATCGGTCACATGTGGGGGTGGATTACAAATCATCACCTTCACTGCTGGGTTGTCTAGGGGCATGACAAAATAGTCTGCACCTGCAATGTCAACAAGGGTGGAAGCGCTCAGGTACACAATGGGACCGGGTGTAGCAGGAGGGGCATCCTAGGGTTGCTGTCCTCTCCCCTAGAGCCCCTTTCTGTGTCCAGTCAGTCTACAAAGCACACTCTGTTCTCACCCGCCACGTCTTTGATGTTATAAATATTATAGGGAGGCTTCCTCTTCGCATCCCTGGACATGGTTTTCCTCCTGTACAATGGCCCCACTTCTGTAATGGGAGCTTCCGCGCACCCCAGCCTTATGGGCTATGCATGGCTCCAACCATCCCTTTACCACAGCCCAAGCCTCACTGATATACTGGATGTTGTTCGGTCTTACACTCTCTCTGACACTTGGGCTCTCTGCAGCCCTTTTCTGGCCTTCGTCGGTCACTGCCCCCTTCTCTGGCACTTGTCAAGTGTGGCCCACTCTCTGGCGCTTATCAAGCGTGGCCCACTTGACCGTGACTCCCCTATGAGGCCTCCTCCATCCCCTTATAGCCTCACCCAAGCCACTGGTACTAAAAGCAAACAAAACACAATCCCCTGGGCTATAACATAAGTTCGAACCACCCAGCTATAACAACAATTGAGCTACCCCATGGGTTCTCCATCTCTCACCAATCAAGCTGCTCATGCATTCAGGCCCATTCTCTTTCCTCACTCAGCCAGAGCTCCTTCCCCCTTGGCTGCCAGCAGGGAACTGCCTCCTGGCCTCCGGCCTGTGAATTATATGGGAGCCAGGCCCTGCCCCCTTCCAGTCAGCTGACCAGGCAGGTGTGGGTCATTAGCTCCCTCTGGTTATCCTAGCAACCTGCACCTGAGTGGTTATCCTGGCTCTCCAAGTAGCAGGCACCTTAGTGCCCTGCTACACCATGTTAATACTACCTGCGTAACATATGTTACACTGTCCCAGGAGACTAGCAAGGGCACAGATGTCAACCACTGATTTAGGGAGGGGTGTGAATCTTCAAGCCATGGGTAATGGGGAGGTTCTGAGAGTCATCCTCATGCCAGCTGCTGAGTGTAGGAGCAGCCATTCCTGCTAGGACAGTGTTAATTTCAAGCTGTTACTGAGAAAAATAAAAATAAAAATGTTTATAATAACTAAAAAGATAAGTGTCTGGGAATGCAGCCATAAAACTCTAGATGCGGGGGGAGGGCAGAGGGGAAAAAGCTGGGGGGGCGTTATTGAAATAGAAAAAAGAGGAAAAAAGGGGAGGGTGGAATTAAGAGCGCCCCTCAGAAGGCAAGATATTGGAAAAGATAACTCCCCGCAACAAGCAAGAAGAAAAGAAAGAAAGAAAGAAAGAAAGAAAGACTTTTGAATTTTAAGAGACATTTATTCTGGGGTGGGTGACAAATATGGGGCAGTAGAGATCATGTACAGGTTGGTATGAGGATCTGGGCCTTAAGGACAAGGCCTGGGCTCATGGCCTGCAAGGCCTGCCCGCACACTCTAGACAAAAAACCAAAAAACCACAAAGAACAAAAGAAGTATGTACATATATACATATATACAGTTCTTGCCAGTGGGGATGCCCGGGGGGCCTCCGGACATCAGGGGTTGGCCCTCCTGGACAGGCCCTAGGTCTCAGCTTGCTGAGTGTGCCTCTGCACTTGAGCTAGTGGAGTCACAGGGAAAAGAGTAGGC
This sequence comes from Crocodylus porosus, assembly GCF_001723895.1. Taxonomy (NCBI): domain Eukaryota; kingdom Metazoa; phylum Chordata; order Crocodylia; family Crocodylidae; genus Crocodylus; species Crocodylus porosus. The sequence continues at coordinate 11,694,549 of NW_017728922.1, forward strand.
GGCCCACCTCAACTCAGCAAAGTGCCCCCTCGACAACCCAGTGTTCCTCAAAGGTGGACACCGTCCGCTGGAAGACTGCATGCTCAAATTCAAGGGAGAAGCAGGCCTGCACCAGCACATGGAAGATCTGCAGGGCGTTGTTCATCCCGGTCCCGGTGAGCTGCTTTCACTGGCTCTTCAGGGTGACCATCTTGGCTGGCCCACTAGAAAGTTGGCCAGGCTGACTGCGGCTTGCTTGGCCACCCAGTATGGAAAGGAGTAGATGTAGGTGTCCTCTGAGAAGTCCTGACCCAGTGCCTGAAGCAGCACCCTGAAGCGGCAAACAGCAGCCGCAGATGGGAGCAGTCAAGGAAAACATTGAAAACATTCTCTTCCAGCACTCCTAGGCAGAATGAGTGGGCTGCTGAGGGCAATGGGTCCAAGTGGCACACAAAGGTGTCAGTGGCCAGAATGCCGTGCACCAATCTCCACTGGAGGTTGTTGGTGTTCTTGGTGGTCGGCGCCTTGTACAGTGTGCACCACACTGGGCTCCCGGGCCACTCCAGGTGCCACTGCCACACGATGTCAGGGCAGCCAGCCAGCACCTGGGCATGCTGGGGGCAATCCACCTACATGTAGAGTCTGTTCCAGGACAGTGTGCCAAAGGGGCAGCTCATATTGCTGCTGGGGGGCACAGGAAGCCTAAGCAGTGTGTTGGGCTGGTCAGCCATCTCATTGGCCACTGCTGGGATGACCAGCAGTGGTGGGAAGGCATCACCCATGGTGTCCACAGTGGGGAGGAGGGCCTGGTGAGCCTCTGCCCCTTCTAGGGCAGTCGCTGCTTCCATTGGGAGGGCAGTCCTAACGACCTGCAGAAACCAACCCACAGTGCGGACAGAGGACAGTGCCAGATGGGCAGCCAGGGCTTTGGCTGACAGCCAGTCCAACTGAGCAGAGTCTAGGAGGTGCCCCAGGTGGGTGGTGTGCACCTCGATGAGAGCAGCCATGAGGCTGGTGGAGGCCAGTATTAGTATGACATGCTGCAGGGCCAGGTTGTGGACCAGGGGCTCCTGAAGTAGTTGTGGGAAATGCAGGTGCCTGGCTTGGGGACAAAGATGGAAGGCAGCCTGCCAGGCCCACACCATGCTATGGTAGAATGGGGGAAGGTGAGGTCCAGCATAAACAGCTCTTGGTCAAAGCTGAGACCCTCCACTCAGTGCAGGAACCAGCAGGCCAGCACACCAGCTGCCACCACGGGAGGTGGCCCTCAGCATACAGGAGCTACTAGAGGGCTTGCAGGCAGTAGGCAGCCATCTTGCTGGCCAGGTCAATCAGGCCCTGGCCCTCCTTGGTGGTGGGGAGGTAAAGGGAAGCCAGTGGTGTCTGTCCCAGAGGAAGGCTACTAGGAGCCATTGTAGTCTCTCGAGTAGCTCCAGTGGAGGGTCTAGCACAGCACAGCACAGCGGTGCCACAGGGTTGCCACCTCCAGGTTGTTGGTGATGAGGACCTGGCCATGGTAGGAGAGCGTGGGCAAGTGCCAGCATCAGTGCTGCAGATGGGCCTCCACTCCCTCCGCCAGGTCCTCCCAGTTGTGGGCTGCAAAGGCTGGTGGCCCCAGGAACACTCCCAGGGCTTTGAGGCCTTCCTGGTGCCAGGCAACCCCCACCCCCAGCAGGTTTGGGGGTCATTTGCTGGCTCATGTCCCAAGCAGGAATGTGTCACTCTTGCTCCAGTTGATGCAGGCTGACGCAGTGAGCTTGTACATGTGTTGGCAGTCCACCAGGGCCCACACATCCTCCTGGCTGCCCAGGAAGACTATCACATTGTCTGCGTATGCCATCAGCCAGATCGAGGGGCCAGTGGTCAGGCCTGGTGCCGGTGGCAGGGCTAAGCCAGTCAGACAACATCACAGAGTGTGCAGCAATGGTTCAATGGCCAGGGCGTATAGCATGCCCGAGAGGGGGCAGCCCTGGCGTATGCCGTGGTGCGCTGGGAATGGGGAGCACAGCACACCATTCAGTTTGAGCAGGCTGGAGGCGTTGTGGTACAGGACACAAAGCGCCCCAATGAAAAGAGGCCGAAGCCAAAAGTCTCAAGGGTGCTGAGCAGGTACCAGTGGTCGATGCAATCGAAGGCCTTCTCCTGGTCCAGGGAGACCAAGCCGACGTCCAGGCCAAAAAGCTCCACAGCCATGAGCAGGTCATGCAGCAGAAACAGGTTATCCTGAATGGTCCTGCCTGACACACAGTAGCTCTGCTCAGGCCCGATGATGGAGGCCATGATGGTGCGGAGACAGTTCACCAGCATCTTCACCAAGATCTTATAGTCAGTACACAGAAGAGAGCTGGGTCGCCAGTTCATAAGGCAGCCAAGGTCCCCCTTCTTGGGCAGCAAGGTGAGCACTGCCCAGCAGCAGCTGATCAACAGAGTTCTGTCAATGAGGTTTTCGCAGAAGACACGAAGGAGGCTGGGCCCAAGGAGGGGCCAGAAGGCTTTGTAAAATTCAATGGGGCAGTCCGTCAAGGCCCAGGGCCCTGCCCAAGGCAAGCCCCTCCACAGCAGCCTCAAGCTCTGCCAGGGAGAGTTTGTGCTCCAGGGCCTCGACCTGCAAAGTGCTGAGGTGCAGCAGCTCCTTATCCAGTTGCTGAGTGGCCTTTGGACAAATGTGTTCAGCTGCAAATGGAGGCCCATTTGTCAGCCCAATAGAAGGTGATGGGATGCCTCTGCACTTTGCCTGGGTCCCTGAGCAACCGCCCCTCCAGAGTCTTGAGATGGTCCAATGTCTTTGCCACAGCCCGCTGCCTATCCAGGCTGAAGAAGAAGCCAGTTGGGGTGTCGGCCTCTGCCAGCTCCTGGCAGCAGGCACATACCTGTGCGCTGTGGGCCATGCCTTCTGCCAGCTCCTGCAGGCATTTCTTATGGGATCAGAGGCTCTCGGTGAGTGCCGCGTCATTGCCCGCATGCAGCTGGGCAGCCTCAAGCTCTGCCACATTATCCTCCAGCTCCTGGGTGCAGAGGCAGATCTTACTTGCCTCCAGCTGAGAATACTGCTGGCAGAATGCCCAAATCTGGATCTTCCCCATGTCCCACCACAGCCACCAGAAGGAGTAGTCTGCTTGTGCAGCCTCCCAGCTCCTCCAGAGGTGGGCAAAGCAGTCCCTGAAGTGGGTGTCCTGTAGCAAACTGATGTTGAGGCACCAGTAAGGGGACCAAGTGCACGCTCTGCCAGGCAGGCTCAGTTCACAGCAGACCAGGGTGTGGTCTGAGAGCCCCGATGGGATGATGCAGCTGCTGCACAGTGACAGCAGATAGTGCTGGGCGATGTAGAGGTGGTCGAGGCGGGCCATGCTAATCCCACTGGCACTCATCTTTGCCCAGGTATATTGGTGCATGTCAGCATGGAGGACCCAGCAGGCATCAATGAAATCTGCTGCCTCCAGCACAGTCCGCAGCTTGTGGGCTGAAGGTAGGTGCTAGCTGTGGCCCCATCCAGTCCAGCAGCCTGTCGACAGTGCAGCTGAAATCCCCGTCCATGAGGAGCAGGTCATCATTCTCACTGGTGTCATGCAAGAGGTCGCCCAGGGTCTCTCAGAAGGCTATCTTCTCTCTCCCCTCAGTGGGTGCGTAGACGTTGATGAGGAGCAAGCTCTGTTGTGCCAGGGAGATGTGGATGGTCAGCAATTGGCCAGGGATGACCTCTCATGCCACCGCCGAGTCATACTGTGGCTGTGGTGAGAGAAGGGTTGCTAGCACTACAGAAGAAATAGACTTGGGGGTCATCATTCAACATGAGCCTGCAATGCGATGCTGCAGCTATAAAAGCGACCAAAACACTGGCTTGCATCCATAGATGCTTCTCAAGCAAATCCCAGGACGTCATTCTCCCCTTGTACTCAGCCTTGGTGAGGCCGC
>NW_017728922.1:11698924-11721814 GCF_001723895.1 Crocodylus porosus
CCCAGCTGACTTCCTGCCCTTTGGGCAGGGGGCTGGACTCGATGATCTTCCAAGGTCCCTTCCAGCCCTAATGTCTATGAAATCTATGAAAATCTACTGGAGGAAGGTGATCGCCAGCTGCTTCTGCCGCAAACCCTCCAGGATGGCCATCCGCTTGACCAGGTCCCCATAGCCATTGGTGTTTAGCGAGGCAATTGTGGTAACCGCCATGAGCAGGAGAATAGAGAGGATGGATAGGCAGGGTACAGGCAGGAGAGGAGGTGATAGAGAAGGGCAAAACCACAGAGACAGGGGAAGGCCTATCCTTCCCCTACCTTATTCCGCGGACCCGCCTTGGCCCCACACCTCCCTCACCCAGGTTACCAGCTTCTCAAGCCAGAAGGCATATTGACATGTGCCCGGGTCACAGTGCATGAACCTCACTGCATCACTAGCAGTGTGGCCAAACCACACTGGGTCTGGACACCATTGCCAGATACTCTCTGCCACATTCCTCTGGCCCTTGGTCTGCTCTAAGAAGTTGAGGAGTCCTCCATAGCTGGGGGCCACCCAGGGGGGTTCTCCAGCAGGAGCTGGATTTTGCCAATAGATAACCAGTGGAGCTATACTCTGGGACGGGACCTACCAGTGAGACTGGTGAAAGTGCCCCCAATGGCCAGACTCCCTAGCAGGCCCCCCTCAGTATCTGGATGGAAGAGCATCTCTGGGAGATCGATCCCCATCCACTTTGGGTGGTAAATGTCATCCCACTCCCAGGGCTGCTTGCGGTGCTCAGAGGGCAGGGACTTCAAATCCTCCTCATCAGCCTTGGTGGGCAGGGGAGCAGGCAGGGGAGGGCAGGACCCTCTGCTGTCTCCTGTGCCTGATGCTGGGGAGGCAGGCACTCTCTCCCTGCCTTGCCGCTTACAAGCCCTATGAGCTGGGATGGGGGTGAAGGGTTGCCAGACATTGCTGGGACACTCTCAGTCATGGCCTGAGGTGGCAGGTTTTCCAGGGGGGCAAGCAGGGTGGGGTCAGGTTCCCTGACTACATTTTCCCTGGCATTGTCAGAGGCAGGCCCCAAAGGGGCAGGCGCTCCTTTAGAAGTTCCTTTTTGCCTCTTGCTCTTGGCTTTCTTAGGAGCAGTTGGCACCTCCCCCATAGGGGGTGGGCCAGGCTGCTTGGGGTTCACCACCTCCAGGTCCACACCTCAATTGAGGCAGGGGTGGAGGGAGGTGGAAGTGAGGTCTTGGTTGTTCCACCTGATGGGGCCCCAGTGCCTGAGATTCTAGCCACCCCGGGTGGAACTGGGACAGGGAGGGACTGGGAGGATGTCCCAGCCTCTCCACCAGGTGAAACCCCCACACTGGGGGGGTAGCCCCATCAGATGGGGGGAGGGGGAAGGGAGGCTGAGAGGGGGCCATGGTCACCTCACTGGTGGGGTGCTAGCACTCAGGGCACCAGCTGTCCCAGGTGAGACCAGGGCAGCAGAGAGCCAGGAGGACTCCCCAGCCCCTCCACCGGGCAGGAGATCAGCCATGACAGGGGTGGCAGAAACCTGGGATGACATCCCAGCCCCCCACCCCTGGTGCCAAGCTAACACCAGAGGGGTTGATCCCCCCAGATGGAGCAGAGGTGGAGGGGGGCTTGGAGAATCCCCTAACCCCACCCTCTGATGAGGTTCCCACACCAGAGGTGGATACGCCATCCCCCTGTGCGGGTGCAGCAGCTGGTGCCCTAGGTGACTCCCCCAGTGGGTACTGGGCATCCAGGTGGGAGCTGCCACCACAGCAGATACATGAATTCCCACCCTGGGAGAAGTAGACCACATAGAGCCTCTCATCTACCATGAAGGTCATAGAGAGAGGCAGGGTCTGGGTGCCACCCATGAGAAGCATGAATGCCTGCTTCTGAAAGAAGAGGACATGCCTGAGCCTGAGGTCCCTGCTCCTCATGGTCAGCCTGCACCAGGGGCTGGTGAGGACACCTTAGCACTCAAGTGCTTTGGTGAAGTCCCAGTCTGGCAGGTGTGGGGGGACTTTGGAGGCCACCACCTGCTCTGCCAGGGTCTCCAGGAGCATAACCAAGTAGTGGATGCCCGAGATGTCCAGCCCTGCTGCACGCACCTCCCTCACCAGTCTGGGAGAGCTCAAGTATACGGTGGGCACCAAATTTACCTCGGAGGTGTACCAGATGCTCTGGTGTTCCACCACATCTGCCAGATCTCTGGCACAGGCCTCCATCCTGACATGGAGAGGGGCATGCACCCACAGGCCATGGCTGAGGAGCAGGTCTGCAGAGACATCCCTGTGCCAAGTGCCCGGGCTGCTGGCAGCCATCCTGGGCAGGAAAGGATTAACTCTCTAACAGAGGCTGCTACAGGGAGGGGAAAAAAAGCCTCACACTGAAGCTGGGGACTGGGAGGGGGCTGAAAACACCCCAAAATTGGCCTTAGGTGGGGCAGAGCAACCCTGCAGGGGCTGAAGGCAAGCCCTAAGGGAGAAGAAGATGGCAGGAACCAAGGTAAGGGGCTCTGGAGGAGGGAGGCAGCAGGAATCAAAGGGAGAGCACAGGCAGGTGTTGAGGGGCAGGGGAAAACGCTCAGAAAGCGAGGAAAAGGGGCAGATATGGGATCTCCAAGCACAGGCTGGGGAGAGGCAAGGTTGGGGGGGTGGGGATTAGAACGGGGGGGGGGCAGAAAGTGGTGGGGAACGTGCAAAAGGCACCTGAGCTGAAGTAGCTCAGAAGAGCTTCACCTGTCGGTGGCCATCTTAAAAGAAAGAAAAAAAAAAAAAAAAGAAAGAAAGTCTTTGGCTTTTTAACTACTTTATTCAGGTGTTTGTAGTACAAAAAGTTGGCCCCTCTGGGGTCCAGATCCAAGAAAGTACCAATGAACCATCATGCTCTTCTGCCAGTAAAAACCAATTCCTCCTTTATACAGCTTGTTTTCACTCCTGTCAAAAAAATGTTGTAATGTTTCCAATGCATCATGAGTATATTTAGTCTCTGGTTGGTAAATGTAAGAATCCAAGTACTTGGACTTTCTTCTTACATACCTGTACTTTAAGAAGTCTTTCCATTGCATACATACCTAATTAATGAATCAGTATCCCCATTGATACCACTGCTCCTCAGTCTGGGTCACTGCATCTCTTGTTTCAGGCCTTTGACCAGTTTTCAGAGGATATGACATTGAGCAGTTAACTCATTAAAAAATTCAACTACAAATCGCTGTCTTTTTCCAAGGTGCCCCACCATTCAGCAAACCTACCACTGTCCTGCACTCCCCTGTGTCCCCAAAGTGAAGGTGTCAGCAGCATTCCCATTGGTGCAGTGCTGGCAAGGTAGTCATGCTTCACCATGTACACTGTAGTGAGTACCAGAATCGGGGGCGGGGGAGAGTTTATCCATAGTACCTGTAGACTGCCAGTGCCAGATGAGAATGGTAGCACATTGGGTAGTGAAAGCCATCTCACAGCTTTCTGGTTTCCTGCTCTGCCCTGTGAGTAATATATGCTACATTATAGGGCTGTGCGAAGCTTCAATCCCTGATCCGATTCAGTGGAGATTTGGCCTGATCTGGTGGCCGAATCACCAAATCTGAATTGAATCAGAGGACCCTTTAATTTCTCCAAATTGAATCAGAATCCTCCAAATCAATTTGGAAAGATTCAGAAAGTTTCAGCAATTTGGACATAGACAGTTTTAAATGTTTTTTTCTACATGCCTTTAGGTAGCAGATAGGGCTCTGTGAAGCTTCTGTTCATGCTTTGACTCAGAGAAGATTCGGTCCAATTCAGAAGCCAAATCTCTGAATCCAAATCAAATTGCTAGAAGCTTAAAACTTTCTGAATTCATTTAGAAAAGTGATCCAAATCTCCAAATCGAGTCTCTGACCTCCAAATTGGCTAAATACAAATTGAATAACTTTCTATTTGCACTGGCCTAGTAGCAGGTGGATCATGAACACTGTAATGGACCAGAAGCACTTCCAGTCCACTTCCAGATCCACCAGGGAGCACTCAGGGGGCCCCCCCAGCATCCCGCCTGGCTTGGCGACTGGTGCCTCCTGGGTCTGGGAGGGTAACGGGGGTCCCCCTGCAGCTGATCACTGAGCTGGGGGAGCACAGGGGCGGGGGGCAGTGCATTCCCCAGCAAACCCAGAAGTGGACTGGAAGTACTTCTGGTTCACTTCCCAGTTCACCCCCAAACACATGGAGGGTACCCCCTGTGCTCCTGTGGGATGCTCCATCCACCCCAGTATCGCTGCATTCACAAGCTGCGCTGGTACCTCAAGGTATGTAGACAATTTTTTTAAAGCTGTGACTATGTCCAAATTGCTGATTCTCTGAATCAGCATTGAATCTTCAGATTTGGCCAAACTGAATCAGGGACAGGCCCACTTCATACACCCCTGCTACATTATGTCCTGTGCTTCCCTAATGCTTTTGTAAAGGGTAGTGGCTGGTGATCTACTTGATAAGTGCCTTCAGCCACAAGACACTAGCCTTGTTCATGCAGGCCCCAAGCTGGCTGTCACCAGTTTGGGAATTCATATTATGAGATGCCTCCCTGTGTCACCCCACCCAGCATCACAAAAGATTTTCACCAAGCCTCTTCCCTCCTCCCTCTGTGGCTCTCTTGTTCTTAGTTAGGTTTTTCACAGCTTTCTTGAAAAGACAGTTAAAAAGGCAAATTTTGGCTATGGTGCTCAATCCACCCTGCAAAGAGATCTTTGTATCATTAAAGATTTTCAAAAGCCTCCCTCTTTGTTTGTGTTTATAGTGCAGGACAGTACACAGAGTATTATTGAAGTTTTAGTCATGTATGTGCTGTAATTCCCCTTGGCGTTAACCAGCCAGCCTTGTCAAGCACGCTGTGCTGGATTTGTGTTGCCCTGGCTTGGTGCAGCCCTTGCATTGCCTATCCATGTCATACAAGATTTGCTGAATTGTTAGGGTTGTCTTAGTGGGAGAACACATGGGCATTTCTGGTGTTAGAGCATGGGAGTTGGATTGCTACTGTGATTTTCATACTCTTTGGAGTCTGAAATATAGTTTGATTTAAAGTGGAATTTACTTGTATGGAAAATAAAAATACAGGACACTTTCCAAAGTCCTTTGTGGCACTTTGTTTGTATCACAGTCTTCTAAAAAAATTCCTAAAGTAGATAGCTAGTATTCAGTTCGGATTCAGCCGATTTGGGGGACAGCAATTCAATCTGGTGATTTGAATCACTGCCCTGAATAAATTTGGCCAAATCTGATTCAGAATCCCTGAATCAGCCCCATCTCCTGCCCACTCTCAATGGCTGCCCTGCCTGTTCACCCAACTCCCAGTTCTTTCAAAGAAAAAAAAAAGCCCACACTCACCAGTGGCTGCCAGCTGGGGAATGATCCCGCTGCCCCTCACTGCCCCACACTGCATGGGGGGCTCTGCCAAGAACCCCCTGACCCCCACCCACTCTCCCAGTAAGTAGGGACTGCCCAAAATCAATCAAGCTCTCTGAATCTTTTCATAATCAATTTGGAGAACTTTGAATCAATGCGGACCTTTTAATTGGTCTCCTGATTCGATTCGGATTCAGAGATTCTGCCACCAAATTGGGCCGAATTTCCTCCAAATCAAATCAGCACCTGAACCTTCACACAGGGGGTAATACAGCATCCCATCACCCCTCTTGTATATCCTCTTGCTTTAGTCATGAGAACCTGCTCCCACACGAGATACCATCCTCTTGCACCCTCCCCAGATCTGCTCTGCATCATCCTTCTCTTTACCTCTGAAGCATCTTGGGGCTCTCCTCTTGTGGCTAGATGAGGCACAGTTTTCCTTTGGAAAAAAATTGAGAGATTTTTGGGTCGGCCTATTGTCAATGCTGCTCCCAGTACTTTTGCAATCATGAAACTCTGTTAGAAACTCCTGTGTAAACCTTCAATCCACCTGCAAAATACATTCAACCTTCTTATTGAATTCCTTAAAACATTCTACAATTTCATCACTCGTGCTTTTCATAACCTGCAAATTGGCTTTCTCACCCATTGAACATATCTCTAATTTCTGATGTCATTTGGCCAGTGGACATAGATATGTTATGGTCTGCCAGTAGCTGAAGAATATTTTCCTTTGCTGCTCTTTGACTTTTTTGATAATTGCACTGATGTTGAACATTATCAGCTGCTCTTGATAATGATGGAGTTGCTGTGCACAGAGAAAAATAAAGCTCTCATCAGGTCTTTGGCTACTTTTAAACATGTCTTTCTAAAGAACAGAGTCATTCTTAAAATATGTTAACAGGACAGCCACTGCAAGAATTACAAATGACAGCCCATTAGCTAGCAACCAACTGTCTTATTAAAGCTGTACCCCAAAAATATTCTGCCTAGTCTCAAGGCATCCAGTCCCTCACCTGCCTGTACCTCATAGCCCTCTGCCTGAAAAAACACATACCACCATCCACCCAGCAGGGAGTAGGTTAGATTTGTTTAAGGGCAACAGTGCCCTCCCCACCCCTCAATGTCTCGCACACAGATTTGGGGGCATGCACCCCCCAGAAAGAGCCCAGCACAGCCCCCCAGTCTCCATCCCTCCAGGGGTGCACATACAAGCAAGAGCCATGCCCCCCCACCACGCACCCTGTGCCCACTGACAGTTCCCTCCACAGCTGGCTTCAGCTTTTCCCTGAGTCACTGCAGCAGGAACTGTTGTGAATGGAAACAAGTGGAACCCTGGGTGGGCACGGGGTGCAGCACAGCTTGAACCCAATCACCCCATCCCCTGCTGCAGCAACCTGCTGCCAGGCTGTCCTGGCATTTGTGGGGAGGGGGTAGTGGTGTGCAGCTGGACACAAAGTGGGATGACCTGACCAAAACACCAGCTCCAGCACCTCCCACCCAACCTGGGGTAAGAACCTGGAGCCCCATGCCCCCAGGCAGTGGCCCCAGCCCTGGGGGTCCATGTGGAGCGGCTGGGTGCAGCACCCACCACAGGGAGTGGAACTGGGCTCTATCACCTGCTCCCTTGGTGGGGCTTACAGCTCCCAGTGCCTGGGGGGTGGGGAACACAGATGGAGCAATTAACTTCAATAAAAAACAAATTTATCAGTGAAAATTGTAAAAACCGAAAATGCAGAACACTACAAATACCACTGCTGTTACCTACAAGTCACCATTTGCGAGGCTTGCAGGGTCTCCGTCTAAGGACTCTGTGGTTGGTTCTCTGACACAGCACTCACTTTGGAGCCTGAAAAGTCCTGTGAGACCATCTCAGTTGAGTTGGAGTCCTCTTCCTCATCATGAACAGGTGAGTCATTTCTGTCCCTTAGCTGCTGATCATTGTGGGAGTCTAGTACCAAAACACATAGGTTAACCTGAGTAGAGTGGGAGCTCTTTTCTGAATGCATGCTGAAGAGGTCCCTTGAGCAGTCCCAACCAAGGTTGTTGGTCTCTGACTAAGGAACCTGATTGCATGGAACTTGCAAAGTAGCTGTTGCTTGACAAGTACTTTGGAGCCAGGGCACTTCTGGTTCCTCATCCAGCAAACCTCTTTTCCCACACTCATTCACACAAACCTCTGAAGCATCTCTTTTAAAGATGGTACACAGCTTCTCATAGAATGGAATTTTTCTACGTGAGGCACCCAACCAAGAATTATTGTCCTTTATGAGGTGGAAGGCACACTTCAAGGCCTTCATCTTACTGCAACACTGTTCCCAGTCACATTTGATGCCATATTTGTCTAATTGTTCAGCAACAAAGATGCACACAGGTTTATTTCTACAGATTTCAAGTTATGCCATCATCTTCCATTCCTCTCAAATATCAATCAGTACCTCAACTTCTGCATAAGTCCAGTTTGGTCCCCTTCCTTGCAAAGGATCCATCATGTCTTCCAGAATATGACTTTTCTTGCTCTTCTCCATGCCCATCCAAATGTAAAGCAGAGCAGATGATACATTCTACAGTCTGCTCCTACGACCTCTTCTCAGGTATGTCCAAGGACCTGAGATGTGTGAACCTTTTATGAAGAGAGGCAGAGTACAAGTGTGATTTGTGCAAGCTCCAAACATTTGAAGCAGTTCTTCACTTTTGATAGTCTAGTCCATGGCATTCAGAAACATATTCACACAACTATTGTGCTGGAAATTCTTGAAAATGTTGGGTGATCTCTTCAGGTGAGAAAGCGTGAACATGTTAGAATGGATCAATTAAACAAATTTCCATTAGATATGTGGGCAAAAGCAAATCCTTTATGAGCAGTTTCCCCAGGGTGATCAGGATCCTTACAGTGTGGGACATGAGGCAATGGGGGGGGGGGGGTCCATAACCTCTTTTTTAGGTGCAGAGCATAGAAGTTGAATATTCCATGAGCTTGAGGGGAAATTGTGGAATGGAACTAAAACAATTTTTTCATGCAAATACATTGGCACGCTGCACTCATCCATGACTTGAGTTGGGGAACTGAGAAGCTCGCTTTCACGTATGGGTCATGTATAGTTTGGTCCAGAGTGTTCAAGCAGACAGGCAATTTTAACAAAAGACAGACAAGGGTAGCCTACCTTTTGTGGGGAGAAGGAAGGGGGTGTTTCATATATCAAGTGCGAAATGCTGGAAGCTTAGGAAAGATTTAGGATTTTTTTGAATGTGGTAACATTTCATCTCTTTTCAAACAAAACAGGAAAACTGCGGTTGCAGGGAGCACTTGGTTTGCATAGCTATTGACATGTAAATGATGTGAATGTTTTCATGCTAATCTAGGATGAACTTCTGCAGGCTTTTGAGCAAGAGGGAACACAACAGGCCGAAATCTTTGCTTGTCCTGCTGGCTTAAGACAATGTCTTCCTCAAATCGTGATGGACTAAGTAGAAAGCGGAGGTTAATCTTGAAGGCCATTGAACATTCACATTGCAGATGTATGGTTCTACTGATGGGCTTCAACAACTTGATATACTTGTGGTCTTGTCTTTTAAAACTCCTGAAGAGCCAACTTCGCATGTTTGCCTTGAAGAAAATTCTGTCACTTGAACTGGGGAAGCTGCTCTCATTTTGCAACCAACAAAAAATTTGGTTTCAAAAACTACAGTGGTTTCCTGGCTATACATTAAAGGCAAGCCTCATCCGATATAGCACATGAAAGCTTGGACCGGTGGGAAAGAACAGTCATGTCAACATGGAATGATGACCAGTGTCTGGAAACATTAAGAATGAGCAAAAAGACATTCTTCCACACTGTTAGCTTGCTTAAATCACACATCCAGTGTCAGAGAACTGTCATGCAGAAGCCAAAAAGCCTAGAGAAGTGTGTTGTCCTGGCTGTGATGAATCTGGTCGCTTGAACAAGCCTTTGCCACTTTGCAAATCAGTTCAGTGTGGCTCCCTGCACTGCTGGGAGGGCAATCAGTGAGGTATGCCACTTGCTTCAGGAGCTCGCACCAAAAAAATTCATCTGGTGCTGGAAGGCAAATAGCGTCCCGAAGTGCATGGCACCACTTGACAGTACACACATTCCCATCCCAAACTGGTTCTAGGACAAGCGTCCATTCATAAACAGAAAGGGGTTTCCTTCCGTGATTTTGCAAGTCATCATGGACCACTGAGGCAGATTTACAAACATTTACATGGTAGTGGCAGGAAGCATCCACGATGCACGTGTATTTTGAAACTCATCATTGCCTAGGATGATGGACAAGGGCCAATATGCCCCATGACTGGAGGAGGTTGTCATCTGGGGTGTTTCAGTGCTCCCTGCCACCCCGGATAATTGCTGACATGGCTTACCTGCTCCTGCCCTCACTCATGAGGCCCTACAGCAGGCAAGTGAGTGACCCACAAAAATTACTGTCCAACAATCAGCTAAGCAAGTGCTGCATGAGTGTAGAGTGTGCTTTTGGGTGCTCAAAAGCTCATTGGAGATCACTCAACTACAGGCTAGAGGTCAATGCTGATAACATTACCGCTTTCATAGTGGCAGCATGCATGCTGCATAATATCTGTGAGACTAGGAGTGAGGTTTTCAGTGAGTTTTGGAATGAACATTTAAGCCAGAGAGGCTGAAAGACTCACCTACAGAGCAGGATGGCAAGGGGGGGTGGGGTAGAGATACAGGCAAACAGCAGCAGGGGAGCTGTTATCAGAAATTGCCTGGCAGCACACATCACAGCTGCTCAGGAGGAGGAATGTGCTCTGTAATTATGTGAATTGATCATTTTTATATTTCATGTTGCATTTCATATTAATTTGTCTTTGAATAAAGTTTTTCTGAGATAGTTTTCTTCAATACTTGGTTCATAATGGGCTCTGGAGAGGTCTCTTTATAGGATGCAGGATGGAGAAGAGGGGGTGGAGGGTATGGGGGATAGTGATGAGTATGAGCCTGGGTTGTTTTGTGGTAGCAGCCAACTTGAGAAGACAGGCAGGTATAAAACCAGTTTGGGGATATGACTGCAGGGGATGATCTGCAATGCAAACTGGAATAGGATTCACAGGCAAATAGGCTTAGTGACAAGATAATAGCCTGGGCTGTTTCCTTCTTCACCTCAACCACAACATCCCCCCAGCCCATTCTCCCACTGGCCTCTGTGGTGACTGGTTGGGGAAGAGGGTGCAGCTGAATGATCTGGGGCCTGCCAACACTGATTTGGGGGCAGCTGTCATGGGCATGGGGATCCCCAGTACCCAGGGAATCTTAATCAACCTCAACAACAACCCCAGACCACTCCCACTCTGGTGCTGCTGAGGAAAAATTCCATGTTTTGATGCCAGGATACAAACAACACAGGAGGTGAGGCAAATGATTCTGTTTTATATAAAACTATGCATATCATTTACATACACTGTTTATTAATTATTTTTTCTCAGTAACAAAACCATGAGTGAATAACATTTCTATAAATGCAAGCATTCACATTTATATTATTTTAATTCCAAGCATTCCTATTAACATTTTATGCAACCCTGCAGGGCAGAGACATTTAACACAAAGATGTTTTACATTTTTATAAAAAGACATGTAAGTTAATAGATCACAGTATGAATATGAGTCCAGACTGTGGAATAAGGTCCCTCCAGAGCTGGTGCAATCACCTACCCTGGAGATCTTCAAGGGGAGACTAGACAGTTGCCTTGATGGGGTCACCTGACTCCCAGTTATCTTTCCTGCTTGCTGCAGGGGGGTGGACTCGATGATCTTCTGGGGTCCCTTTCGGCCTTACAATCTAGGAATCTGTGAAACTCACACATGCACCGTTTAAGTGTTGAAATACACAGCATAGAAATACATGCAATTCCTGAATTGTGTATTTTCTTTCATAGACACACTGTCCGACTGCAATTTTTTATAAAAGTTACAACCAGCAGACACTGATAATAAGCAGGCATACCAACTTTGTTCTAGAGTGCCATGTGCATAACTGGAAAGCTTCTAAAGATGCCCTCAACAAGAGAACCTCAGTACTATGCACAGCAAATGTATGCATTTGGGAAGCAAGGAGGAAAGGAAATTCAAGTGCTTTCATGAATGTGTGTGTGTGTGTGTGTGTATGCATTTCAAAATGATTGTTGGCCTCCAAAAAGCCCAGCCCATAAAAGCACCAAGAAAGCACCAAAACATAACTCTTCCCTGCACAAAAAATAGCAAGAAAAAAATTGCTGTGGGCCACTTTGCAAAGTGGGTGGGTACAATGCTTGTACCCCTAAGGGTACCTCACACCCAGAACCCATAGCTAAAAGCATGCAGAAAAAGAGGGAGGCAGAACTGCTGTGCAACAACCACCCAGAAAAAGTGAGGGGAAGCCATGGTGCCCAAGGCCATGGCAAGGCAGAATTGCGAGGGGGAGGCAGGCAGCCTCTTGCGGTGCTTTGCACGGAAAGATTTTGTGCCCCAACACCCTGAGCACTCTGTGCAAAAAGCACCCAGAAAAAGTGAGGAGAAGCCTTGGTGCCTGAAGCAAGGGCAAGGCAGAATTGTGAAAGGGAGGCAGGCAGCCTCTTGCGGTGCTTTGCACGGAAAGATTTTGTGCCCCAACACCCTGAGCACTCTGTGCAAAAAGCACCCAGAAAAAGCAACAGGCAGAAGTGCTACAGCTCTAGACTAGAGCAGGGGGTGAGCCCCTTTAGGATGACTCTCCTAGGTATTTCTTGTCCTAAAGTTCCACCTGGCAGTGAAGTACTGAAAGGGAAGGAAGGTAAAATTGTTCTGACATGCTCCCTAACACATTTTACTAGTTATAGCATATATAGGTTTCCCTCTCTTTATGCAGGTTCTGTATGTGTGAATTCACTCTTATGCAATGACACTTTTTATATTAAAAATGTGTTATATGCATGGGGGTATAGGTTGTAGCCATGTTGGTCTAAGGACATAGGCAGACAAGGTTCTTTGGGTGAATCTTGTATCTTTTATTAGACCAACTTAAATAGTTGGGAAAAAAAAATTAAGCAAGCTTTCGGGTTCAAAAGCACTTTGTCAGGCTGAGAAAGTTTCTGCAGTTAATGTGTGCTCTTCCTGGATGGAATGAAAAGTAAAGAAGCCAGAGGCTGGGCTGGTCTGCATACAAGATAGGCAGTCAGTGAAGTTATGAGTCAATGGGTGAGAGACAGGCTGGGTGATGGGGAGAGAAGGGGGATGGATAGTGGAGAGGTACCTGGGGAGTCACATGTCAGGCAGGTTATAATGTGTCATAAATCCAATGTCCATATTTAGTCCCTGATTTTTAATATCCGGGAGGTTGATGAAGTGGAGTTCGTAGGCTCGTCTCTGGGAAGTGTTTTGTGAGTTTCCTTTGGGGATTAGAACTGAGAGATTGGAGAGGGAGTGGTTTTCTTGTGAGAAATGTGCTTGCACATTTGGTAATTGGGTTTCCTGTCTTTAATAGGTTTCCTGTGCGCATTCATTCTGGTGTGCAGTTGTTGTTTGGTCTCTCCTACATATTTTCCATCAGGGTATTTGGTGCATTGGATGAGATATATTACATTTCTGGAGGTGCAGCTGTAAGATCTGGGAATGCCGATGGATCTGTTGAGGGGTGTAGTGATTGTGGGGGTTGTGGAGGTGTGTTGACAAGTTTTGCATTTCTTGTCATGGCATGGTCTGGATCCATTTGGTGTGTTCTGGGCCTGAGGAAGTTGCTTCTGGTGATGAGGTTAGCGAGGTTCAGTGCTTATTTGAAGGCTAGGATGGGTGGCTCTGGAAAGGTCTCTTTAAGAATAGGGTCTCTTTCTAGTATGGGTTGCAATTGTTTGAGGATTTTCCATATGGGTTTGAGAGAGGGGTAATATGTCATAACCAGTGGTGTGCGATTTGTGGCGGGGGTTTCTTCTGCACTGCAGCAATTCTTCACGTGGTATCCAGGTGTCTCTTTCAAACGTGTGATCTATCTCGCTGGACGAGTGTCCTTGTTGGGTGAAAGCCTTTTTAACACTCCTCTAGAGAGAGAAATCACTCAGCAAATTTTTTTAAAAAGTAAATATCTCATGCATTTTTACAAATGAATTATTTTACCTGGCCTGAAAAAATGGTTTCACTTATATTTTCAGCATTTCGAAATGTTTTAAATTAAAACTAATAAGTTAAAGGAAATTTTAGAATAATAAAAAGTAATTTCTTGTCAAAATGTTTCAGTCTTTTGACACTAGAAAATGTTAGGTCCCCTTTTGAAATGAACATTTCAGCAAAATTAACATGGAATTGCAAATTCTCATCACATCCATGTTTTTCACTGGTTGAGAACTGGTGCTCAGTTTTACTTCTTGGTGACAGTAATACAAAAACAGGGAACAGGCAAGTATATCAAGATAGAACTGGCTCCCGATATCAACCTCAAATTGATAATTACATGAGTCAAGTGAGATGAGTCAAGACACAAACCTTTCCTTACCCGTAGAACAAGAGTGGCCATTACATGTCACAAATGTGGCTTCCAAGTGCCTGCTTGTGCTTAGAGCAAGTGTGCGCGTTTAACAGAGCAGGTCACAGTCAGCTCCTCCAGGTCTTGTCTGCAGCCAACATTAATAGAGAAGCCAACATCAATCAAGGCAAGCTTATGCTCTGTAACTTTACTTGTGTTACCAATTTATATTCACAGCTGCAACCCGCCAGCAGAAATATTTTTGCAGGAGATCATCAAACTGGCAGTTATTACAATCAAAATTGTCATTTAAAAATTATATTTAATTTATTTCCTTCCCTATGCAAGAAATAGTGTCAGACAGGAGTTCAACTGCTTTTATTGCATTGCTTTGGAGTACAAAACATGTCTACTTTCCTCTCTGTGGCACTGGAAAAAGCCCATGAAACTTGCTTAAAAAACAAAAATAGGAATATGGAACATTGCTTAGACACCCAGAAATAGGAAAAAATACTGGTTTTGAGGATCACCAGGCAATCATAAGAGAGAAGGGAATGCAAACTGTCAGAGGACCCAGACAGAAATCAGAGAGGGTGCAATGCTCATCTGGCAGCAATACCATGGCCAACGGGGCTTCAAATAACAGACTGAGTCTGAGCAGCAGCCATCATTTCAGAGTCACTCAGAATATAGCACTAAATTTCTAAGGATTAGAAGGTCACAGGAATGCAGTGCTTGAGCAGCCCCATATCCACCATAAAAGTAAATACATGTTTTAAAATGTCATTGAGCATCCTGAAAGAAATGCAAATTCTAAAATGCTTGGTTGAGAGGTAATACCTTTTATTAGGTCAACTAAGAAATCACAAAAAATAATATCTTTATTTGCAAGCCTTCAGGCATATGCACCCTTCTTCAGACTGAAGGAAAATTAAAGATGGTAAAAGTCCCTATAGGTAGAAAATAAACTTAATTTTGCACAAAGGAAGCTGAAGGTGGATGTCTGTTCCTCTCATGAACCCAGAGAGAGAATTTCTTAGTTGGTCTATGTGACAGGGCAACAAGTCTGCCCCATCACAGAACTCCAGGGGAGTGAAGGAAAACAGATAACTTACCCTGGCAATGAGCCCAAGGAGAGAAAGGGCAGGGATACCTGGATGGAGGAGAGAGGGACCCAGACGAAAACAAAAACAAAGCAGCATGTGCAGAGGGAGCAAGGGGGAAAAGCCGGCTGTGAGAGAGGCAGGAGGCAGCCGGAAGCATTTAAAAGGGAATGGAGCCCAAAACTGGCTCCTGAAAAAAAGAAGAAAGAAAGCCAAAAGAAATATGGAGAGACTACAAGAGAGACAACAGATGAAAGAGAGAAGGGAATAGAAGAAGAGTGCTGAAGAGAAACTTACCTGGGAAGCTGAAGTGTGGTGACAATGGAGACCTCTGAATTGGTGAATCTGATACCTGAAGACATCTGGTACCATCCCAGGGACCTAAAAAAGACAAAGAAACAAGAGTGGATGAAGATTAACAAAGAGAAGAGATGCCCACATTTTGATATCAGTAGAAAATACAAGGTGACATAGGATTGCCATTTGCTTGGGACCCATGCGGAGAAGAATGAGGGAAGCAACCAAGAAATTGAAAGCTCCCAAAAAGAGACAAAACTAAATATATTTAAGATGTTAGTTATCAAAAAGAGACATAATAACTATGCAGAGTAGCTATTTTTGTTGAACTGCAGGCACAATATCTTCTTCTTCTTCAGGACTGTGCTTAGTTCCCTACCTTATTCCATCAAAGTCGTGGCGGGCGAGAAATAAAGAAAATTAACCAGTTCATATTAATATGAGAGATTGTGATTTATTTTGGGGGCGTAACTTAACTCTTGCAGTCCAATAAAAAGTACCATCTCTGAACAGAGAGTTCTATAGTTTTGCATTTCTTTTTGTCTCAGACCAACACGGCTATCAAATATATCCATTGAAAATCCTGCACATTTTGTTCTATTCTATTTTTCAACCAAGGGAGACTGTACTGTGGCTATGTACTCGCAAAATACTTCTCTTCTACCCACCATCACCTTTGTCTTGCTCAAGTTCAGCATCGACTATTTATTCATCATCAATTAATTTGCGTAGCCTGCTGGTTGTGGTGTTGTGATAAATGTAAGAAGATAGAGCTGTGTGTCATCTGCAGACTGCTGGTAGATGTGTCCATGTCAATCTGACTGGGAGCTGTATGTAAAAATGGGAAGTTTGAAAATGAGTTAACTGAAACCAGTATATAGAATGGATTTTCAATATTGTTTAACCCTTCTGCCAGGCACGGGGTGGCAGTAACAAGGGCCAGATTCAAATTTAGGGGTTCAACACTAATTTTCCAAATCTGGCTCAAGCCCCCACCCAAAAACAAAGTTTAACTTGGTGTTCTAAAATCAACACTGTTGATCAGCCCGCTGGATGACTGGAGTGTGCTCCTGCCACTTGGGATTGCGCTGGGCACAGCCTGCACCCAGTGCTGGGAAGTTCAATGCTGCCATTGGCCCCAGTCAGTAGCACCAGCCTCCCGTCATGTGGCAGGCAGATCAGAGTCTGCCCACACCCCTGGGAGAGTGACAGGATGCTGGTGCTGCTGGCTGGGCACAGCCCATGCCAGGAAGATTGGTGCTGCCACTGGTCTTATCCAGCAGGCAGATCGGAGGCTCACCCACACCCCCAGGAGGGTTGCGGGGCTGTGCCGGACTCCTCCCGGGGGTGCGGGCCCCTGATCTGCCTGTCAGATGACAGGAGGCTCGTGCTGCCGGCTGGAGCCAGTGGCAGCACTGATCTTCCAGGTGCTGGCTGGGCAAAATGTCCAAACAGCTATGAAACAGCAAAACAGTTTCAATGAAATGAAATGAAAAGGAACAGTGCTTTCGAAACAAAACATTGAAATGGAAGTCAAAGCAGAATGATGCTGTTTCACACAGCCTTACTACATGGCTTTGTGATGTTGCTGACTGCACAGTAGCTAATTGCTACCGCTCAGTAGTTCATTACTACTGCACAGTAGCATCACATCATGGTTTGTTCCCCACAACACTACGATGCAGTAGTAGCAAGCTGCTGCACAGTATGTCTCATGTAGATGCAGCCAGTCACTGGTAAACTAACCCAGGCTACCTAGTCTACTCTACTGGGAAGGAACCCATCCAGGGCTGCTGCCTAAGGGCTCAACTACCTAGGTTAGCCAACAGTGACAGGTGCTGGGGAGGAGGGCCCGCCCCAAAGAACCCTGATGCTCTTGCTGCCGGGGGTTGCTGTTTTATTCTGTGGCCTCCTCCACTATTCTTCATCTTGGCCCTGACCTTCTCAACAGCAGGCCCAGGAATTACAGTTCTTTAAGCAAAAGTAAATATGACCCTTCTGTCTAAACTCACTTTAGGGATGTGCACTCACAAGCACTTTTATTCTGGGTTGTTAAACTACAAGACCATCTGGGGAACAACTTCCCTGTCCAAAGTCTCGTATGTTCCTTGCATACTATTTATGCACTAAAACTGAAGGCTGACCCCCTGCAGATTTCTGTGTCTTATGCTGAGTTCTGACCTTTCATTGACCTATTGTGTAAATTTCCATGAACAATATTTGTGACTACAAACTTCATGGTTTTGGAAGGGAAGGCTGGTGAATACAAAAACTCATTATTTCAGTCACAAGTGGCATCAATTGTTTAAGCCTCAATGCCTCAAAACAGAAAGGGCACAAGCCAGTTGCAAGGCTTAGATCAAGGATTCTTTAAGGTATCCAGAACTTCTTGATGAGTGAACCCACTATATAGTAGGACTGCAGGTTGGCTTTGGTTGGTAGGTGCAGATGGAACAGATCCATTCTGCTGAAAAAGGCTTCCTAAGTGTTTTTGACAGGGTAGGATTATAGCTCTTTACAGGTCTTGCTGCTCTGTTCTACTATGTCATAGCATTCAAGATTGATGAAACCTTTACCTCAGTGGTTCTACACCTTTCTAGACTTAAAGAACTAGTTGTCAGACTCAAGGCACCCCTTGGAAAATGCTAGGTCTTAGATTTGACTTGTTTTTTGACCATGGAAAAATAGTCAAGTAATTCTTCTGTTGCAAAGAACTCAGAAAGACTACACCAAGCCAGAAAGTTTTTGACAATACACATTCCTATTTGAAATCAATGGGTGCATCCACACATGCAGGCATGTGCACTTGCAGCAGGCCAAATAAAAGTGGCACAAATTTGTGCCAGGGATTTTTACCTCAGCACATATGCCTGAACATACACTTTGGTGTGGGGCAAGTTGTGCCACCTGGGGTTAACCTGACCTGCCCAGCTGCTCCTGGATCTTCAGCCAGAAGTAGCTAGAGCCTGGGACCAGCACTTTGTGGCACCCCCCCCAACAAACCCCACATCCCCCCACACACCCCAAATCCCCCCACACTCCACCACTCCCTACACACCCCACATCCCCCCCACACCCTACACCCAAAACCCCCTACCCAAAAACCACACAGCACCCCACCCCCACCCCTGCTTACCTGGAACAGCACCTGGGCTGGGTCACGCTGCAGCCTTACCCCATTTCTGTTTGCCCTGCATGCTAACTCAGTGTGCTAGAGAAGCAGGAGCACCATAGAGATGCTCTGGCCAGATGCCAGAGCTTCTCTGGAGGTTCAAGCCCTGGATTGCCTCAAGGCATGTTGCAAAACTGTGCCCTGTGCCACTTTTTCTGGGATTTTTTTTTGATACATGGATATTCAAGTATCAAATTTAGAGCCCATGCTGCAAATATGAAGTGCAGAAAACACGTTTTCATTCTCAGCGTGTCTCTTGTGGCATCTCAAACTGGTTTGAGAAGCTGCAACAGGCATGTGTGTGCTTGTCTGGATGCACCCTGTGGATTTATCTTGTGAGTTGTGTAGGTGTTTGTACATGTAACAACACTAACCTGGAGTGGCACCATGCAGTGGTGTTAAAAGCATCCTGTGGCACCCCAGGGTGTTTTACTACAGTGGCTGAGAATCACTGCTATAACCCATTTGGACAGATCTTAGGAAGAGGCCTTGGTTGCTTCACTGGAGGTTGACAGGAAGTTCTTCTAGGCCTGTAATAGACTCACATAATAAGTATGGAGGAAATTAATTTATACTGCCTATATTGGTCTGTTTTTCACTGTTAACATTCACATTTATGTCTCTGTCACTTCAAATAGCATAGGATTTTGCTAATCCAAGGAGATTAATCCAAGGCATGGGGGAGGAAAGGACCATTTTGAGGTCCAGTATATTGAAGATCCAAACTAGGGTATAATTTTGATTATTCAGACCTTTGAATCATTGTGTGCTGGGGAGAGGGCTATTGTCCAAAAGATTCCTGAAGCGGTTTGGAGCTTCTGAAGAGCTTCAGAGCTGCCTCGAAGGTCTGACCATAAGGTATAATGGGGAAACAATAAAATATCTATAAGTTTGTTGTTTTTTGTCCAATTTGGATGACATTTTCAGAGATGGTAGACTCTGCAGGAAGAATGAACCTTGCCAGGTTTCAAGAAGATCAGTGCAGGTATTTTGGGGGAACAGCACCCCAAATTCTTGAAAGCAAAACTCATGTTATGTCTAGGCATCACAACATAGAAGGGTGAAAACTGCAGTGGTGGTGGCTCTTAATGAGACCACAAAGCCTGCCAAGTTTCAAGAAGATCAGTGCAGGAGTTTGGGGGGAACTTCCCCTCAAGCTGCAGATGAGCAAAATTCGTGCCATGGGTGCTTGTGGGACTGACTGTGTCTGTCTTGGGCCAGGGAGGGGAGACACTACTGCAGGCCTGGCTGCTAAGCTGCTGTGTTCCCAGTTACCAATCAATCAATCATGATTCACTCAAGGACCTATATACAGGACCTAGCTATAGAAGGCTCAATATACAGGACCTAGCTACTACATAAAGACTTAACGAGCATGAATTAATTAGCACCTACAAAACAAGGATAAGAAGAGGAAAGATTCAATGCAGACAATCAACTGCCCCAAGACAGACACAGTCTTGGCATGAGTTTTGCTTGTCAGCAGCTAGGGGTGCAGGGCCCCAGAACCCCCCTGCACAGATCTCCTCAACAGCTGGTAGGCATCACAGCAGGGGCCACCATCGCTGCAGCTGTCACCCTGCTGCACCTTAACACATGCAGTGTCACCCATGGCATGAATTTTGCTTGTCTGCAGCTTGGGGTGCAGTTCCCCCCAAACCCCTGAACCAATCTCCATGAAACTTGGCAGGCTTTGTGGCCTCAGTAAGAGCTACCACCCCCTGTTTTGTAACACACAGCTGTCACGAGTTTGGCTTTCAAGAATTTGGGGTACATTTAGCCCCAAACTCCTGCACCGATCTTCTTGAAACTTGTCATTTTCATGCCCTCAGTGGAGGCTATGATATCTGCAAGTTTCATCAAAATCAGACAGAAAACAAAAAAGTTATAGATATTTCATTGATTCCCCATTGTACCCTATGGCCGGATCTCTGAGATGGCTCTGAAGCTTCAGAGCCAGTTCAGCTGGATTGAGGCAGAAACCTGGTCCAGAGCTCTGGATCAGATGATGGCCATCTGAAGTGGCCAGACCCAAAGACAGCTCGGATTGCTGCTGACTTGCACAGACCTAGTTATTAAGAGTACTATCAAAGGTGGAACTTTGAAGTGTGTAAACTAGGGTTGTGCAAAGCTTTGGATCGTGATTCAGATTCAGAGATGATTCAGATAATTTGGAGGCTGAATCTACAAATCCAAATTGAATTGCTAGAAGCTTCAGGCTTTCTAAAATGATTTGGAAAAGATTCAGAAAAGATTCGGTGAGTCAGCCATAGAGTATAATGGGGAATCAATGAAATATCTATCACTTTGTTGTTTTTTTGGCTGATTTGGATGAAACTTGCAGAAGTGATAACCTTAAAGCAAAACTCATGTCACATGTATGTATTAAGCTACAGCAGGGTCAAAACTGCAAGCATGCTAGCCCCTGCTGAGACCACAAAGCCTGCCAAGTTTAAAGGAGATAAGTGCAGGGGTTTGGGGGAAATTGCATCTCAAGCTGCAGACAAGCAAAACTGATGACATGGGTGACACTGTGTGTTAAGGCACAGCAGGGTGAAAGCTGCAGGGATGGTGGCCCCTGCTGTGGCCACGAAGCCTGCCAGCTGTTGAGGAGATTGGTGCAGGGGAGTTCTGGGGCCCTGCACCCCTAGCTGCTGGCAGACAAAACTCGTGACATGGGTGCTTGTGCAACTGACTGTGTCTGTCTTGGGGCTGTTGATTGTCTGTATTATTTCCTCTCCTTAGTTGTGATTTTGTAGGTGGCTTTAATCCATGCTTGTTAAGTCATTATGTAGTAGCCAGGTACTGTGTATTGAGCTGGTCTGTGAGTGAATCATGATTAATTGGTAACTGGTAACACAGTAGCTTAGCAGCCAGGCCTGCAGTATCCCGCCCCACACACACTGCAGTGCCCCAAGACAGACACAGTTGCACAAGCACCTGTCACAAGTTTTGCTTGTCTGCAGCTTGAGGTGCAGTTCCCCCCAAAACCCCTGCACCTTGTGGCCTCAGTTTTGACCCCATCCCTGCAGTTTTGACCCCACTGTGGCTTAACTCATACACATGACATGAGCTTTGTTTTCAAGAATTTGGGGTGCAGTTCCCCCCATACCCCATGCACCTATCTCCTTGGAACTTAAGAGGCTTTGTGGCCTCAGCAGGGGCTAGCATGCCTGCAGTTTTGACCCCGCTGTGTCTTAACACGTACACGTGACACAAGTTTTCCTTTCAGTATTTTGGGGTGCAGTTTCTCTGAACCACCTGCATCTATTTCCTTGAAACATAGCAGGCTTTGTGGCCTCAGTAGGGGCTAGCCTCCCTGCAGTTTTGACCTTCCTGTGGCTTAAACACATACACGTGACATGAGTTTTGCTCTCAAGATTTTGGGGTGCAGTTTCTCTGAACTCCCTAAATCTATCTTCTTGAGGCTTGGCATGCATCATGCCCTCAGAAGATGCTACCAATTCTGAAAGTTTCATCCAAACCTAGCCAGAAATGAAAAAGTTATATCCTGTTTCAACCTTCCCCATTATATCCTATGGGTGAAACATCAAAACAGGGTCAAAACGGCAAAATGTTTTGATGGAACAAAATGGAACAACCATTTTGACTCGAAACAAAGTTGAAACAACACTGTTCTGTTGACATGTCAAAATGAAATGCTTTGGTTTCACACAGCCCTACTAAAAATGCTCAGTTCTTTCACTGTGGAGAGCAGCTTACTTTTTGGTTATTTTGGGTAAAATCTAAAACAATGTTTTCCCTAAAAATCAAGACCAAGATTACATGCAGGTTTGAACAGTGTTGGTTGAAAGTAAACTTTCTGATATAATGTTATTCTTTTCACCAAAGAAAAAAAAAGATTTTCAGCCAGTTTTTCACTACTAAGGGCATCCCAGTTTCCCCACTCCTCCAAATACAACCAAGCACTCCAAATACAACCAAGCACCCACATACCTACCTACACACACTCAGCCAGTCCCATTGATGTAGGAGTTCAAGCTGGGCAGCTTGTTCTGACTCATCTTCTCCAGAAGATAGTTTATTAACATTCCTGGGACCAGTTGGCAAGCTCTCTCCTGGCCTCTTGCCTCCTGGCTGGGGCTCTGTCTGGGGCAAACTAACCTCCTCGGGGGGGGGGGGGGTTGTGATATAATATACTATAACAATGTTGTGATATATTTGTGATATATATAGATTCATAGATTTCTAGGGTTGGAAGGGACCTCATAGATCATTGGATCTGACCCCCTGCTCCAGGCAGGGAAGAGTGCTGGGTTTAAGTAACCCCAGCCAGATACCTGTCTAATGTTTTTCTGAACACCTCCAAGGTAGGGGAAAGCACCACCTCCCTTGGAAGCCCATTCCATATTTTGGCAACCCTTACCATAAAGAATTTCTTCCTTATGTCCAATCTAAATCTATTCTCCTTCAGTTTGTGGCCATTATTTCTGACAATCTCAAAGGGTGCCCAGGTAAACAGAGTGTTCCCTAT
>NW_017728922.1:11721914-11728720 GCF_001723895.1 Crocodylus porosus
GACCCCCTGCATAAGCAGGAAAGAGTGCTGGGCCATTATTTCTTGTAAACGGGTGGGGAGCCATGGTGAATAAATACTCACCAATTCCCTTCTGTGCCCCCCCGATGAGCTTATAGGCAGCCACAAGATCGCCTTTCAGCCTTCTCTTGCAGAGGCTGAAGAGATTCAGGTCCCTCAGTCTGTCTTCATAGCATCTTACCTGCAGGCCCTCAACCGTACGAGTAGCTCTCCTCTGAACCCTCTCAAGATTATCCACATCCCTCTTGAAGTGTGGCACCCAAAACTGGATGCGGTACTTCTTCTGTGGTCTCACCAATGCCACAGTGAATTATCACTTCCCTAGACCTGCTTGTGATGCACCTGCTGATGAAAGAAAGAGTGCAGTTAGCCTTGCTTATTACCTCATCACACTGGTGACTCATGTTTATTTTTGCATCATGCAGAACTCCTAGATCTCTTTCCATTGTTGTGGCACTCAGAATCTCCAACACACCTATAGCCTGGGGGGTGCCATTCTTTCTCCCCAGGTGCAGCACCTTGCATTTATCCTTGTTGAATTGCATCCTATCCTGATCCACCCACTTCCCCAGTCTATCCAAATCCACCTGAATTCACTCTCTGCCCTTCAGTGTGTTTACTATACCCCATAGTCTAGTGTCATCAGCAAATTTGGACAAGGTGCTTTCAACACCTTAATCCAAATTGCTGATAAAGATATTAAATAGTGTTGGTCCCAGGACAGAGCCTTGGGGGACACCACTCCCCACATCCCTCCAGGGAGAAAATGACCCATCCACCACCACTCGCTGGGTGTGTCCCATAAGCCAGTTTTTTACCCACCTTACTGTGAGAAAATCCACATCACAGCGACTCAGTTTGCTTATAAGAATTGAGTGCAACACTGTGTCAAAAGCCTTTTTAAAATCCAGGTAAATAATGTCTACTTCTGCTCCTTCATCTAAGCACTTTGAGACCTGGTCATAAAAAGAGACCAGGTTAGTCAGGCAGGGTCTGCCTGCTATAAACCTATGCTGGTTGCCCCTTACCATTGAGTTACCCACTGGCCCCCTGCAAATGAGATCCTTAATTATTTTTTCTAAGTTCTTGCCAAGAATAGAGGTGAGGCTAACTGGCCTATACTTACCCAGTTCCTCCTTCCTCCCTTTCTTGAAAATAGGGACTACTTGGGCCCTTTTCCAGTCCACTTGGGACCTGCCCCAAGTGCCATGAATGCTCAAACAGTTCTAAAAGTGGTTTTGCTATGTCATTGGCCAATTCCTTTAGTACCCTTGGGTGAAGATCATCGGGGCCTGCCAACTTAAATATGTCCAACCCTTCCAAGTTCCCCTTCACTAGGTCAGTGCTAACTGTTGGTGGATTGGTTATACTCTCACTCCAGACTAAAGACTCATTGGGAGGTGTATTTGTATCCGTATATATAATATAACAGCTTTGTGATATAATGTTATTCTTTTCACAAATAAAAAATTTTTTCAGCCAGATTCAGCACTTGAATACCAACAGCTGCTTCCCCCATGGCTGGGGGCTCGCTCTTAGCACTCCTAGTTGGTGCTGGCCTACATGCCCTCCCCTCCCTGGACAGGCCATCCTAGCCTCTTCCCCCCTGCTGCTTCCCCCATGTATGTAAAAAACATAACTGTCAATACTTGGACTTATAAAAATGTAATGCAAAAATGTAAATGTAAAAATGTAACTCAGTGGAAACTACTGCATAAAATTATAAGTAAAACAGAAAGAATCCTGTGTCTTCTCTCATTTGTATCATGTCAAACTGTAAAGAATTTTTGCAGTGGTTGGACAGTGGTTGTTATCAAGGATCATTAAGGTTCCTTGATTACCAGAGGTCCCCTTGCCCAGGACAGCTGCCCCAAATGTGGTGTTGGGGGGCCATGATCAGCATACTCCAAATCCCCCTCCCTCCCGTGATCAACAGAAATGGCCAGCATGAACTAACACCCCCACCGAGGTGAAGAAAGAAAAGACTGACCAGGCTGAATGAGTTCCCCCCTACCACCACCACCAATCACCACATGCGCAATGGCCACAATAGAGAGGCTGCACTGTGGGGGAAGGGGGTAGTGATTACCAGCCTATTGTCAAATCAATTAGTCTATTTGCATGTGAATCTTATTACAGTTTGTAGTCATGTCCCCAAACCAGTTTTAGACCTGCTTGTCACCTCAAGTTGCCTGCCACCGCAAACCCATCCACCCTGCCACCCACCCAAAACACACCCTCCCCTCCATCCTGCATCCCACACAGAGACCTCCCTGACACCGTGTTAAGAAATCATTGTACAAGACAACTTTTTATAAGATGGACTTTATTTAATGAGAAATTAATATGAAATGGAACATTAATGATAAAAAGGATCAGTTCACACAATTACAGAGCGTGCCTCCAGACAATTTCTGATCACAGCACCCCACCTGCTATTTTCCTGCGTCTCTAGCCCCCCATGCTCAACTGCTTCTCTGCTAGTGAAGGTCATGGCTTGTGTCAATTTTCTTAACTGATCTCTCCAAGCATCACTGAAGACCTCGCCCCTAGTTTTACAGATATTATGCAGGACACATGCTGCCTCTATGTAAGGGATAACATTATCAGCATCAACTTCTAGCCTATAGTTGAGTGATCACCAACAGGCTTTCAAGCACCCAAATGCACACTCTACACTCATGTGGCACTTGCTTAGCTACTTGTTGAACATCAATTTATGTGGGTCCTTCACTTGCCCCACACATGACTTCATGAGCCAGGATAGGATCAGGAAGGCTGTGTCGGCTAGTATCGGGGGGGTGGACACTGAAACACCCTGTATGACAGCTTCCACCAGTCCTGGGGCATGTTGGCCCTTGTCTATCATCTCAGGCAGTGGTGAGTTTTGAAACACACGAGCATCATGTGCACTTCCTGCTCATCCTGTGTAAATGTTTGTAAATTAGCCTCTGTGGTCCATGATGGCTTGCAGAATCACATAAGGAAACCCTTTTTTGTTTATGAATGAACGGTTGTTCTAGGAGTGGTTTAGGATGGGAATGTGTCTGGTGTCAAGTGGTCCCATGCAGTTAGGGAAGCTCATTTTGTGGTATCCTTCTACCACTTTGTGGGGGTTACTTAGGCATATGAATTTCATAGTTTCATAGTTGATAGGGTTGGAAGGGACCTGAGCATATCAATCAAACTCAACCCCTTGCCATGGGCAGGAAAGAATGCTGGGGTCAAACAACCCCAGCTAGGTGATTATCTAGCTTCCTTTTGAAGATCCCCAGGGTAGGAGCAAGCACCATTTCCCTTGGAAGTTGGTTCCAGCTCCTAGCCACCCTGACTGTGAAGCAGTGCCTCCTGGTGTCTAGCCTGAATCTACTCTTAGTCAACTTATGGCAGTTATTCCTTGTTACTCCTGATAGTGCTTGGGGGAACAGAGACTCTCCCATTGCCTGCTGGTCCCCCTTGGCCAGTTTATAGATGGCTACCAGATCACCTCTCAGCCTTCTCTTGTGGAGGCTGAACAGGTTTGGGTCCTGTAGCCTCTCCTTATAGGGCCTGCCCTGCTGCCCCCTGATCATGTGAGTGACCCTCCTCTGGACCCTCTCGATGCTGGCCACATCCCTCCTGAAGTGCGGCACCCAGAACTGGACACTGTACTCCAACTGCAGCGTGACCAATGTTGCATAGAGGGGGAGAATCACCTCCTTGGACCTGCTCGTGATGCATCTCTGAATGCATGACAAGGCGCGGTTAGCCTTCCTGACCACGTCCTCACATTGGTGGCCAATGTTCATCTTGGAATCAATAGTGACTCCAAGATCCTTTTCTGCCTCTGTGCTGACGAGAAGGGAGTTCCCCAGCCTGTAAGTATGTTGCTGGTTCCTCCTCCCCAGGTGCAGTACCTTGCACTTGTCAGTATTCTCATCCACCCTCCCCTGTAACCTATCCAGATCTAGTGGTAGCCTGTTCCTCTCTTCTAGTGTGCCCACTTCTCCCTGCATCTTAGTGTCATCTGTGAATTTGAACAGGGTGCTTTTCACTCCCTCATGCAAGTCTCTGATGAAGATGTTGAACAGTGTAGGTCTGAGGACTGAGCCCTGGGGAACCCCACTGCTCACATCCCTCCAGGTCAAAAATGACCTGTCTACCAACACACTCTGGGTACAACCCTCCGGGCAATTTGTGACCTATCTGATTGTGTAGGCATCAACACCACAGTTGCCTAATTTTTTATGAGAATGGGGTGAGAGACAGTGTTGAAGGCCTTCCTAAAGTCCAGAAAGTCTACATCCACTGCGACACCTGCATCTAAGGATTTTGTGACCTGGTCATAGAAGGCAACCAGGTTGGTCTGACAGGACCTGCCTCTAATGAACCCATGTTGATTGCCCCTAAGCATAATCTCCCCTGCTAGTCCCTTGCAGATGTGCTACTGGATAATTTTCTCAAAGAGCTTTTCCAGGACCGAGGTAAGACTCACGGGCCTATAGTTTCCTGGGTCCTCCTTCCTCCATTTTTTCAAAATTCATTTTCTGCCAGGTCTTGTAGCAGTTGTCAAACCTCACTGATGGTCCTCCCAGTGGTTCAGGGAGTTATGCTGAACTGATTTGCAACATGGCACAGGCTTGTTGGAGTGGCCAATTTCATGATGGCCATGGCAACACACTTCTCTGGGCTTATGGGCTGCTGCATGACAGTCCTCTGATGCTGGATATATGGGTTCAACAAGCTGACAATGTGCAAGAACATCTCTTTTCTCATTCTGAATGTTTCCATCCACTGGTCATCATTCCACATTGACATGACTATTCTTTCCCACCAGTCTGAGATGCTTTCATGTACTCACATCTCATGAGGCTTGCCCTGAATGCATGGCCAGGAAGCAGCTATAGTCTTTGGCAACCATGCTTTCTGTTTGTTGGAATGCGAGAGCAGCTTACCCACTTCAAATAACAGCATCCTCCTCATGGCAAACCTGCAAAGTTGGCTCTTCATAAGTTTTAAAATACCAGACCAGCGGTACATCAAGTTGCTGAATCTCATCCGTAGAACCATACATCTGTGATGTGAATGTTTGATAGCCTTCAAGATTAACCTCTGCTTTCTCTTTAGTCCCTCAGGATTCAAGGAAGACATTGCCTTTAGCAATATTTTGGCCTGTGGAGTGACCTCTATCTCAAATGTTTGCAAAAAGTCACTCTCCTAGATTAGCATGAAACCACTTCTGTCATTTACACGTCAGTAGCTACTGAAACAATGTGCTTCCTGAAACTGAAGGTTGCCTGTGTTTCTTGAAAAGAGCTGAATTGTTACCACATACCAAAATTGGTAGCCTGTGTGAGTGAACACTCTTGAACAAACCATTCATGTCCCATACATGAGAAAGCTCTTCTGGACTACCACCCCCATTCCCCTCCCCCTCACACACACACTGTACAAGTGAGCCCTGATCACCCTTGTGGAAGATGCACAGAAAGGATTTGTTTTGGTCCACATATCTAAAGAAAATGAGTGTCATGAAGCCTTTCAAACAGCTTCATGGTTTCTCACCTAAAGTGATCAAGAATTTCCAGCACAATCGTAGTGTGAGTATGCTTCTCAATGCCATTAGCTAGACTATCAAAAGTGAAGAATTGCCCAAAATGTCTGGAGATTGGACAAATCGCACTTCTTTTATGCATCTCTTGATAAAAGGTTCACACATCCCAGAACAGGTCTTAGAACAGGTCCTAACATCAGGCACAGGCTGTAGTGTGTATCATCCGCTCTGCTTTATGGTTTGTTGCCCATGGAGGGGAACAAAAAAAGTCAAATTTTGGAAGACATGATGGATCCTTCACAAGGACGGGGACCAAACTGGACTTATGCAGAAGTTGCGGCACTGATTGACATTTGGAGTGAAGGGAGCATCATGACACAACTG
Organism: Crocodylus porosus; assembly: GCF_001723895.1. Lineage (NCBI taxonomy): Eukaryota > Metazoa > Chordata > Crocodylia > Crocodylidae > Crocodylus > Crocodylus porosus. Next base: position 11,727,850 of record NW_017728922.1, read on the forward strand.
GGAAGCCACAGAAATAAACCTGCTTACATCTCTATTTTTGAACAATTAGGTCAACTTGGCATCAAATGCAACTGGGAACAGTGTCACAGTAAGATGAAGGCCTTAAAGTGTGCCTTCCATCGTGTAAAGGACAATAATTCTTGGTCCGGTGCCTCACATAGAATGATTCCATTTTATCTATCATCCTTAAAAGAGATGCTTCAGAGGCTTGCATGACAGAGTTTGGGACAAGAGGTATGCATCTCAAAGAACCAGAAATTCCCCGGTGCCAAAGTACTTGTCAAGCCACAGATACCCTGCAAGTTCCACACAATCAGCCTCCTCCTCAAAAACAGAATCAGTCCCAAACCAATGATTTCACTTGGGACTGCTTGAGGGACCTCTTTGGCATGCAGCCAGAAATGAGCTCCCCCTCTACTCTAGCAAACCCACCCGTTTTGGTACCAGATACCCAGGAGGCTCAACAGATGCTCAAAAGAAATAACTCACCTGTCGTTGTGCCACAGGACTCACTGGGTTCCAAAGGGAGGCAATGGCAGAGTCCTGGGACAGAAACTCCACTATTCTCATGAAGGGTGACTTGTAAGTATTAGTAACAGTATTAGTAGTGTTCTGGATTTTTGGTTTTACAGATTTATACTCATATAAATTTGGGGTGGGAGGGCAGAGGGAGAACATGGTGCCACTCTCTGTGGTGGACGCTGCACCTGGGCACTCCGCATGTGCCCACAGAGCTGCAGCTGCTTCCAGGAGAGCAGAGCTCCAGGTTCTCACCCTCAGTGGGGCCTCTGCAGCAGGGGCTGGCTGCTGCAGTCACCTATAAGTAGCTGATGTTTGGTGTGGGGTGGGCACGCAGCTGGGGTGGGGCATG
>NW_017728922.1:11728820-11777339 GCF_001723895.1 Crocodylus porosus
GTGGGGCCTCTGCAGCAGGGGCTGGCTGCTGCAGTCACCTATAAGTAGCTGATGTTTGGTGTGGGGTGGGCACGCAGCTGGGGTGGGGCATGGATCTTGCTTCAACGCGCACCCCAGGAAGAAGGGTGCATGCTGTGGTTCTGGGACAAACATTTTTGGGGTACAACCTTAAGAAGATGGTTAGGTGACAGATAGTAGGCTGTCAGTGGTAATTCTTAAACTGGCAGTCCTGTTAAAATAATTTAAGAATGACTCACTTTCCTTTACAAATATTAAAGAACTGATGAGAGCTTTCTTTTTGTCAGTGGACAGGTGCTCCTTCATCTTCATCTTCAAGAGCAGCTGCTAACACTCAATATCAACATAATTATCAAAAAAAAATCAAACAAAAGCTAAGGAAATTATTCTTCATCTACTGACAGACAGGTCTGAAAGCATGGCTACGTCCAATGCTGAAATGATTTCAAACCTGAAAGATGTGTTCAATGTGTTAAAGCATAGCGAGCAAGCCAATTTGAAGGTTATGAAATGCACTAGTAATGACATGGTACAATGTTTTAAGGTATTTATGGTTGATCTCATTTTGAGGGGAGATTAAAAGTTCAGGCAGGAGTTTGTAACAGAGTTTCACGAATGCCAATATACTGGGAGCAGCACTGAGAGTAGCCCACCCAAAAAAACTCTCCAATCTCTTGCAAAGGAGAGCCATGCCTCATGTAGCCACAAGAGGAGAGCTCCAAGGTACTTCAGAGTTGAGGAAGAGGAGGAGGAGGAAGAGGATGCTGATGTGACCCAGGGAGGGTCAGGAGGAGGGCATCTTGTGCGGGAACAGGTTCTTGTGACTAGAGTTTTCTATGACCCCTCCAGGATTGGTGCGCTTCTCCCTCCCTCATGTACTGCCTACCCGTATTTGCAAAGCAGATTGCACGCCAATATACCAGGGGTTTCATGAGGGCTGTGCAAACCAGGTTAGGTTCACAATCTATATCTCTCCTTTCTCTCTACCTACTTTAGGATTTGTTTTAAAATCTCTGATAGAAATAAAGTATTGCAAAAGGACTTTGAAAACTGTCCTGTATATTTTCCATACAAGAGGCTGGGTGAAAGTCTTTTGTGATGCTGGGTGAGGTGACACAGGGAGGCACCCAATAATATGAATCCCAAAGTTGGTGACAGCCAGCTTGAGGCCAGCATGACCAAGGCTAGTGTCTTGTGGCTGACAACACTTATCAAGTAGAGCACCAGCCATTAGACCTTTACAAAGGCATTAGGGCAAATACCTCACATAATGTAGCATACATTAGGTATGGGGCACAGCAGGAAGACAGACAGTTGCAAAATGCCTTTGTGCTGCCCAATGTGCCAACCTTCTCATGAGGCATGGGAAGCCACTTGGGGTACTTCCCTACCCACTTCATGGGTAATATGGATCCCACCCTTACCCCCAACCAAACTGTAGTACACACTACTGTGTACATGCTGTGGTACAACCACCTTCCCAGAACAGGACCAGTGGGAATGCCAGTGGGAATGTTGCAGACACCTGTGCTTTGGGGACAAAGGTAAAGCAAAGGTAAGTTGATGGATAGTGGGGTAGCTTGCAAAAGGACAGTGATTTGGAGTTGAATTTTTGGAATGGGGTAACTGCTCAATGTCATGTCCCCTGACAGCTCTTTGAAGGCCTGACAGAAGAGATGCAGCAACACGGACAAAGAAGGACTGGTATCAGTGGGGATACAGATTTATTACTTAGGTATGTATGTAATGGAAAGAATTGTTAAATACAGTTATTCCTTTGATAAGAAAGTCCAAGTACTTGGATTCTCATAATTAGCAATCAGAGACACCATACCTTGTACAATACAAATTTCAGTTGTGCCTCTCTACCCCTTTTCCCCACTTTCTGAGCTTTTTTCTCTGTGCTCTGGTGTCTTCACTTGCCTCTGCCTCTCCCCCACTCCTGCCTGAGCTCTCCTTTTGAGAGCCCCTGCTGCCTCCCTCCCCGAGAGCCCCTTACCCTGGTCTCTGCCACCAACTCCTGCCTTAGGGTTTGCCTTCAGCCCCTGTTCTGCCCCTCCTCCGGGGCTGTTCTGCCGCCCCTCCGGGGCTGATTTTGGGGTTGTTTTAGCACCCTCCCAGTCCCCAGCTTCAGTCCTAGACTTTTTTTTCCCTTCCCTGCAGCAGCATCTGTGGTAGAGTTAACCTTCTCCTGCCCATGATGGCTGCAGACCATGGTCTGCAGGTGCACACCCTTCTCCACATCAGGGTGGAGGGCTGGTGGAATGCTGGAACATCCAGTATGCCTCCCGGATGAACTGAGTGCCTGTCATCTACCCGAGCTCCCCCGGCTTGGTGAGGGAGATGTGTGCAGCAGGGCTGGAGGTTTTGAGAATCCACTACCTGGCCATGCCCCTGGAGACCCTGGCAGCGCAGGTGGTGGCCTCCAACATCCCCCCACTCCTGCCAGACCTGGACCTCACCAAAACGCTCAAGCACTATGGCATCCTCACTAGCCCTGGCACACGGTGAGCATGGAGAGCAGGGACCCCAGGATCAGGCACATCCTGTCCTTCTGGAGACAGGCATTCATGTTTCTTAAGGGGAACTCCCAGACCCTGCCTCTCTCCATGACCTTTGTGGTAGACGAGAGGCGGTATGTGGTCTACTTCTCCCAAAGCAAGACTGCATGCTACCACTGCAGCAGAGGCTCCCACCTGACTGCCCAATGGCCACTGGAGCAGTCAGCCAGGACATCGGCTACTGCACCCATGCAAGAATATGGTGCACCCACCACTGGCATGGGAGCCTCATCAAAGGGTGGGGCTAGAGGCTTCTCCCAGTCCCTCTCCACCCTGCTCCGTCTGGGGGGGATCTACATGTCTGGTGCAAGCATGCCACCTAAGGGAAGCCTGGGACATCCTCCCAGGCTCCTCCTGCTTCTGTCAGGGCTAAGGCCCCACCCAGTGGAGGGGCTGGGGACTCCTAACTCCCTCCTTCCCCCCTCTGGAGTGACTGATGCCTCAGGTGCCGATGCCCCACTGGGTGCGGTGACCATGGCCTCCTCTCAGCCTCCTTCCACCCTCCACCCACCTGGTGGGGCTTCTCCCACCACCCCTCCAGTGCAGGGGTCTCATGTGGTGGAGGACCAGAGGAATGGGAGAGTACCCATAAGTGGTGCCTGGACCCTGCACAGTTTGCCCACAACACCAGTGATGCAGCAAGGCTCAGGCACCTGGATCCAGGCACGCTTCAACATGCCTTCTGACCTGGTGCCTCAACATCAGCCTGCTACAGGATGCCCATTTCCGGGACTGCTTTACCCATGTCTGGAGGAGCTGGGAGGCCACGCAAGTAGACTGTTCCTCCTGGTGACTATGGTGGGACATGGGGAAATCCAGGTTTGGGCGTTCTGCCAGCAGCATTCCCAGCTGGCAGCAAGCAAGATCTGCCATTATACCTAGGAGCTGGAGGAGGATGTGGCAGAGCACAAGGTGGCCCTGCTTCATGCTAGCAATGATGTGGCACTCCTTGAAAGCCTCCAGTCCCACAAGAAATGCCTGTGGGAGCTGGCAGAGGGCATGGTGACCCCAGTGCAAGGGTGCATGCTAGCTGCCTGGAGCTGGCAGAGCCTGATGCCCTGACCCAGTTCTTCTTTAGCTTTGAGAGGTGGTGCACTGTGGTGAAGACCTTGGACCATCTCAAAATCCCAGAGGGGTGGCTGCTCACAGATTCAGGCGAGGTGCGGGGGGCATGCCATTGCCTTCTACTGGGACTTGTCTGTGGCTGGCCCCACCTGCCCGGGGGCCACTCAGCAGCTTCATGAGGACCTGTTGTGCCTTTGCACTTCTAAGGCCGAGGCCCTGGAGCATGAACTCTCTCTGGCAGATGTTGAGACTGCTGTTGCAGAGCTCACCTGGGGTAGGGCCCTGGGCCTTGATGGACTGCCCATGGAGTTTTACAAAGCCTTCTGGCCCCTCCTTGGTCCCAGCCTCCTCCATGTCTTCCATGAGGGCCTTGCCAGCAGGACCCTGCTGACCAGCTGCCAGTGAGCAGTGCTGCCCTTGCTGCCCAAGAAGGGGGACCTTGGCTGCCTTAATAACTGGTGGTGAGTCTCCTTTCTGTGTGCTGACTATAACATTCTGGTGAAGGTACTGGTGAACCGGACTGCACCATCATGGCCTCAGTCATCGGGCCTAAGCAGAGTCACTGCGTACCAGGCAGGACCATCCAGGACAACCTGTTCCTGATGTGCAACCTGCTCATGACTGCAAAGCTCTTTGGCCTGGATATCGGCCTGGTCTCTCTGGACCAGGAGAAGGCCTTTGATTGGGTCAACCTCCAGTACCTGCTCGGCACCCTCGAGGCTTTTGACTTCGGGCCCCTTTTCATCATGGAGCTCTGGGTCCTATATCATGATGCCTCCAGCCTGCTGAAGGTGAACAGTGTGCTGTGCACCCTATTCCCGGTGTGTCAAGACATCCACCAGGGCTGCCCCCTGTCAGGAATGCTGTATGCCCTGGCCATCAAACAGCTGCTGCACATTGTGCAATGCCACCTGACCAGCTTAGCCTTGCTGTTACCTGTTAGCTTTGTGTTTCTGAGGGAGCCCTGGCAGCCAGGTTGTTGGTACAAAGGACTTTTTCTATCCCCCCCCCCGCCATCTGCCCAGAACTAAGCAGAAGAAAATTGAATAGGCATCTCAGGACAGTATCTCAGGGAATGCTGAGGCAAGAGACTGAGTCAGAGGGGGTATTGGTGACATTTGAACAATGGTTAAGGGTTCATCACAGCGTCCAGCCCATTGGAACCCTGACCACAGATGCTGTCATCATTTTCCTGGGATGACTGGTGGAAGTCCTCCCCACAAAGTTTATGAACACTCCCAGTAATCCCCTTAAGTCTGTTAAAAGACTACAGTAAAATCTGAACATCATGCTAAGCTGAAGCTTATTCACAAAAGGTAAAATACAAAACACTGATGCTGACTTCACAGTGCAAGCATGGCTAGGCCATCTGAGAAGACACAATGTGGTATCCCTGCCAGTACATCTTCTATATTCATAATAATTTCAATCTGGCTCCTAGGTGTCTGGTTACTCCTTAAAACTTGATGTTTTGTTGGTTGCTTATCAGTTTCTTGAGATGTTCCATGCCAGATAACCCCTTGTCACTGAGAAAGGCAATTCATTTCAATTTAAACTGATTGTATAACAAGATTTTCCCCATCAATTGTGGCTTGGGACCCTCTTGATTTACACAATTTAAAAAATGTTTTGAATAGGCTGGACTAAGGGTATAAGAAAGCTGTAAAGCAGCAAACACTGTGCTTCAAGAGTGAAAAATCTCTCTGACACCATCCACAGTTGTTCTGAAGAAGCTGGGAAAAACAGATCAACAGCCTTCAATGATCATGTTAGAAACTTTGCTTGTCAACAAATCACCCGAGCTCTCGCTTTCTCTCTGTTTTTCTCCCTTTCTCTCTTTTTCTTTTTCTCTCTAGGCATAGCTTTCTGTACCTAAATTGTATTAGTTAAGCTTGAGCTAGGTTTTGCCAAATACTCAATTAAACTAGGGTAATATTGTAATTGTTTTGTTTGTTTTCCCTTGCATGTCTATTACTACTAGTACCATTATAAATTTCATATACTTAGCAATAAATAACTTTTATAGTCAAACTGGTGGTAACCGGGTGTATTTTTCCTTCTCTACTTCCCCTTCCCCACTTTCTCTGTAGCAATATTTCTTTTACCCAAGCCAAAGATCCCTGTGAAGCCCAGAAATACGGTGGGGTCTGCTCATCAAGAGGCTACCACTACTAGGACAGTTAGCGCAAAAGATTGGGACATGCTGAGTTTGAGACACATAAGGGGATCATCTTGTATAGGCTTATTAACCCAGTTTGGCTCAGACGTGCCCTAATGAACTGAATGCTGGCCCATGAAGGTGTCAGCTGGACACCCAGCTGGATTCAGAGGTATTCTGTGTGCTTGTGTCTGACTGCATTTTATTGTTACCTTAATGAACTGATTCCTGGCATATGAGGGTGTCAGCCTGTCCATGCTGATCAACCCAGCTGGGTCAGACGTTTCACATTAATCTGTGTGTGTGTGTGTATGTATTCGACTGATTTGTTGGCTGGAGAAACCCAGCCCCACTGAAACTGAGTCCTGCAAGATAGCTCCATTGGGGCTGAGGACTTGCAGAAGGGAGAGATACAGGTCCAAAGAGAAACACAAATAACACAAGCAACACATTGATAGAATTACAAAGATCCTAGAAAAGTATCCCTAATAAATGAGCATACCCCAAAGTGATGGTAACACTGCCACTGGCACCAGCACCGGGCCCGACCACCAGCCCTTAATCTGACTGATGGAGTACATGGATGGCGTAACAGTCTTCCTTGGCAGCCAGGAAGATGTGCGGGCCCTGGTGGACTGCCAGTGCACTTACGAGCTTGCCTCATCAGTCTGCATCAACTGGGGCAAGAGCAACACCCTGCATTGGTATTCTGCATCGTTTGCAACCATTGAAGCGGTGCATGATCTGCCAGGACAATGAACTGCTGCCCCCACAAGTAGGGCCGCAGTTTGTTCAGCACCCAGACGATGGCCAGGCACTCCTTCTTGATGGATGACAGGCTCCGCTCCCACGGGATCAACTTCCTGCTCAAGTAAACCACGGGGTGTTGGTTTCCCTCATGTTCCTGTAGAAGGATGGCTCCCAGACCCGTGTCAGAAGCATCCATGGCCATGGAGAACGGTTTCTTGTCGACTGGCACTTTCAGGATTGGTTGCTTGAACAGGGCAGCCTTTAGGGTATCAAATGCCTCTTGGCACTCCTGTTTCTAGGTCACTGGGTCAGGACTGCCCTTCTTGATCAGCTCATGCAGCACAGCTGCTGTTGCTCCAAATCCAGGGACAAATCTCCAGTAGTAGCCTGCCAGGCCAAGGAAGGCTCTGACCTGCTTCTTGGTTCGCAGGGGTGGCCAGTCTCTAACAGCCTTGATCTTGTCCCCCAAGAGAGCTATATCACCTCTGCCCACGTGATGTCCCTGATAAATCACCTCAGGTAGTACCAGCTGGCACTTCTTGGCCTTCACGGTGAGACCAGCTTGCTGTATCTTACCTAACACAGTGGCCAGATGAGTCAGGTGTGATTCAAAGTCCTGAATACAGACAGCAATGTCATCAAAGTACACCATGGCGAACTGTTCACAACCACACAGCAAATTATTAATCAGTCTTCAGAAAGAGGCAGGGGAGTTTTCATAGATGCTAGGGTTGGAAGGGACCTCAACAGATCATCAAGTCCAACCCCCAAAAGGGGGTTGTACATCCCAAAAGGCAAGATGTAAACTCATAAAGTCCCACAGGTGTGGTAAAGGCGGACTTGGCCACAGCATCTGGGTCCAGTTCCAGGTCAAGGGTCAAGATGATGTTGGCTGGGCCCAGGCAATCAAGCAAAGAGTCCATCCTGGACATAGGTAAGCATCAGGGGTGGTGATGGCATTCAGCTTTCTGTAGGCCACACAGAACCAAATGGTGCCATCCTGCTTCTGGATGAGTACCACCAGGCTGGGCTAGGGACTCATTGAAGGCCAAATCACCCCTAACCCCCTAACTTCCTCATCTCTGCAAGTTCCTACTTTATCCCCTCCATCACCCTTGCATTGACTGCGTAGGGTTGGGATTGGATAGGGCGATGACTACCCATGTAGTCATGTGCACATGTAGTCATGTGCACAGCCAAGTTCGTTTTACCTGGTTTGTTGGAGAACACCATCTTCTAGTCCTTGAGTACGGTGAGCAGCTTGTCTTTGTCCTAGGATGGCAGGTGATCCAGCAGGTGGAGTTCTTCTATCCCTGTCTCTCCGTCCCAATCACCATACATGACCGGCTCCTCCGGGTCCTTGGGTGAGCTGTCAGCTGGAAAACCCAGAACACTGTCTCCCCTCGGTCAATGTAGGGTTTCAGCATGTTCACATGCACTACCTTAGGCTTCTTGTGTGATCTGCTCTTGCTCACCACATAAGTTACATCATCCAGCCTGTCCAGGATGAGCCGGGGACCCTGCCAGGCCACTTGCAGCTCGTCTGTTTTTAGTGGCAGGAACACCATGACCTTGTCGCCTCAAAGGTACATAAGTGGGCCTTTTTGTCATACCAAACACTCTGCTTCTCCTGCACCTGGGCTAGGGAGTCTTGTGCCACTTTCATCATGTTGGTCAGTTTCTGATGAAAGTTAAACACATACTCCACCACAGAGGTCTTTGTGGAAGGGGTTTTCCCTTCCCATTCCTCTCTCACCAAATCGAGAGGACTTTGAACTCACCTCCCAAAAATCAACTCAAATGGCGAGAACCCTGTGGACTCCTGGGGGACCTCCCAATTGGCAAAAAGCAAATGTGGCAGTTTCTTAACCCATTCATTGGGGATTAGAGTCCACATAGGCCTTTAGCATCCCTTTCAAGGTCTCATTGAACCTTTCCACCAGCCCATTTGTTTGAGAATGGTAGGCTGTGGTCCTAAGGTGTTTCACCCCACAGCACTCCCACGAGCACTTCATCACCTCAGCCAGGAAGTTCCCACCACTGTCAGTCAAGATTTCAGAGGGGAAACCCAGCTGGAAGAAGATCTTAGTCAGGGCATCCATAACTATGGGTGCGTCGGTGGAGGTTAAGGCAACTGCCACCAGGTACCGTGTTGCAAAGTCCACCAGAGTCAGGATATATTTCTTCCCTCTGCAGGTCTGATGTCTCAGCGGGCCCACAATGTCTATACCCACTCTGTAGAAAGGTTGTTCAATGATCGGGAGGGACGGTAGGGGAGCTCTTTGTTTGTCCCCACTCTTGCCCTTCTGCTGACACGTCTCACAAGATTTGCAGTAGGTCATCACATTCTGGGCAATCCTGAGCCAATAGAAGTTCACCTGCAGCCACTGGTGAGTCTGTTCCCTGCCCATATGACCAGCACAAGGTAAGCCATGAGCCATGGAGAACAATTGTTATCTGATCTTTCAAGATACTACAAGCTGGCGACAGGGCTCCGAGGTCTCAGCCTGGTTCTTCGGTATCCACAACAGATAAAGGAGTCCCTTGTCCCAGACCACCTGTTTCCTCCTTTCTGGGGTGAACTCCATCTCTGACTCCCAAGCCCTCTACTGGAGTTCTTCCAAGCTGGGGTCTGCTAGAACCTCCTGCTTGAACTTTGTTTGTCCCGCTAGGCAATCGATAGGGAGCTCAGGTGCTCCTGCAAGGAGTGCACCCCCACCCTCAGGGATTTCCTCGGACTCCTCCCTAAGAGTCTCAACTTCCTTTGCCACAGACGGACTACACACCTCCCTGGGACTGTCACTTAACCCACCCTCGGGGTCGCTAGTTCCCTCAGGGACTGGTGTACAACCATCATCCGCAGGAGTCTCTCTGACTGACACCGATGGTATGGCTGTCTCTTGGGGAGTTTCTAACCTTCCTCCTTTAGACTTTTGGCTCTGCTGGTGGGTCACCGCATTCACACAGCAGGATGCCATAAGCTCATCTCCACCCCCCCCCATTTGTAGGAGTTCAAGGCCCAGAATATCTCACCCTACCAGAATGAGGTAGGGCCTCTTCCAGCACCCCCAGGTCTACACACATTCTGCAACCTCTCCACTCAACAGGGAGGCAGGCCACAGGTACCTCAAAGGTCTGGGACCCCACCCCTTTGATGGTGAGCATCCTCCCAGGGACCATCTCTGCAGGTGCAACCAGACTGGCACTGATTAGTGACCCAGCGGCCCCTGAGTCCAGCTCCCCCACAAGGGTTCTTCCCTTCACCACTATTTCAGTTCATTGAAAGACCGTCACCTCCTCTGGGTTTGTGATATTGAAGCAACAAGTACACCCCTCAGAGTGGCTTGGGTACTCTAAATTGAACACCTTCAAGAGTAGATTGGATGCTTATCTTGCTGGGGTCCTATGACCCCAGATGACTTCCTGCTTTTCGGGCAGGGGGCTGGATTCGATGATCTGAGGTCCCTTCCAGCCCTGATGTCTATGAAATCTATGAGAGATATATTACTCCAACTATTCAGTTCATCTAATAAAGATATCAGATTGACCCAAAGAACTTTGTCTGCCTTGTGTGTTGACGCCATAGGCAACATGTAGGGGAGTCACAGGTGGCACATTCACCCCTTGAGGTTGGCTGCTGCTGAAGCCACCACCAGCTTCTGTGGGTGGTTCCTGCCCCCCCACTGATGATGCAGCTGCCAGTGGCTGTGAGCAATCCATGTTTACCACCCACCACTCGCCACACCCCCCTCCATCACCAACACCACTGGCAGTGGCTGCAGGCAGTCCCTACTCACTGCTTGCCACCACCGACAGTGCAGGGGGTGGCTGCGGGCAGTCCCCATTAACCGCCATGGTGCCCCCACCCTGTTGCAGAAGGCATGAGTCATTCATGGTTAAGGCAGAGTGGGATTAATACAGCAGAGATGGTAACCTGTCACAGGGGGCCTTCCCGGTGCCAGTTAGATCTCGGCCCACCCACTTCTTTTTGGGCCAACCGCCTGCCCTTTTTTCTCCTGCCACACCTTGATGGAAAACTGATTCAGATGTTACCGAGTTGGTAGGCTAGCCCTTTAGACCCCTGATGTCTAGGGGATCCATCCCACAGCACTGTATCTTTCCTACACTGCAGCCCATGCCTTGCAGCTTGCATCTTTCACTCCCTCCAGCTGTGGTCCCCTCTCTCTGGGACCTTTGTCTCCCCCTTGGGCCCTGGACCCATCTTCAGGCCAGCTCGAATCCTGAGCTTCTTGCTCTAGGCATTCCTTGAGGTGGACCCTGGCCCTTCAACCCCCTCTCCCATTTGGTCCTGGCCCCAGCATGAACCAATCAAGGGTACTTTAGGTCAGATCTGAGCTACCTGCCTTTTCTCACCCTCACAACTCCACAGCAACCAGTAAGCCTCAGGCTTCTCAAAGATCTTACAGGCCTGGGCTTTCCTTAGCCAGGACTGTGCATGCGTGCGTGTGTGCGTGCATGTGTGCAGTGCCTGGAGGTTATCAGGCACCTCCTCCCCACTTTTCACCAGGGAGGTTCATGGTCCTGGCATTTCCTGGAGCTGCTGCACCACCAGCAGTCCCGCCAGGCCTCCCTACCATGGCAGAGTTCAGTTTTAGGTCATGCCAAGGACCTAGGGTCTTGTTCTTCCTTACATCTGTAGTCCATACCTCTAAGTTCATCCTGGCATGGGTGTTCAGCAGGAAGATGTTCTTCCCCTGCTGGCTGGTGATAAACTAAACTGCCACCTCCAGCTCTAAGAGTGGGGCATTAAATGGTTGTGAAATAGGAAATAGGTGTGGATTTGCGAGGGTGGCACTCACTCCATCTGCATGTGGAACTTAGGGAACCCCAGCCATGGGAGATTCACCTCCAGGAACACCAGCTGCTCCACCAAACCAGGATCCATGAAGGTGCAGTGGGGTGTCACAATATCCCCAGCAATGTTGAACACCCTCTCACTTGGAACACTGGTCAGTGGGCAGGACAGGTGTTCCCAAGCAACTGTGGCCAGATCTAGGCACATCTGGCTTTGTGTTGCCCAAAAGGTCAAGGGTTTACATTGCAGGAGCTCCACCTCCTCCATCAGATAGGTAGCCACCAACACCACCATACTACCTGCTGGATGGAGCATTGTGCCTCTGGACCCCAACATTGAAGCCATGCCCTTGGCCCACATTGGCAGCAGCTGTGATGGAGAAGTTTGGCTGGTGCTTGGAGTGCTGGCACAGGACAGTAGATCCCCTCTTCCACATCCCTCCATCTCTGCCATTCTGCCTCCATGACTCTGTTCACCAGCACCTCTGTCCAGTGATTGAGAGTTTTGCTAATGCAGATGCTCCCCTTCACCCTTGGATCGCACATGCCTGCCAGCACATAGACCATACTGGACCACAACAGATCTAGCCATTTTTTAATGCCCTCCTTTGGATGCTTCACCAGTGCCTGCACCTGTGGTGAAAGCTTCTTGCCCCAGACAGGAACACTGATCCCCTGTAACTTCTCCATTTGATTCTCAAGTTCCTTCATTGTGGGGATCACCTGGCTAAGGAGGGCATCGCCAGTGCTGAGGCTCTTGGTGGCCTTGAGGAATAGCTTGAGGACCACCAAGATCTGGGACATGGTATCCCACTCAGTTTTGTTAAGGGGGATGATGACCCCAATCTCTCTGACTAAGGCCATCTCATGGATGGCCTTTAGTTGCTCAACCACACTTTTCAGGATCAGGTAAGTGGAGTTCCACTGATTCTCCACATCCTGCATGACTTTCTGCTGTGGAATAATAAGCTCTGCCTGTTTCTCCCACAGCATCTTGCCCCCTTGATGCTCCGGTGGAAGTAGCCCACCACCTTCTTGCATTTTGAAACAAAGTTGGCATCATGCACCACCTTGGCCATATTGGCCCCATCGTCACTGACCATAAACCCATGAGTGAGCTCAGCCTTCCCAAAGAGCCACCATGCAGCTCATGGCCACCATGATCTCCCTTGCCATGTGGGACTCATCCATCACCTCCACTTGAAGGAGAGCCCACCCATGCCCTGACTGATTGCACCAGTGCCTGGTGAGGGAGAGGTAGGCATGGTCTCCACACCGGCTGTTCCAGATGTCTGAGGTGAAGTGCAAGCCCTGCTTTCTGCAGCCCCTCCCTCAAGTACTCCCTACATGCCTTATACAGGGAGGACACCACCATCCTGCTAAAGGTGTTGCATATGGGCACTTGGTAGGGTTAGCACCTTAACCCTAGATGCTCAACAAAGGAGAAGGGATGGCCATCCAGAGCAAGCATTTCCCCAATGCTCTGGGTGATCTCACTCACCTTGGGAATGTGCTCCCCTTTGTCCCTGCTTTTCCTCCACTGGTCCAGGGTGGCCTGCCTCTGCTTCTTGGGGACGGGGGGGCTTTGGAGCGAGAGGGAGACTTCTTTTTGGGTATGCTCCCACTGGTGCCAGGCTGAAAAGGACAAGGGCAAGGGGGTGCTGCCTCTTGAGATGCAGCAGCATCACCGGGGTGGTGAAGTTTCTCATCCTTGCCCCAGCTGATCTGTTTCTGGCAGTAGTAGAAGGTAGCATACCTGGAATCATCTGCCACCTCAAAATAATTCCACAATATACTACCCACCCACTTCTGGCTTGAGGCTGGGGATCCTGACTTATCCCCCTCCTCAGCAGGCAGAAGCACAGCAGGAGGAGGAGCTGAGCCACCTGCCCGCACAACCTCCTCTGAGGTGCCTTCCAGAGAAGGAGACCTGACTCTAGGGGAACTTTGAGGGGTGTGGAACACAAATTCACATTCTCCATCCTTCTCCAGCATTTCCTTGGCTATGGCACTCAGTTCCCCTGCCTCCAGATCCAGCTCCTCCTCTGGCACTGAAAGGCTCATGTTAGCAACTGAAATTGGACTGCAGAATGTCATGCTGCTGGTGGTTGTGGCTACTGGTGCTCCTGCAAGTGCAGGCACAGCTCCCACCTCCTTGCTCCCACTAGCAGCAGAAGACTTCTCGCTGCCAGGAAAGAGGGTGCATCTATGGTTGGGTCAGGGGACAACGGGGACTTGCAACTCTCCCTCTGCCTCCTCTCTCTCCCCTGCCAGAAGACCTGGAACCTACCTTTCCAGCACTCTTCATGATGTTTGGTATGCTGCAAAATGTGTGTGTATCTCTGTGTAATATATGTAATATATGTTGTGCTTTCCTGCACAGTGATGACACATGGTCAGGGAAAATGAAAATTTCTTTTTGGGGGGGGAGGGGAAAGACAGGCTAACAAGAACAAATAAGCATATTTTGGGGGAAGAATAAGCTAAAAGGAATGGATAACAATAGGGATTGTAGGCAAGGGTAAATAGGAAAGGATTGGATAGAGCTTGGTGGCAAGAGACTACCTACTACTAAGCCAGAGCACTGTGACTGGAAGGGAACTCAGGGAAAGGTCACAGTCACTGGCTAGCTACAGATGTCATTATCAGAGCAGTTTTCCTCCCCCGCTTAGTTTCTGTTTCCTGCATATCTCCCTTCTGAATCTTTTCTGAACTGACTTCCAGTTTTTAATGGGTTCCATGCACCATTCAATTCAGATTCAGAGGTTTGGCCACTGAATCAGGTTGAATCTCCTCCTAATCATGTCAGCTACCAAAGCTTTGCACAGCCCTAGTGGCTAGTGCCCCAATCACTCAATGCTCTGTGCACAGCATTTTTGGGTGCACCCAGCACCTCAAGCTACTGTGGGTTACATCAGTTCTCACAGACAGGCCAGACGGAGACCTACTGGTTGACCTAAAGTCAGCTAAACACAATACCTAACCTCAGGCCCAAACTTCTGCTCCAACATATGCTCTTCTTACCAGCAGGCTAGAAGAGCTTCTGGCTGCTGTATTAGGCAGAAGTGCTTTATGGGATAAACTTCTTGCAGAATTTTGGCCATTGTATTCTTCATCTTGGCTTGATAAGGATGTGCAATGACAGGTAAAAATAAAAATAAACAAACACTACAAGTTAACTAATAACTGAATCCATTTTATAAATTCTGGCTTATTTCATGCTTTGTGCAAACCAAGCTTGGATGTCTTTATGAAAGAGATGCTCTAACTCAAATGAACAGTATGGGCTTACTGCAGACACTACTGTAGAGGACCCCTGACTTGTAGTAAGCTACAGTCATATTAGATGATCAGAATGATCCCTCCTGGCCACAGAATCTATGGATCTATAAAATTTGGATGGTTGGCATTGGCTTTTGATGAACTTGTCCATCCTATGAATAATCATGACTCTAAAAGCAGACTGGTCTGAACAGCAATTGTCAACACTTTTCTTCTTTACAGCTCCCAATAGAATAAATTCTATCCTCCTCTTGATTTTTTTGGGGGGCTGCACCTATTGACTCCAGGCCTAAATGTTACCCCAGTTCCTCTGTGTTTCTGTCTCCCTACATCCTTCTTCTTTTTCTCAGGTTCATCTTTCATTCTTTGCAAGTGAGCTCCCTGCATCAAGGTGTGAATGTGACTACTTGCATAGGCTTGCACTCTTATTCTTTGAGCATCAGCCATCAGCAGGTTTTTCAAATGGCACATGAAGAGCAAAACTATTTCACTGGAAAATGTAGGTTTGTGAAGAGGAAGGTATTGGGGCTGGAGGGGATCCCAGGGAGAAGAATAATTTCCCTGTACTCACCTCAGGAGAGAGAAGGATTGCCATGGGAGCACGGAGTGGTGCACTGCATTTCCTCAGGATTGGGGGCTGGCAAGTGCAGAAGGATACTTCCAGCCCAGAGAGGGCAGTGCAGCAGCAAGAATCATGATGCCCACCTTAAAGAGGCTACAGAGACCAAGAAGAAGGTCCACAAAGAGTATGAGGTATGCTGGAGAGGTTGCTCCAAGCACAAATACTTACCTGGTGACAGACACGAAGAATGAAAGAATGAGAAGCAGGAAAATCAGAAGCACGGAAATTCATTAGGTCCTGTTGGTTCTGGTTGGCTGGGCATTAGATGGAGAAAAGTTGAAAAAAAACATGCCTAGCAAGAATTGGAAGTGAGAGGAAGAGAGAAAGACAAGAGGAGAGAACAGACAGAGCATTGAGGAAAATGAAAGCAGAGACAATGCCCCAGGAGGGGTAGAGGAGAGTAGGAAATTCTCTCAGAGACTCAGAGCAGTCTCCATACTTACCTGTACTTGGTAAGAAGAGAACACAATCAGTGAGATCCAGCGTGGCAACAAGGATTTCAGCCTAGGAACCTGAAGAGATCGGAAACTACCAACCATGAGTGGCGGTGCTTCAGGACAGGTGTACCTGTGGAAAATCTAGGGATCCATAGTCTTGCAGCCTGCCAAAAAAATAATGATAAGGATAATATAACTGGGAGCACCATGGGGATAATGTACTAGCAGCTTACATATAACAGTGCCCCACAAAAGTAGAATAGAATATAAAAAAAAGTCCTTATTAGCGCAAAGGTCAACAGTAATAAAGAACAGCAATTCTTCCTCTTTTTTATTTGATCCAGCAAGTCATGGCAGGTGAGATAGGGTGAACGTGCTGAACAAAAAAACCCAAACCACCTGAATTAGAAGAGCAGCTGTGACCTAGGGGCTAGTACGCACCTTATCCAAATCATCAAGTAAGTGAACGAATGAATTAAGTTAAGAATCCCACTTACCGGCAGCCATGGAGAGATCTTAGTGTCTGGGAAGCAGAGCCACCATGGGAACTCTCCTTCCAGCATCTACCTGCAGCCGTCAGCTGCACAGAAGCACTCAGCAAGAGGTACTGGTGGCCAGAGGGACACTGCAGAGGGAAGCACTGCTGCTGGAGCATGGTGATTGTGCACCTGAAGCCGGTCGGAGCTGCCACCAAGTAGGTGCCAGGGAATTGTAGGCTGGCAGAAGGCTGATCCCTTGAAGATTGGAGGGAAGTATAATAGATCCTCAGAAAAAATGTTTCTTTCTTTCTTTTTTCTGTTGCTCTTGATTCAGATATAATTTGACTTCCTGATTTTGGGCAGGGACAGTAAAGGCCCTGACTTAAAGGGGAAGGTAGGGTGAAGCACATTAATAAAATACTTTTCTTTGGGACTGACCCTGGGCCTCAGTTTTGGGGACATTGAAACATGAACTCTCCTTTTGTAGCTGTTAATTGAATTGTGACTTGGCTGCTGGGACTGCTAGGGAGCAAAGACTAGGACAATACCCATTCCCCACTCCCAGGAGTTTGAATACCAATTCTGTGGGTTTTCCTGGCCCCTGGCTATCATGGAACTATCTCATACTGGCTACAGGAGGGTCCATCCCACGAAGAAATCAGTCAGAACCAACATCCAGGGTATGATAAGGGTAGGGTGTAGGGGAGGCAGAGCCCTACAAAGGGATTCTTCCTACATGACTGAAATGATCTCCCCGTGGAATCCACTCCCAAACAGAGAAAAATCAAAGACATGGCGAATGAGAAAATTAATTTTGGAGAGCAGGTGAGGAGGTAGCATAAACTCCTTCTTAGCCAGATGGCATACACAGGGAAGGCATAAGCCTGAAAGGGCCCAGGCCCTATAGCACCTCCTTGCAACTAAGCAATACATGTTTTCCTTTTGGAAGGAACAGAGAACGGGGAGAAGTTCATTGCTGTCTTCTAATGGTCTGCATGCAGCTCCTCTTATGAGAAGAATGTCTTCCTCTAGTTTCTCATATGAAGATTCCCTATGGATTTCAAGAGAGTTTCACAGACTTCCTGGGACTGAACTCAATGCCTGCTCATTGAAACAGGATGCTGAGTTCCATGGGGCTTATTCTGGCCTCATTCAAAGAGCAGGACTGGAGGAGTAACTCCAGTGAGGTATCAATCGATCTTGCTAAGCATATGTTCATAGACTGCTCATTACCTGAAGGAGAGAAGGAATGGTCTAATGGTTACAACATCAACCTGGGCTCAGGAAATAGAGGACTAATGAGTTCCTGCTCTGCTTCCAGACCCTGGACAAGTCATTCAGGGTATGTCCATGCTGCCCTCCCCACCTCCCCCTCCCCACACATGCTCCAAATCTGCCCATGCCAACCCCCAAAATAAGTCAGTAAACCCTAATTTGTGTCACTATCCCTAATGATGTCCTTAAACACTCTGGTTCTTGTGCACTTGCAAGCAGCAATAGAGGTTCCTGGGCATGAGACATGCAGAGTGAGCTTGCGTGGGTGGAAACATGCCTTTTGAGAGTTCTGTGGAAGTACATAGATATACCCTCAGTCTCCAAGTTGTGCATCTCTAAAACAGGGAATAACTGTATTTTCCTGCCTGAGAGAAGATGCAAAGTACATTAGACACTGAAGTGTTAAGATACTTAGATAATGCAATCTGTATAAGTGCCTTAGGTAATTACAAACACAATAAGAACTTGTCCACCTGTGTCTCTGTGAGTCACAGTTTTAAAACTATTGATCTCATCCTATGTTTTCAAGGGAGTTTTCAAGAAAACAAAGCTATTTCTGGGAGATGTTTTTTTCTATAATGAACATAAATATTTGTTGGATGAATGACACTCTACCAGTGGTATGCACCTAAAGGATTTCAAGGAGATCCAGCCTTTCTGTTGATGCTTTACACAAAAGCTCAGCTGTTCAACAACTGAAGGAATACAACTAGAGAATTAATAAAGGAACATTTCCAATATACAAAAGTTAATGAATTTGTACCACATGCTGGCTATAAGACACATTGATTTAGATAGACAGCACTCAAGGTTTTAAGAGATGGCACTAGAGAAGATGGACAGAAGGAAAGCAAGGGAGAGTAAACATAGAAGAGATTTCTAAGTGCTCAAGGCATTTCTTCAAATACTTTATTTCAATCTGCCTAAAAAAGAAACACAAAGCTTGGGTCAGTCCTAGAAAAGGAAATGAAATTGAAAAACAGGTTATGTGCTCACTACAATTCAAATGAAATGGAGAGGCAAGCATCTTTCACAGAGAGCCTGTAAAAATAGCCATTCCTAGGCTCAGCTTGTGTTTTGCCTAATTATATATATATATATATATATATATATAATTTCACATTTTGACTTACATGCACAAGAGAAAAGCCGTCCTGTGCAATCATAGAGCCATTGATAATGGGGGATTTCTTGTAACACAAAATAAAGAATTTATTATTCCATTTACAGGAGAGTTAAAAGGACCTGTTCAGGAACAGAGCTAGAGCAGGTCAAATGTGAAATTTTCATTTCCTGAGAGATTTCAACATTTGAAATGTATTTTCCTTTTGAACTGGAACAAAAACCATATTTTAGAAAACTTGCATGAAATGGCAATTTTCTTCAAATAATTTTGTTTCATTTTGGAAACCTTTTAAAATTTCATTCCAAAATTAAATGCTTTGTTTCAGCATTCTTTTTCATTTTTGTATCATTTTATCACATTTTATTTCATGACATGTCAATAGTAAGAAGCCCAAAATTTGGTTGATTATATTATTGACATATGAGAACATCTTATTTTTCTGTTTACTTGCACTTGATGCTTTGGTGCTATCTTTCAAATTTTCAAAGTGAAGCAAAGCTGTTGAGTGAGTTTATGCTCCACCCACCACACAAAAAGGAGGGGGGGAAGAGGCAGGAGAGGTTATAAAACTTCCGGTGTGTAAAAATTATTGCTTTTAGAACAAAAATGCAAGGGGGTGGGGGGTGGGGGGGAACTTTTTCTGACATTTAAATCAAGCCACAGAACTATTGTGCTAGTATATGAGAACGAGAATGAAGAAATGAAACTGACCAGAAACTGAGTCTGTCACATAGAGGAACTTTCCAGTTGTTTTCACTTTTTAAGAAGATTTAAATGTAAAAAGTTAATAAAAATGAAATAACAATAGCACCAATTGCAATGACTAGGAATATCTGTAAATTATCCATCAAACCTTTTTTTTTTTGGAAAATTGTGTTTAAGGCAAAAAGAACACCATTATGTTTGCTTTCCATGGAAAATATTGACTTTCTGATGAAAACTTGAAAATCCACAAACCCTAAATCTTTGGTTTTCAGTTTTATAATAGTTTGTTTTTAAATGAAAAATGAACATTTTCCATGTAGGAAAAAAGCATTTCTGTTCATATATTACAGCAAAGCAAGCTAAACTTTAAGAAATGCATTTAATTTACTTATGATGGGTGACATTACTAGCACAAACAATATTTCTTTGTTTCTTTATTTGCATACTGGATTTTTCATCTTGGAACTGTCTCTTTTAATGATTGCATATATTGTGACATTCTGTCGGTATATATGCATAGCTGCATGTGACTGTGCATGTGCATGCATGCACATTTGGCTCCCAAAGAGTACTTTTTATGTCTCTCATATTTACTCCTAGTTGATGTCATTATTATATTCATTTTATATTCATATGAAATGACATTTATTAGGAAAACATATAAAAGATATAAAGGACTCTTTAGAGGACAATTATATAATAATGCCTTCATTTCTTTTTACTTGAATTTTAGAGCAAACAGTGAAATATGCATAACTTGGTCTTTAAAAAATCTATTTAACCTTCTTGTTCAGTTGTTTGTTTTTTTCTGGGATTTGCTTTATAAATATTTGAACTGGTGCTGTGACTAGAAATAGATTCCCCTAGAAACTATTCTGTCACTTGTGCTTTATTTGTGCTGGTTCAAAGCAAAGTTTGGAATTACAAGTACAGAATATTTTCATTCCAACAAAGGAATTAAAGCTGTAAAACAGGAAAACCTTCCAAAAGACCCAGGAGAAGGTCTGATTTTTCCAAGATGCAATAGACAAATGGTGAATTTTCAACCCTAAGTTACACAGAGCAATTTGCTCCCATGTTTCAGTATAGATGAACACATGCACTCATATAAGCCAAGGCAAATGCATTTTCAGAGAAACTTAGCTGCAGAACTGACTTTCACAAACAGCAGTGACTCCCTCATTGCATGAGTATATTTCATTGGCCTTCCTGAAATTTCCCCTTCCAGTGCTGTACATAAATTAGCAGTGGTAAATCTAGATGAAAGAGTTGATGGAATATTGATCTCTAAACTCCTTTTGGTAAAAAGTGATATGCAAATCTGAACTCTCAGTCAGAGTCCATGAGATGTCGGGGTCTGCTAGGCACCCTGCCATAGCCACCTTAGCACGCCCTTGCACAGCACTGAATGAGAACTGAAGTTCAAAGAATGATCCTGTTTTGTAATCCATGGAGCCAAATGTCTCACTTCACTGAAGTATATAGTTCATAGAGGCATCATAAGCTTTTTCAGTACTGGGGGACTGGGGTCAGGAAGCTTTTTCATACTAGGGGGCAGAGGCCAGACCTGCTCCTGACCACTAGAGAGTGGGGTGGTGGGGAGTGACAGAGACATGGAGAGGGAGAAGTGTCTTGCCTGGACTCTACTCACTTGAGCAGCAGCTACTGCTGCTTTATCAGCATGCACTGGACTACTGCTGCTTCTGAAGGATATACAATAGTGCCCTGGTCCCCACCACTCCCTGAGGCAGGGTGACCCTCCCATGGCAAAGCCCCTGAGGGAAAGGGGCATCATTCCACCTTCTTTCCCTCCCACCAGATACACTGCTGGGCATGCTGCTGCCGCTGCCCAGCTGTGGCTGCCTGACTCCCAATGGCGAGGTTGTGCCGGGCTGTATGTGCCATGGAATGACTCCTGGTAACAGGCACCCCCTCTAAGTCAGCACCCAGGATTCACGCCCTTCTTGCCCTCCCTAGTTACACTATTGATAGTTCACATGCTGGAGATGGACTCAGGGTGTTGCAAAGATGAGGGCTAAAAAAATCCCCTCTTTTAAAAGAAACCATGGCATCCTCCTTTAGGAAGTCAAGAGCAGCTTGTTCAACAAGTGACTTGTGTGAGTTCTCCTCAGTTCATGATGGTCCTTGCTCAGTCAGACCTCCTTTGGTCTCAGCCTATCTCAGCGTTTTGCTTGAGCAAGGATTACTGGATGACTGGGTTTGGCTGGATGATTTGGCCCAGGCCTGGGTTATTTCATGAACATTATCAAGATGAGGTAAAAAGGGCCAAATACTGTGTTTAATTACACTGGTGTAGATTTTGAAAAGAGCTAATGAAGGCAGTAGCACTTTTCCAGGTTTATACAAGAGGAAGGTACAGCAGAAAGTGATCCAAAGTCTGTGTTTCTTCCTGGCTGATCTCAGTGAAAAAATTACCCACCCAGTAGAACCCCCGAGAGTTTCTGGCTTGCTTTTCATAATCAGTGAGGCCAGGAGCATCTCTGGGGAGGGAGACTGTAAGATCCTCACTGCAATTGAGTAGCTCTCAGTTGATGAATTTTCAGAGTTCAGTCTCTGGCAGATACAGCCTTCAATGCATTTGCTTGGTCTATATCTGTATGTGCATGTGTTCTGCTGTATGTACGAATGTGATTCTGAGGTACAAGTAAATGTTCTTTATCAGCCATCATTTACCATTTACTTCATGAACTAACTGTCCCAAATTGCAGCAGGGAGTCATTAGGAGAAAGATATGATCATTTTCAATTTAAGTTAGCTTGGAAGCAAACTGCACAATATGAAACTTTGAGCCATTTGCAAATACTCTCTAAAAGGAAAATGAAATGAACTGAAAACCCACTGGATAATTTATGTGAGAAGTGGGAACGTTTTGAAACTACAATAGCTCCCCCTACAGTAGAGTTGGAAACCTGCTTTAGAATAAGCCACTTTATACTGTCAACTGGAATGCCTGGCAGGCCAGAGCATTTTGAATTACTGTATAGGGCTTGTTTCCATACAGAGCTCTCATGTAACTTAAGGTGTGATTGTAAACCAGCTTAGTTAAAGCAGCTTAGTCACCTACATGAATATTTTTATTCTGGATGAAGTCAGAATAACCCCTTCTTTCTGTTTACCATAATTTAAGTTGATGGGAAATTGGATGCAGCTAAATACTGTAAATGGAAGCAAGCCACTCCTCACCAAAGTAGGAGGGTCACTTAGGAGTTCATAGAAATGTATGGATAAGCATATCCTTTATCTGCCCCTCACCCTCACCCCTTACTTATTCCACATTACCTCCTTTCATTCCACATATTTCACTTTTACGCACCTTGAGAAAAACATTCAAGATGGTAGAATTCAAATGAGATAAAAAAACTAGCCACAATTTCAACCACAATTCTTGCCAGGAAATGTGCAAGCAGCATCTAACTTCCAGTGAGAAATAAAGACTTTCAGAGGCAGGAATCTGCTGGTTACCCTGACTTTTTGCCAATATCTTTGCACCATTTTTTGCCTTGGTATCCAGTTTTCATTCTATGCTCTATATTTTATTGTAAAACTGTTTTTAGACATATTTCAGGGAGCT
This sequence comes from Crocodylus porosus, assembly GCF_001723895.1. Taxonomy (NCBI): domain Eukaryota; kingdom Metazoa; phylum Chordata; order Crocodylia; family Crocodylidae; genus Crocodylus; species Crocodylus porosus. The sequence continues at coordinate 11,751,706 of NW_017728922.1, forward strand.
TTAAAATGGATTGACAACATATTTTAATCATTCTACCTGTAAAGTCCCTGTTCATGTCTCAGAAGAAGGGGAAAAAACAGTATATTTTGGTACTGTGGAAAGTAGTGACTAAATTTCACTGGTCAATATGTAGTGATCAGTGAGATTTAAAAAATAAAAACATGTCCCACTGCTAGATCAGGAGCAAAGCTCTTACTTGCTCTCTGAGGGGGAAAAAATCCATTTTTGTCCCTGATAGAAATACAAGAGCTGTTCCTAGTCCATGAGTGAATTTTGCTTGTGTTAGCTATCCTGAAAGATAACTTGGAGATAAATTCTATATTTGGAGGGAATTTAGGAAGTATTCCTATGGCAATTTTTCTGTAGTAGAAGCTAATCTGAGTTTTAGATCATTACACTCAATCCCAAAGGAGATGGATTAGTCAGGCAGAGAGAGCACATCCCAGAGTTAGTTACACAGGGGTTAAGGCTGGAAGATGCCAAGTATCCTCAACTGCCAAATTGCCTAGTAGCTCTCAGAAGGAGAGATGGGCCATTGATTAGAAGAGATGAGTGTGACTTGGGAGGTTTCAGTTCAATTCCTTACTCCCATGTCAGCTTCCTTCTAGATATCATCTGTGATGGGAAGAACAGACTGCAGGGACATTGTGAGGATAACTGCATCCAAGTGCTCAGCTGTTATAGTAAAGGGACCCGCACAGGCATTGTAGGCCTCATCTGTACCATTTCCATGTTCTAGTGAAATACTCCTGTGAAGTACTCCCTCCCACTTTACACACATCAAATCATGGAAACTAAGTATGGTACCTGCCTTAGAGGTGCTCAGCCCATATCCAAGACTTAGAAAACCCTAAAAGCAATGATGGCCAAATGCTTACCACTGCTTCAAGGCAGCCACAGCACTTGATTTTCATATATTTTCTGACACATTTTCAGGATTTTGTGAACAAAAAGCAGGTGAGAGTGGATGGAGCATGCTTCTGGACCAGATTTGGCATGGAGGCCAGGTAGGTGTTGCCCTTAGACAGATAAGAAGCATTCAAGTGTTGGCAGTTCAGAGGATTAAGACCTCCCCCCTGCATGGTGGTAGGGGAGCTCTAATTCTTCAGTGTGTGCATGTCCAAAGTCTTTTTGGCAGCACACAGGTCCATGCTGGGGGTCCATGGTCTCATTTAACTAGTAAAACTCAGAAGTTCACATTTGGAAATTTGACCTCCAGTTTTTTCCATATCCCAACCCAGAACACAGGAAAGAAATTTTCTATGGTGCTTTCTGTCATGCACTGATCTACTAGCACTGGAGCCAGGGAACCAAGGCATGCAGCGGGGAGGGTACGCAGCACCCAGTAGAGGCATAGGCACTCTATACATGGACTTGGCATCCATGGGTTTTCATGCCTCAATCAGTTTGTGAGGACAGGGTCCATGGCTGTGTGTGATGCACCTGTGAAGGGAAGTATGGCTAAAGACTGCTAAGACATCAGCATGAGTGTGACCCTGTGGAGTAACCTGGCATTTCTGTCAGACAATCAGACCTTTGATAAATGCAGAAGATACTAATCCTGTGCTCAAATGAAGCTGCGCTGCTACAGGCATTTCAGGGAGTGTTTGCCATTCTTGCCTCCCTACTAGATGTGAAGGTTATTAGAATTAATATTCACTCATATTTCAGTCTCCTAAGTTAAGATAATGTCCTTGGGATTATGACGTGTTATTGGACAGTGGAGCCAAGATATAATGCTTTAGTCCTGCTAGTCTGTTGCATTTATTTATGGATTCTCAAGAGCATGCTCTTGTTTAGAGATGTTTATAAAGATGACTTCGCTCTACCACAAGGACAACAACAAAGAGTTTTGCCTGATCAACAAATTAACCAGGTCTTGTCTCTCACAGTCTTATTAAAACCTGGTAAGAAGTTGTATAGTATCAGATTCAAAAAGGCTGTTTTGAGACAAGAGCGCAAAGATATCTGTGACCTTGCCTCACGGGGGGCGGGGGGGTGTGCGTGCGCGCATGTGTGTGTGCGCATTTATTTTATTGATGAGGATTTAGAAATGTTTCTGTTTTAGCAAGAGAGATGTACTAGTATAAATGCTTTGCATCAAGCACAGGTTGGTGTGAAAATCAAAGTAAGGGCTCATGTTTCACCACATTCAGTGAAAAGGAGTAGGAGGGAAGGAGGGAGAGATGGTAATTAACACAAACTCCAATTCTGCCTGTGTCTTTGCTGTCAGAGAAGTTATACCAGGGACATTATGGCTTAATGTCTTTTCTGACGCATGAGTGATTTGCATTATGTTCTCAGGCACTGCTGAATATTTTGCATAGCCCTAGCTGTAGCATCTCTCCTCAATGTGCATGTTGTTAGCAAACACTATTTGAATTGCAACAACATCTGCAGGCTTGATGTATGAGGAAACAATCTTTGCTTTGTGAAGAGGAGTGACCCAATGAAGAGGGCTGAGGGAGAAGTATGGTCAAATAAAAAAAAAATGGACATTTCCAAATGCAGAATGGTGTGACCATTTACAGCAAATGCAGCCCAAAAAGAAATCTAGCTGAAAAGCAGCTTGAGTGAACGTTCTTCAAGATGAAGGTATCCCCACTCCTGGGGATGATACTGTAGTTTCTAACTGAGGACCTACATGAAATGGGTTTGACAGGTTTTGTCCTCTGTCTCCATCCGGGCACATCGCAAAACTTTTGCAGCATGATGGACATGCTGAGCTCAGGAACAATACGCCAGGATGGGTGGCATGTCAGGCCTGAAGTGCAGAGCCAGTCTTTGGGGTGAGTAACATGGGTGACCACCATATACATGAACACACCAATGCGTGAGCAACCCACACTCACAGTAGCATGCTCTGCCTGCTACATCCCGCCCCAGCCAATCCCCATCCCAGGCGGGAGGGCGAGGAGGGCAGTGTCCAGCCCAGCCTGACCCCCACCTCCAGCTGCAGCTCAGGAGAAATTGGGCTGTTCAGTGTGGATAGAAGCAGCAGTGTCTACCTGCCCACTGGCCTGGCACATCATGCCACTCCGCCTCCCTGCTGGACTGCACTCTGCATGCCTGCCTGCCTGCCTCTGCCTGTAGCAACACTATTAACTTGGGGATTAGAGGGCACCAAAATACACGAGCTTTGAAGCTAAGGGCCAGATGAAGTTAGAGATGTAAAGACATGTAGAAATTACTGTGTTTCTTACCTGTACTATGTCTGCCTCGGTTTCTCAGCACAAAATGGGGCTGTATATTCATTAAAGGATGATAGGAGGTTGAGATGCTCAGTTAAAACCCAGTAGACAATAAGCTATGATGGAGTCCTAATGCTTTTTTTTCCTGGGTATGTAACAGCATTTACACTCCTAGAGATACTTTCATCCAAAGGTTGCAGTGCAGTTTACAAACAGTACTTAATCTTCTGAGTACCCCTGAGCAGTGACCAATGCACAAAACCAAGCAAAGCAGGCAGGAGGTGTTGTGATTGAAATATGTAAGATGAAATCAGAAGTGTGAGCTCTATTCCTTGTTCTTCCACTGATCTGCTTCATGACCTTAGGCAGCTTACTTGGTTTCTCTCTGTAAAATGGAGGCAATGATATTTACCTACCACAGACAGTGCTCTGGAATCACTTAGCAAATGGAGCTAGTGCATAAGACCTAAATTGTATTGTTTGAATGAGGAGATACTTGTAAGAGAGAACTTTCCCCTGGCTACTAAAGAAACCCTGTAGAAGGCACCTGGTGATAGTACTACATGGCTTGACAGAGTAGAAAAAATTATGCAAATAAGAATGTAGTGTAGGATACTTACTAATAAATCAGAACTGAGCACCTATCTCTCATAAAAACAGTTGTAAATATTGTTTCAGTGAAGCCCCAGCCATAGTATTTTCAGGCAGCTCAGGCTTTTGCATTACCAATACAGATTTATTTTCTTCTACCGGGGAAATATGTCAAAAAATCCCAACATATTATTCTCTCTAACAAACTCTCATCTTTTCTAAAGAAAGGTTACTATAAAAGGCAACCCATGATAAGTTATATTCAAGTTCCATTGATGTTGTTATGTTCTCCCACTAATAAGAACAGGGTTTTGTGGGTGTAGCTGAGGGCAAAACTTACTCCCAGGGCCAGGTAAGGGACTGGCACCCAAAACTGCAATCCCCCCAAAAAAACCCTTTGCCCAGCCATCACCTAACCCTAGAGGTACCTCAATTTACCCTTTGTAACCAGAATCTTGCCTATGTGCCTGAGGTTCTGTTTCTGCACATATCCAGACCTGCCTCACTGTGAGCAGCTCAGTTCCATGCTCCTCCCTATGCCCCATCCCATTTGTGTCTAGAAACTAGGCAGAGCAGCATCTAAATTCCCTGGGGGCCTGGTCTAGGTGAGCTCAAATACACAGTATGTGCATCTACATGTGAAATTAATGGGATTTAATAAACTCTGGAGAAGTTCAAGCTGGAGTCAGCTACTCCCAGGCGCAGCATCTACATGTGCACCTGGGACAGCAGCAGTTTGAGCCAGGGCAGAACAGCCCCGAGCTGGCAGCAGGCTCATAGGGTCAGCCCCATGCTTCAGGTGACAGAGTTGGGCAGGAGAGGGGCTGGGTGGAGGACAAGAGTGCTATCGTGCAGAGCCATGCATCAGGCAGCCCCTGCACTTTAGCACCCTTATGCTTCAGCCAACCCATGTCACCATCTACATAGGCGTTTCATCACTCTTAATTACTCCACCATAAGATAGTACTATCCTATCCCTGACTGTACTAGCTTACAGCCCAATTAATTAATTTACTGTGCTCTAAAGCCAGCACATGTGTAGACCATGATGCTTTACTGAAGAGCTAATTAGTCAACTGGAGTAACATGCACATGTAGATGCACCCAGCAACAGCACTGGGTTCTGCATAAGCCAGATAAGCCGTGGTCTCCTTCCTTCAAAAAACCCAGGAGGAAGGGGAAGTAGTGGTACTGAAAACACATTTTATATTATCATCTAGTGGATAGAGCACACATTCCAGAATTAGTTATCCTATATTATAGGCCTCCTCAAGCTGAAGGGTTTCATCTCCCATGTCCAAGGGGAGGATTCTAACCACCAAGGCAGGGGAAGACAGCAGCCTCCATCCCTCTTGTTGAAACTGAGAATGAAAGAGCTATGGGGAGAGAAGAGCAAGCAAAAAGTAGATTGACTCTAGTTTAGGGCTTTGGCACATAGCTGGAACAGGAGGGTCTTGGGTTTTAGCCCCTGCCCTCAGGTTTATGAGTGCTTCTTATCCAGTAACTCTCTCATATAAAACACACAAGGCTTCAAGGAATTAAATCCAGGACTATTTGTCAGATGAAGATACCTGATAGAGGTAATTTGTAGTTACCTAATACCCACCTGAGCTAAACTGAGATCAGTAATCTAGAAATTAATATTTTATATTGCCAAACCCCAAATCATAGAATCATAGAATCAATGAGTTGGAAGGAACCTAGACAGATCATCTAGTCCGACCCCCTGCCGTGGGCAGGAAGGAGCACTGGGGGTGACAGGGATCATAAGACCCCAGCCAGCTGCCTATCCAGTCTCCTCTTGAAGATCTCCAGGGAAGCTCTCTGGGAAGCATATTCCAGCCTCTGGTCACCCTTACCGTGAAGTAGTTCTTCCTAATATCTAACCTAAACCTATTCTCCCTCAGCTTGTGGCCATTGTTCCTGGTGACTCCAAGGGGGGCCCTGGTGAACAGACTTTTCCTGAGTCCCTGCTGGTGGCCCCTGATAAAGTTGTAGGCAGCCACAAGATCCCCCCTGAGTCTAATTTTGTGGAGACTGAAGAGATGCAGGTCCCTCAGCCTCTCCTCATAGGGCTGGCCACGGAGGCCCTCAACCATACGAGTGGCCTCCTCTGGACCCAAAGAATTTCTAATCCACTAAGCACTGTCCAGTCGTGCTTCCTATGATCCCTTGAGGGGTGCTAAGATACTGTGATGATGTATGCTGTTATAAGAGAGAGACAGGGCTAAGAAGATGGGTAGATTAAGAAATAATTTGTTGGCATATTTTCCACTTAATTATTTGCAATAAAAAAACATATTTACAAGCTTTTTTTAAAATGACCCTAGCCCACTCCAGCAGTTTGTTAATCAGAGTTCTCTATGATAAAAGGAGACAGCAGAATTCACAGACCAGTAAGCCTTGTGCTTGAGTGACTTCATTAGGTTTCATTAAAAGGAGCTGATTCTATGAGTTACTGAACACCTTAATACTGCATTAACTTTAATACCTGGTGGGATTCTGAGGTCATACATTAGAATTTCTGTACAATTTACCCGCATGCCCTGTTTATACCTCACACTCTGTTTGGTGATTCTAAGCACCAGACAGTGCTGGGGTGGTTGGTGGGGGCGGGCTCCTCTAGATCACAGATTAAAGGGCTGGTTTAAGAAGCCCATTAAAAATGGGACTGTCTTTGTTAAACCTGCTTTCTATAATATATGCTTATTATATAGATGTGTACATCTTGAAATGATACAGTAGTTAGACACAAAATGATCTTGATAGAAAGACTCTAAGGGCATTTATACATGTGCTCAGGGAGGCAGAGGGTGAGTGCTTTAATTAGTAAGCCCCACTAATTTAAAATGCCCCAGCGTCATGTGCATCAATGTCCCCAGCTGAAAAATGGTGGTGTGGTGCTTTGAACTAAAGCTCATTGAACCAACTTTAGTTTTAAGTGCCCCACCATCATTTTTCAGTGGGGGGATGCCAATACATATTATGCTGGAGGCTGCTGGAACATGTTAATATCTGGAATTATAATTTTCTAGAATTATAACACATCAGAGCAGCCTCACTGCATGTCTGTAGGAGCCCTAAGGTCTTCTAGAATCTCCACAGCAGATAGCTGCATGAGAACCCATGGAGAATATTCCAAGATATGAGCATTTCCTGGTCAAGTGAAGTTCACTAGATGCAGTACTGAAACACTTAAAACAATGGACAGAGGCCAGCTTAGTTATTGCCCCATAAAGTACAACGTTTTCTTATAAACTTTAATAGTAGGCATTAACAGCTTCTGAGACTGACCATTCTGGTCCTCCAGGTTTCCTGCCTTTTCAGAACACATAGAGAAGCAGTAACACCCTAGCACCCAGAAAAGTGCTACTACAGCAAAGTTATTTTAAAAAGAAATGTGTAGACTCAGCCAATTCCAGGAATTCACATCCCGTGTGCTCTTGCCTTTTAAAGCATTGAGCATTATTGCTGGCTGGATAGTTTTATTTTGATGCAATTAATGCCAAGCAAAACATAGCTTAAAAAATAGCTGGGAGAATCAGCTGTCTATGGCATCAGCCTGTAGTGGAAAATCACAGACCTGCTGATGATACACAAACTGCAGGTCTGTGATCCATATTTTTCTACTGTCGCCCATATACCTTCACCATCAGGTGGCAGTGCAATGCATGCACCCGTACAAACACAGCTTGCTCTCTTAGTGCTGTGAACTAGGCCTGTGCAAATAGGCAACTATTCAATTCGGCTTTGGATTTGGCCAATTTGGATTCAGTTAATTTGATACAGAGATTCGAATCGCTTTTCCAATTTGATTTGGATGAATCAATTCATAAAAGATTCGGCAATTCGGAGATTCATCCATAGGGGATCAATGAAATATCTGTAACTTTGTTGTTTTTTGGCTGATTTGGATGAAGCTTGCAGGGGTAATAGCCCCTGCTGAGGGCATGAAGGGCACCAAACTTCAAGGTGATAGGTGCAGGGGTTTCTGGCAAACTGCACGTCAATTCCTGAAAGTAAAACTCATGTCACGTGTGTGTTAAGCCACAGTGTGGTGAAAACTGTGGAAATGGTAGCTCTTACTGAGACCAGAAAGCCTTCCATGTTTCAAGGAGTTGGATGCAGGGGTTTCTGGAAAACTGTACCTCAAACTACTGACAAGCAAAACTCATGACATAGGTGATATTGTGTGTGTGTTAATTCTCAGTGGGGTGAAAACTGCAGGGATGGTAGCCCCTGATGAGGCCATGAAGACTGCAAGCTTTCAAGGAGAGAGTTGCCGGGGTTTTTTGGAAACTGCATCTCTGCACTTTTACCTGTGGGGCTACATTCCCCTTCCCCCCCCACCCCCAGCCTGTCCCTCACCCCCTGACACCTCGATTTCCATTTTCACTGACTGGCTTTCTTGCCTGCATTGTGTGCCAGGCCAGCCTCTGACTTCTTTACAATTCCTTCCATCCAGGACCAACTGCATGTACTTCCTCAGCCTGACGAAGAGTTTTTCAACCTGAAATCTTCCTAAGATATATTTTTCTAACTATTTTGGTTTTTTTTCATCATACACATATAAACATAAAAACAGAAGATAAGCCATTGCACACCATGAGTAACATATATCCAACACAAGATCTTTACTTCTTGCTGTCAATTCCTTTATAAAAAGAAAGGCTCTGTGACAGTTCCATCTAGGTACCTTTGATGCTGCTGGTGCTATTCGTATTGAGCCAGCTAAGTTATTTTGACCTACCATTGTTTACAGTGGTGGACCAAGCTGAGGCTTCAGGGGAGGAGGAGCCCTCACAGGGGCACACTGCCATGTTGTGCAGAGGCCCCAGCACCAGGAAGGGTGCACCTGAACACACACACAGTCCCACAAGCACCCATGTGATGTGTTTTACCTGTCTGCAGCCAGAGGTGCAAGGTCCCAGACCCCAGACTCCCCCTACACCTACCTCCTTGAAAGCTGGCAGGCTTTGTGGCCACAGCAGGCCCCAGCAGGCCTGCATTTTTCACCTGATTGTGCCTTGGGGTTAAACCAATTACCAGATTTGGTGTCAGGAAGGAATATTTCCCCAGGTCACATTGACGGGGTAGTTAACAGGGTTTTGGGGGTTTTTTTTAAATCTTTCAGTGCAGCCTGGGGCATGTCTATGATCAACTAAGCCTATTTTCCTTAATTTCCTCCCACTGCAGTGGTAGTGCCCCTGCCTTTTCTGTCTACTTGTGGCACACTATAGGGTTGTCTTTGTTATGAGGTCCTTCACAGCTGTGGTGTGCATAAGAGCCAGGGGAGATACTCTGGTGAAACAATGGGCAAATATTTATTACATGGGAGCCTGTGATTGCAGTCTGGATTTCCGGATGTCTGTTTCAATTTCCAGTTCCTATGATCCCAGGCATAATGGCATTAGGATGCTAATGACTGGCTGGGGTGTCAAAGCATCATTTTTTCCCCAGAACTGAGGAACAGCTATTGTATGAAACCCTAGGACTCCACCAGTGACCTCCTGTGCTGGCTTCCTTAGGCCTCTCTCCTGGAGTGCTAGAATGGAACCTATTTATAACAGACTGTAATAGGAAGCCATTCCCCAGCCCCTGTTACCAGCATGAATTTGAATGCACTCAGTGTAATCGGCCAACTTACCTGGGAGTAGTGCCAGAAACATGTCATGGCTAGCATGTCCATCTGGAAATAACCGCAGAAGTGCAAGCAGGTTCTGGGATACAGGCCATCAGGTGCCTGAGGGAGCCATGGTTCATTGGCTTCTGGGAGTTCCAGTGGGTGTAAAGGAGTGAGGGTCGACTCACTGAACCCCTGGAGAAGGGAGAGCACAGTCTCCTGGAGGAAAGTGGTGCAATTCTGTGTTGAGGCACAGAGAAAGGCCAGGTACAATGAAACTGGGCCCTGGCCTGGGGATAAGTCTTGGGCAGCCAGTTTGGGAGCTGGTGAAAAGTAACTGGTGGAATAGAGGTGGCCAGTCAACCCACCAGCATTGCAACTGTGATATGGGGTAAGCCCCTTTTGAGCCCCTGTGTAAGTGAAATGAATCAGTGCTGATGGGCCAGCGGTGGTGGGGCTGGCAGAAGTTCAGGCTGGCAGAAGGCCTAGTGGATTAATAAATTTGAGGATCGTGAACATGTTAATTGATGAGGCATAAATGAGAATTAATTGATCGAGGAAAGATCTGTTAATCCAGGAGGTACAAGGACTAAGTAATTGATATTGGATTCTTGGAATGAGTAGCCTTAAGTGAGGACTCTCTTTATTAAGGGCAAGTAAGTAAATGAATGTAACATAAATAGGAGACAGTTGAGCTGTGCTGAACTCGTGAACTGGAAGGGTATAAATAAGTTTGGAGTGATTGGGTGAGCCGCCAGTCAAACAATTCGGACATACTTGTAAGATCATAGGTACAGCCCAGCAGGTATGGTGAAGAAAGGGTGATGGGGAGGTGGAGCCCAGTGAAGAGGACAAAGCCCCTGCTTATGATGCACAGCTCCCATCCTATTTCCTATAAAGTAGAGCCAAGACACCAGTTGGGACTTAACCGTATACCATTTAATAAGGGGGGAACAGGGTTGGGATATAACATATATGCTGGAGGGTATGAGAACTCTGGGTAGTAAACGTACACTCCTCCGGGTGCCTCCAAAGAACCTGGGGAGCAAAGGGAACTCAGTAAGGGTTAGGCATACATATACATTTAACAGAGAAAATCCAGTAACAAAGCTTGAGGCTCAGGGTTCATAAAATTTAAGGCATGGGATTCACAAAATTTTAGGCGTGGAACCCTGGTACCCTGGAAGGGTTGGGGGAGGAAAGAAGTGAGGGGAACCCTCCTCCCAGTGGAGATTCCCTCTTCTGGGCAACTCACCCCTCTGTTGCTTTGGGTGGGAATTGAACCCAGGTTTCCGATGTGGCAGGTGAAAAAATACCTGAGCTCATGCCTGCAGCTTCGGTGCTTTGGTTTCTCTTAGACCCTCCATATGCCACCTGTACGCTGAGCTGCTAGGCCTCACACTGGAGATCAGATGCACGAGCCTCTTCTGTGGCTCCAGGGCTTTGGTCCCCACCCAGAACCTTCCACACACTACCTGCGCACCAAGCCCAGCCTTCTGCCAGAGAATCAGACCCCTGATCTGCACACTGTTTGTGTGCCAAGCCTGATCCCATGCCGGGGGATCAGAGAGTCCAATCCACATGCTGCTTGCATGCCAAGCCTGGCCTCCCACTGTGGGATTGGAGCATCTGATCTGCATACTGCTTGCATGCCAAGCCCCATCTCTTGCCGGGGATCAGTGTCCAATCCATGCACTGCTTGCACACTGAGCCCGGCCTCCCACTGGGGGACTGAAGCATCTGAGCTGCTGCCTGGGCTTCTGGGGCTTCAGTTCTCCCTAGGACCCACTGCACACTGCTTGTATACTGAGAAACCGCTCGCCACATCCCATCCTGAGGCAGCATCACTGGGGTTCTTCTGGAGCAACTGTGCCACCCCATAGGTCAGCTAAACCAGCTCTTTTCAGCTCCTCTTCTCTGTCCTGCATCAAAATCCCAAGGAGCCAGGCATGCTGTCCTTTTATCCCCTCCAGGTTGCAAAACAGACCAATCCAGAAAGCAAGGAGGTCAGTTCTTTCTCCGGTCGGATTCTTTACCTGATCCCTGGGTGGGATGGGGCAGCATCTCCCACCTCCAATCACTTTTGACCTTTTCAAAACCCATGGTCTAGGCTGCCACTGGAAAACCTGTCACACAAACAAGCTGCTACCAAATGGGGCAGTGGCTGAGATGGCACAAGAAGGTACACATCAAGGTTAGAGGTGAAGAAATAGTTAAATAGTAATTGGGGGTGGCAATTTTGCATCTTGCATCACAAATCAAAATTCCCAAACATGGCCCTGGGACTGGAACAGGAGAGATGGCTAAGAGAGCCAGGGCCATTGTGAATTAGAGGCTGCTTAGATCAAGGAAACTATGCAAGGCCATAGGAGGTCAGGTGCATGGGAGCTCTTCAGGTTACTGCTGCTCTCTGGCCAGGTGGGAGGGAATTCTTCTCTTCCAACTGCATGCACATCCCCAGTACACAGCCTAGCTACTTAGGCTGTAGCCATGAATCTCTGTAAGCATATCCACCAGTCCTCTCATCAAACCAAAGGAGGAATGAAAATAAGGAATCCACTCTTTGGAAGGCTTAACACTAGGGCTATGTGAAACAGCACCATTCCACTTCAACTTCCGTTTCAATGTTTCAACAGAACAGTGTTTCATTTTGAGTTTTGTTTAATTTTGAAAGCACTGTTCCATTTCATTTTGCCAAAACTGTTTCACTGTTTTGATGCTGTTTCAACATTTCACCCATAGGCTATAATGGGGATCATGAAAATGCCTAAAACGTTATCATTTCTTGCCTGATTAGGATGAAACTTACAGGAATGGTAGCCCCTTCTGAGGGCATGAAGTCTGCCAAGGTTCAAGGAGATAGGTGCAGAGGTTTCTGGGAAACTGTGCCTCAAGGTATTGACAAGCAAAACTCCTGTCACTTGCCAGCAGCAGCAGCAGCCTCCTGTCATCAGCCCGCAGATTTGAGGGCCTGCATATCCAGGGGTACATGCCCCCAGGAGGGCTGCAGAACTGTGCCACAATTTGCCTGCTGGATTACAGGGGGCTGGTTCTGCTGCCTAGGGTGAGCGGCAGCAGCAGGTCAAGGAGTCCAGCACATCCTCCACAGCCCTCCTGGGAGCGCGGGCATGCCCCCAATCTGCCTGCTGCATGACAGGAAGCTGCTGCTGCCAGCTGGGACTGGTGCTAGGCACAGCCTGTGCTGAGTGCTGGAAAGATTGGTGCTGCATCTGGTCCCAGCCAGCAGCAACAGCATGCTGTCATCAGGTGTGCATATCCAGGGGCCTGCACCCCCTGGAGGGGTGGGGGCTGTGCCAGAATCCTCCTGGAGGGCATGGCCCCTGGATCTGTACCAGATGACAGGAGGCTGCTGCTGCTGGCTGAGACCAGCACTGAAGCCAAGTAAGCCCAGCTTCAAAACTTTAAATGTTTCAAAACTTTAGAAACGTTTTGAGTGCCCTTGTTTTGTTACGAACCCATTTCAAAGGCTTTTGTTTTGTTTAGATTTTGCCGTTTCAAACTCGAAATGCATCAAAACAGCTTCAAAATGAAATACCCAAAGAAATTTTGCAGAGCCCTACTTCACACATCTACAGTCATGAACAGACACATGCAAGCACATACTAAACTGTACACATGCAGACATGCACACTTAAATACACAGCCAGATGCAAATGCAGTTGTATTCATACAGACATAAATTCATACACAACTATCCTTCAGAAAAACACATGGATGCATACAACTAGATATATATGTATATATGTGAGGGCATGCATGCATAGACACATGTATACATATGCAATTGTACACATAAATACAAAAACACGAACAGATGCACACAACTATATAGATACAGACATATGCACACCCAAGCATCCTAGTACAGGCTTATATATACAAACAGCTGTATGCACGTGGGCACATAAATGCATGCAGGTCAACAAGCAGCCCTCAAATAGCATTTCTCCAGCACCTTTTTTGCTTTCAGTTAATAAAGCAAAACTATGTGGCTTCTCCTGCCTTTTACCCTTGTCGCCTCTGGGCACTTAGCGAACACTTGTTGGGAGGAAGGAGTTCATTTGTGAAAAGGTCTTTTTCCTATCAGAGGTTTAAAGCTGCTGGATTTGTGTGAAACAGTGGAAGTCATTAGTTTCCTGTAGCTCTTCCCTGGCTGTGAATGGGAAGGAACAGCAGGAAGCCACGGGTAGCTGCATGATCTCCCTGCATTTATTACTCATTCAGGCTCCTCCAAACAAGGGAACTATTCAGCAAGGCTTTGGGGTGCCACAGGATTGGAAAGTGCTGCTGCCAGCAATTGGCAGTCTAAGGCTAGCCCAACTCCCAGTGACCAAACTTAGACAAACCAGTTTTGATCAGCCATTCTTCCCTCAATATTTCCTGTTTTACAGTTATCTGTTTCCCCCCAAATCCTGACTGAGGTCCCAAATATCTGAGAATTTGGATCTGTTCTGCTCCAGGAATCTTCCAAGGAAACCTTTTTCCCCCTGGAACACGTCATTCCCAGATGCTGATATAGGCCACAGACAAGTCAGAGCTGTGTGCCTGAGCTGATCCTGAAATTCAGACACACAAAGAATCACCCAACCCCAGGCAGTAGAGAAGACAATTTCTACAACCCAAAGTATGCATGCCCAGACAGAAGTCACCTCACAGGTAGCAGAAACCTGAATTGAACCACCCTATCTGTGGGTCTGAATCCTGCAAATAGAAAAAAAGAGAACCCCTGGTTGGAGTTGGCTACTTCGTTACTTATTATTTGGCATCACAAAGATGAATAGACTCACTGAGTCATCTTTCTCACATTAGTCACTGAGGTAGACAGGAGAGTAAGGGGGACATTTTTAAAACTCCTAAGTCCTAATGAAAGTCAGGTATTAACTGACCATTTTGGTGCTTTTACTTATATGCCACAATGCCTAAAACACATTTGCTCTGGACAGTGATGCAGATCAGCAGGTTTAGGTACCTAGTCTTTCTATATGCTGATCAAGGAGACCGGGGAGCCATCCCAAAGGTGACCCAGATTTCCCAGTCACTTGTAGGGAGGCACCAACAAGCTAGCCAGTAGGAATGCTAAACACAGGGGTGTGCCTGAACTCACATGCCTCCTCTTCCTCTGAGATGAATCAGAACTATAACTGAGGAATTTTCTTCATGTTTGGATCCATACTACTCAGAATGGGGGTGCCTACCTGGACCAGGATGGCAGTAGTGTTGAGTACAGTATGAAGCACAGCCCTCCCCATTTACTCTTCATAGTTTCATAGTTGTTAGAGGATGGAAGGAATCTTACAGATCATCAGTCCCCCTGCTCTTGGGCAGGAAAGACTGCTGGGATCAGATGACCCCAGCAAAAAGCAAGATGAGTGTCAAGATGGTTTTTTGACGATCACCAGGGTGGGTGACTGTATCACCTCTGGGGGGAGCCTGTTCCAAACCTTCAGCACTCAGCCTGTAAAGAAGTTTTTCCTTATGTCTAGCCTAAAGTGATCTGCAATCAGTTTGTTCCCATTATTTCTTGCCCACCCCTGGGGAGCCTTAGTGAATAGATGCTCCCCCAAACCCTGATGTATACCCCTGATATATTTATAGGCTGCCACTAAGTCACCCCTGAGTCTTCTCTTCTCCAGGCTGAACAATCTCAAGTCCCTCAGCCTCTCCTTGTACTTGGTCTTCAGGCCTCTTATGTGTGTGGCCCTCTGGTGGACTCTCTCAAGCTTCTCCATACCCTTCTTGAAGTGCAGCACCCAGAACTGGATGCGGTACTCTAGTTGCGGTCTCACGAAGGCCGAGTAGAGAGAAGATGACATCCTTTGCCTTGCTTGAGATGCCTCAGTGGATGCATGCCAGTGTTTGATTAGCTTTGCTAGGTACAGCATTGCATTTCTGGTTTGTGTTCATTTTGTTGTCAATCATGACACCCAGGTCTCATTCAGTTGTGGTGCTGGCATGTGTAGCACTACTGAACCTGTAAGCGTGCTGTGGATTATTTCTCCCCAGATGGAGTACTTTACATTTCTCTGTATTAAATGACTTCAGGTTGAGGTCCGCCCATCTCACAAGTCTGTCAGGTCAGCCTTGGTATTGCCAGCCTGTTTTCAAACATGACCACACTCCCCCACAGTTTGGTGTTGTCAGGGAACTTTGCCAGTTTGCTTATAATACCTCAATCCAAATCATTGCTGAACATGTTGAAGAGCACTGGTCCAAGTACTCAGCCCTGAAGGATGCTATTGGTCACCTTCTGCCATGATAACTCAATTCCGTCAATCAATACCCTTTGGGTCCTACCACAGAGCCAGTTGCCTAGCCACTGGACAGTAAAGTAGTTGAGGCCGCATTCTCCCAATTTAACCATAAGGACATCATGGGAGACCAGGTCAGAATCCTTTTTGAAGTCCAAGTATATGACATCAACCTAATTTTCCCTATCCAGATGGTGAGTTGTAAAAGGAAATGAGGTTGGTCTGGCATGACCTGCCCATAATGAAGGTATGTTGGCTATCCTTCAGAATACTCCCTTCAATTAGCCTGTGCAATGAATTCTTTGATAATTTTGTTCAGGATTTTACCCAGGACTGAGGTCTAACTGTTTGGCCTGAAATTTGCTGGTTCTTCCCTTCTCCCTTTCTTAAAGATAGGTACCACATTGGCCTTTTTCCAGTCTTCTGGGACCTCTCCTGAGTGCCACAAGACTTCAGATAACTTTGCCATAGGTCATATGATGATGTTGGCCAGTTCTTTTATCACTCTCAGGTGTAGTTCATCTGGTCCTGCTGACTTGTAGATATTTAGCCTTTGTAGGTGTTCCCCCACAAGAACTACACCAACTGTAGGAGGGTGGTCACCCCTACTATGATGATCCTGTATCCTGTCAAGCAGGATAATACCCTTGGACTGGTGGAATACCTATGTGAAGTATTCATTCAGAAGTTTGGTTTTGTCCTGAGTGTCAATTATCAGCTGTCCCATTTCATTAATCAGGGACCCTATGCTCCCCTTGTTCTGTTTTCAACTTCCTACGTATCTAAAGAAGGACTTTTTGTTGTCCTTGATTCTGGTTGCTAATTTGTGTTTGGTTTGTGCTTTTGCTGTCCTGATCTGCTTCCTACAGATGTGGGTGGCAGCTGAATACTCCTCTTTGCTAGTTATTCCTGACTTCCATCCCTTGTGGGCTTCTTGTTTTAATTTCAGGAGGTCCATGACTTCCCTGTTGAGCCAGGGGGGTCTACCAGCTCTTTTGCTGCCATTCTTGTGAGAAGGAATGGACTTCCTTTAGGCTTTCTTTAGGATCACTTCCTTGAGGAATGACCACTCTTCTTGACCACTTCCTTCCTCATTAGACCATGGTCCCACAGGGCCTCATCAACCAAACTCCTGAGTTCAGCAGTGGTGATGGTGGTGGTGCCATCCCAATGCCATCTTGGGAGTGTCTTGCCATGCCAATTTTGCCCCATAGCATAGCTGGAAGAGCACTTTAACAGGAAATGAGATGCCTGGCTTTAGGACCACTACACCCTGAAACAGTTCAAGTCCAGTTTTCCCACTTCCCTGAACAGTGCCCAAACACCAGTCTATTGGCTAGGCTGGGGAGGGGCCACCTCTACCTCTCCTGTTGAAGATACCTGAACGAACTACCAAAAGAGAAAGATTCCTGGGCACTGAAAGAAAACAAGCAAGCAGGAGCTGAACTCTGGGTTCTGGACTCTGCTTTCTGAGTTATTCCTGTTTTTTAACCAATGATATTTAATAAATACATAAACAGGCCTGGCAACAGGGACTGGAACCCAGGATTCCCACAATCTAGGCATGCAGTCCTGTCCAGGTCATAGGCTGTCTATGTGTTTTGCTTCAGATTACCCTACCTGGAGGACAAGTGGTCCTGGAAGTGTCCTGAAGCAGCACATTCTATTCCTGTGTGAGGAGCAAGACACAAGCACATATGTGCACACACACCTATATGTTGCTCCTGTGGACCAGGATGGAGTTTTCAGAAGCAATTCTGTGCTATCAGATACTGAAGTGACAGTGGCATGACCTCAGAGCACTGGTGCTAATGGGAGTGCAAAGTGGCACAACATCTTTTTGATGTGTGATATTTCTGATTTCACCATGTAAGGGCATGTGTAGATGAAACAGGGGCCCTAAATTGAAGTAGCGGGTTTTAAAAAATACCACTTCAGTTTAAGGCCAATTAAAACCCTATGTCATGCACACACCTTGCTGACTCACTTGTTTCTCCAGTGGGTAGGGGAGGGCAAGCTGCCAGCAGGAGGAGTGGTCCCTGGGCTGCAGGGGGGGAGTGGGGCACCTACTTCAGCTGGCACCCGCCCACAGGCACCTGGCTCAGGTAGTCCCAGGGGCACTGCAGCCATGGAGAGAAGCACTGGCCCCTGCACATATCAGGCAGGCTGGTAGGCTCTGGGGGTGAGGGCAGCTGGGAGGGGACTAAGATCAGCCTCGCCGCTTTTCTTGGCTGCTGCCAGGCTGCCTGCAGAGCCCCTGAGCTGCACGGACCTCGGTGCTTTGCTCCGTAGGCCGTTGGCCGTAGGGGCAACAAACTAAAACTCCTTGCAAATTGTTCCCTAGAAGACAAATTGCACTAAATCACCAAAGCAAGACAATGGCAGTAAAATACCTCTACTCACCCCAAAAACTCCTTGGAGGAGTTTTAGTTTGCTGCACCCCAAATCAATTAAGGTGCATTACGCCACCAAAGTTCCTACAGCTGCCAGAATTAATGTGCAATACGCTGCTGAGGTGTACATTTTGCCCACTTTAAAGTGTTGTGCACACATGCCCTTCGTTTCATCTCCACACGGCCTAAGACAATAAGCTTCAGCATTTTTAGGCTGAGATCATTACAGAATCCCATCATGTTTGAAGAGCTGTCAGAGTGTGCATGAGACCTGACCATCTTTGGGAACTTACATGTTATGTTTAAACAAATAATAGCTAAGCACCATTAGTATAAGAAAGTAGTGGTGGGCAAAGAGAAAGAATAGAGAATGCATGTGAGGCATAGAGAAACTGTCTCTAAGTTTTTACAGTTCCTAGCACAGGAACTGGAGATTAAGTTTTACTGTAACTCAGATACTAGATAGCATTGAGAAAAAGAGAGAGAGCATGCACCTGCAAACAGAGGATTGCTGCTCTGACAAATCCTAAGTCTCGAAAACCCAGTTTCAACATGGCTACATGAACAGTCAGTGCTCAAGATCCAAGAGAAGACTCATGTTCCCTACCTCAGCAACCTTAATTTGGTACATGGGATTGCAAGATTTTCTCCAAAATGTTTATAGGTCTGGGTAAATGCTAGTTTCCCTGTCACATGTAAATTGTTCCCTAGAAGACAAATTGCACTAAATCACCAAAGCAAGAAAATGGCAGTAAAATACCTCTACTCACCCCAAAAAAACAACTAAAGGTTATAAAAATATTAAACATTGGATTTTATATTATACCCACAGGAAAGAGTAAATGAAGATAAGCTCACCCAAAGCATTGTTATAACAAGTATGGCAATTCCATCACCAAGTTCACCCAAGATATTACTGATGCACCAGGGGAACTAAATGAAATTCAACTTACATTTGTAAAAGTTGTAGTCAATCTGTAGTTGGGCCATTGTGAGCATTCATAACAGCACCAGCCCATCATCCACTTCAGTCCCAAGCCTTGGATACACCTCTCCAAAAAATCAAAGTCAAATGGAGGAAAACAATGAACTATTGTGTCTGAGATGGAGAAGGGGCACTGCACAGGCATTTCAGGGTAGTATGGTTCCTAAAGAAGTGAGGTGCTACAATACCCTGCAAAACTGCAAGTTTCCCAAACACTTAAGGAGGACAAGCTTATATGGAATCCTCAAGCCATAGACAGTGAATCACTCAAGGACAAATACATTGTGTGTGTTAAGAGAGAGTGTAGTAAAGCCACATCTTGAAACAGTCACAATTAAAGCAGTTCTTGTTTATGGCCAGAAATGGAGCACCTACCAGACCCTCAAAAACAGTACCCCAGCTACCTGCAAACCAATGCTGTCCATAGATGGGGACACACCATTGAAAGGAACAGGGGGAATCCATGAAAGGACAGTCCTTGCAACAACCTTCTAGAGATCCTGAGACGCTACTAAAGTGCCCCTCTCTCCTTCAGCCTTGTCCCAGTACCAGGCACAATCTGGTTCAAACATAGGACAGCAAGGGGTTAAACTAAAAGAAAACCCTCACAAGACTAGTTTATAAGCTCCATCCCAGAGACTGTAGCCAGTTCTAATGCTTGCCTGAAGTGGCAACTCTTGAATCAGTTTTAAACATCCCTGGCAGCCTTTGAACTAACCAATTCCCTCTCAGGCACCTGCTCCAGTTTGAAGGATTTCTGGGATTACTTCCCTGACTCCTCTGTATCATTCTTCACTCTGCTGCCCAATATTTCATCATACACCTCAGCAAAATGTATATTTCCCTTTTAAGAGCTCTTCTAGAATAATATATATTTTTATTATTGTGACAGTGAGGCCGCCTGTTACCATGGTTACATGCCCTTTGCTGGAGCAAGAGCTTTCAGAATGTTTTAAATTCAACTATTTTTCCTCATCTGTGGGGTTTGATTTCCTTTAATTTGGTATTTATTTGTATTACCATTGTCTGAAACAACATGCCTTTTATATTGCCAATGGACACATCACCTTTACAGCAATATCCTTAAAATAAGATGGTGATTTTCAAAAGAGTTTTTGCAAGACTTCCATCATGCAACATTGATAAAATATAGTATAACAAAAATATGGAAACTCTGAAAGGGTTTCATCTGTATCTTTCCACATTATACATTAAATTCGTTCTCTAGGTTTCAGAACTTTTAAATGAGTGTTATAAAACAAACTCCAATTTTATGTCCTTTTCATACTCTTGCTGTGGAATAAACCTATATCTTGTGGTTGTCAATTCAGCTGCCCTCAGTCCCAAAGCCTCTTAAAACCAAATCTGTTTTAAAACACACAAAGAGAAATTAAATGAATATAATAATTTTATTTCAACATTTCTGCAGAGCCTACCTCTGTTGCATTTAGGTCCCTATTTACAAAAATATATTATCGAAAACTATCCAAAATAGCACATAAAATGATGAGCAGTGATATTTTGCACTGATATTCATAAGCTCTCAAAGTAAATTGGAAAGGAAGGTCAGTATCATCTCCAATTTTATAGATGGGGGAAACTAAGGCAGAAAGATGGGAGAGGTCTCCAAGACCATAGGTGTCTGAACCCGGGCAAGAACACTAACATTTCTTGAGTCTTTTCCTAGTGCTTTTCGAATGGACCATGAATAGTATTACAAAGGAGGTTCTGTTCTAGTAAAATGAACTAGAATCAGACAGAAAGGTTGAAATACATGCAAAACCATTTACTCTGCAGCTTTCTAGACCCAGGATCTAGAGCATATTTCTATGATGGGGCTTTACAAAAATGAGAGAGAAGCACCCCATGGAGGCTGAGATTTACAAAGCAAGTTAAGGGATATGCACATACTATTTCCACTGAAAAGTATAGAAACTTGGCATCCAAATCCCCTGGAAACCTCAGGAGATGACAAATTGTAGTCAGAGACATTTCTCTGGTTTTCTACAATACAGGAGCTAAAAACTTAATGGTAATATGAATTGCACCCAAAACCCAGGAGGATGCCAGAGGGAAGATGGGTCTGGCACTAGAGATACTAGCCACTAGGCCTAGGTGAAGCAGCTAGAATTTGCTTTGGATTCTGCTGATTCGGGGGACAGTGATTCAAATCATTGTCCCAAATTGATTCAGCCAAATTTCTGAATCGGCCCCATCCCCTGCTTGCTCTCTCAGCCCCGTCAATGGCTGCCCCACCCATCCCCAGCCTCCTGGCTCTTTAAAAAAAATAAAATAAAAGCCCAGCACTCACCAGTTACTACCAGATGGGGCAGAGAGGGAGAGGAGTGATTCCCACTGCCCTCCACTGCTCTGTGTTGGGTGGGGGGGGGGGCTCTGTCACGAGCCCTCATCCCCACCCACTCTCCCAGCCCCAACTCCTGGCTCTTTGAAAAAAAAGGCTCCCAGCTAACGGCTGCTGCCAGCTGGAGGGGAATCCCTGCTAGACCCCACTGCCCATGCTGTGTGGGGGGGCTCTGTCATGACCCCTCCCCCCCAGGTTGTCCCAGCTTCTGGCTCTTTAAAAAAAAAGCCCTGCACTCATTGGCTCCTGCCAGGTGGGGGGGGGCAATCACTGCTACCCCCACTACCCTGCACTGTGTGGGGGGCTCTGCCACGAGCCCCCAGAAGCCCTGATGGCCACTGCAGCAGCCGGTGATTAGGGCCTTTTTTTTTATTTTTTTTAAGAGCTGGGAGCTGGGGCTGGGTGGAGCAGCCATGAGGGGGCTGGGAAAGTGGGCAGGGGATGGGGCCTCGCAGGGGTGCCTGCATGGTCCCCTCTCCCCTCTTCCAGCTGCCCCTCACCCTACTTACCAACACAGAGTCCAGGTCAAGCAGGGACTGCCCAAACCTCCAAAGGTCTCTGAATCTTTTCCTAGTTGCTTCAGAGAGCTTCGAATCAATTCTTAACTTTTATTGGTCTTGTAATTCAATTCGGATTTGGAGATTCAGTGACCGAATCAAGCCAAATCTTCTCCAAATTGAATCATCACCTGAAACTTTGCGCAGCCCTACTAGCCACATTCTGCAATGACTGGAGATTTGGGGTTGACTTCAAGGTCAGCCCTTGGGAAGAAATGTAGGTCTTGTCTTATTGTGCAGGTGCTTATGCCATTGAGGTGCAATGCTTCCATGGGAACATGTACATAGGATGGAGCTACAATGAGCTGAGACAAGTGGGCAGGAAGGGGAGGGAGAAACAAAGCTCAGAGGAGTCTTGCAAGTTCTGAGAATGAAGGTTGATTTCTGTCCCTGATAATGCTGATGAGAGATTCAGTTTCTTGTGATTCACCCCCTACACCTCAGTAATTACATCTAACTATAACTTTCAGCTGATGAGTCCATATATTCCAACCAGGAGCTACAGAGAGCAAGGCAACAGATTTTCCTGTGCCCCCAGATGGGCAGATGGGGAATCTGTGATGCTTCTCCTAAGGGGAGACTAGGAGCTCCCTGTTAAAAACAGAAAGCCATTTTCCATGAAGGTGAAAAGACAAAAGAATGTTACTTATGGCAGCCAGACATTCTATCTTCCAGAGACCCTATTCATGTCATAATCAGTAGTTAATTGGTAACCTTGCTCCCAAGTACTGTAGTTTTTTGTCAGCATCCCTGAATTGTCCTAGAACTCTCTGCAGGCAAGGCAGAGGCCCTCAAAGGGACACTTGCCTGCCTGTACACAAATGCTAGGAGCTTGCGGAATAAACAGGAGGAACTTGTCCTCCTGCTAAACACAAATAAATATGATGTAATAGGGATAACAGAGACCTGGTGGGACTCCACCCATGACTGGACCACGGGTATAGATGGCTATACCCTGTACAGGAGGGATCGAGTAGATAAAAGGGATGGGAGTGTAGCTCTCTATGTCAACGAAAGCTACGCAACCCTGCAAGCCAACATTGGTACCCAGAGGGGATGACTGGAGACCCTCTGGGTGAAAATCCATGGGGAACACAGCACAGAGGACACAATGGTGGGAATCTATTACAGATCTCCTACCCTGGATCAAAAGCTTAACCAGGAGTTCACCAGGGAATTGGCTGAGGCCGCACACTCCTGGTCCATGTTTGTCACAGGAGACTTTAACTACCCGGACACTCGGCTAAATCCAAACGTTCACAAAGTTTTCTCACGTGCATGGATGACCTCTATCTGACACAAGACATTTACGGGCTGTCAAGAGGTAAAGCACTGCTCGACCTGGTACTGGCTATGGGGGATGACCTTATCAGGGACCTAACAATAGAAGGGAAGCTGGGTGACCGTGACCATGAGCTAATCAAGTTCACCATCTGCCATAAAGCTGGCAAGTCAGTCAGAAATATAGAAGTCCTCAACTTCAGGAAAGCTTACTTCGACAAGCTCAGGAGTCTTGTTAGTAAGGCTCTAAAGGGCCTCAGCCCAAAGGGGAGGGGAGTTCAAGATAAGTGGCTGCACCTCAAGGGAGCGATCCTGGATGCATAAGCAAAGTCTATCCCATCTTGGAGGAAAAGCAGCAAAAAGGCACAGCATCCCCCTTGGCTCTCCAGGGAACTAGCAGACCTCCTGCATCTAAAAAGAAATGCTTACAAAGGATGGAGGACAGGATTCACCTCCAGGGAGGAATATTCTGCACTGGTTCGGACCTGCAGAGACCAAACCAGGAAAGCCAAGGCTGCAACTGAACTCCAACTGGCTACAAGTATCAAAGACAATAAAAAGTCCTTTTTTAGCTATGTGGGGAGCCGGAGGAAAAGCAAGGGCAACATTGGACCCCTACTAAACCAGATGGGACATCTGACAACTGAGGCCCATGAAAAAGTCAATTTGCTAAATGGCTACTTTGCACTGGTCTTTCACCAGTCCCAAGGGACGCCTCTGCCCATTATGGGACAGGAAGGCCTGGGTGACGGAGATTCCTTTCCCTCCATCAATGCTGACTTTGTGAAGGAACACCTGGAGAGGCTGGGTACCTTCAAGTCAGCCGGCCCTGACAGCTTACACCCCAGGGTACTCAAGAAGCTGGTGAGCATCATAGCCCAGCCCCTGGCACAAATCTTTGAGAACTCCTGCTGCTCCAGTGAAATGCCTGAAGATTGGAAGAAGGCCAATGTTGTGCCTATTTTCAAGAAGGGGAGGAAAGTGGATCCAGCAAGCTACAGGCCCATCAGCCTGACTTCTATTCCAGGGAAGGTCCTAGAAAAGATCAAAGAGACCATTCTCAACAAACTGGCCAATGGCAAAAGCATGAGAGATAGCTAGCACGGGTTTGTTGTGCATAGGTCTTGCTTGACCTATCTTACTTCCTTTTATGACCAGGTGACCTGTCACCTGGACAAGGGGGAAGAGATCGATATCATATATCTTGACTTTAAAAAAGCCTTTGATCTGGTATCCCATGATCACCTCTTGGCAAAACTGACCAACTGCAGCTTCGGCTTCCCCACGATCTGCTGGCTGCAGAACTGACTATGTGGTCGGACCCAGAGAGTGGAGGTTGACAGAAGTCAATCATCGTGGTGCCCTATGACCAGTGGGGTCCCTCAAGGCTCTGTCCTTGGACTTACATTGTTCAACATCTTCATTAATGATGTGGACACTGGGGTCAGAAGCAGACGGGCCAACTTCGCTGACGACACCAAACTTTCGGGTAAAGCGTCCACACCTGAGGACAGGAGAGCAATCCAGGTTGACCTTGACAGTCTCAAGAAATGGGCAGATGAGAACCTGATGGCATTTAACACCAAAAAATGCAAGGTTCTCCACCTTGGGAGGAAAAACCTACAGCGTGCTTATAGGCTTGGCAGTGCTACACTGGCTAGCACTTTGGACAAAAGGGACACGAGGATACTGATTGACCACAAGATGAACGTGATCCTTCAATGTGATGCTGCAGCTAGTAAAGCAAGCAAAACGCTGGCTTGCATCATAGATGCTTCTTGAGCAAATCCCAGGACGTCATTCTCCCTGGGCGTCATTCTCCCAGGACATCATTCTCCCTCGGCCTTGGTGAGGCTTCAGTTGGAGTACTGTATCCAGTTTTGAGCTCCACAATTCAAAAAGTACACAGAGTCAAGAAGAGAGCCACATGCATGATCAGAGGTCAGGAAAACAGACCTTACAATGATAGGCTGAGAGACATGGGACTCTTTAGCCTGGAAAAGAGCAGGCTCGGGGTGATCTGGTGGCCACCTATAAGTTTATCAGGTGTGCTCATGAGGATCTGGGGGAATGTCTGTGCACCAGAGTACCCCAAGGGATGACAAGATCGAAAGGTCACAAACTCCTCCGTGACCGTTTCAGGCTGGACATAAGGAAGAACTTCTTTACTGTCCGAGTCCCCAGTGTTTGGAATAGACTGCTGCCGAAGGTAGTTCAAGCACCTACCTTGAACACCTTCAAGAGATATTTGGATGTCTATCTTGCTGGGATCCTATGACCCTGTAAAAAGTACCCTGTTCAAATTTGCTGATGACACTAAGATGTGGGGGGACGTGGGCACACTGGAAGGATGCAACAGGCTACAATCAGACCTAGACAGGT
>NW_017728922.1:11778029-11781335 GCF_001723895.1 Crocodylus porosus
ATTCTTTCCTGCCATGGCAGGGGGTCGGACTAGATTATCTGCTCAGGTCCCTTCCGACCCTAGAAACTATGAAAATATGAAACCCCTGTTGACTTCCTGCCCTTTGGTCAAGGAGCTGGACTCGATCTTCTGAGGTCCCTTCCAGCCCTAATGTTTATGAAATCTATGAATTGTCAGCATACACATTTGCAAAAGCATAGATGTGAGCAGGCCTGTCAATAAGTGAAGTCTGCTGGGAAAGGTTGGAGGCAGACTTGGCCAGGAGGTTACCTTTAGGGGCAGACCAGCCAGAGGTGTTTGGGAGGTGGAACCTTTACTCCAGAAAACTGATAGCAGCTTATGGCCTCACTGAAGTCAACAGGGTTACACTAGGCATTCACTGGCTCCCTTGGGCATGCATGGATGTTTGGTTCCCTGGGGATAAGTAGCAGTGGGTGCACCTTGCGCTGCTGCTATTGTCCCTGGGGAATTTATGTTCCACGCATGCTTTGGCACACAGCAAGTTACCCCAGGGGAGGTTGGAATTACCAAGCAGCCTTACCTGGGGTCCTGGGGGCCTCCCCGGACTACAGCTGTGGCAATCCTGCTGAGCAGAGCCTGGCCAGCAGCTGCAGCACAGCTCTGAGTGGCCCAGGTCCACTTTTCAGCAGCAGATGCTGCCCAAGTGTGTACTGCTCCTTTCTCCAACCCCCTGTATTTTAAAAAGCCCATGAGAAAAAAACACAACTGGAGCAGTGCATGTACGGGCAGCGTGCGCTTTACAATGCAGAGAACACCAGATCATACAGTATGTGGTGCTGCAAATGTGTTTGTGGCACCACATACCACACAACCACGCTATCTGGACACACATGAACAGAAGCAGTATAAGAGTGTCTCACCTGTATAAGTGAAAAAAGGAATGACGTTCTTTTCAGCTTCCCTCTGCATAAAAACATTGCATTTCAAAGTCATCCAGACAGCTGAACTCCCTTACTTCTCCTTTGAAAGCTGAATTATTTTTTTCTCGTCACTTGAGTCAATAACAAGTGTTTTAACAATATCAGGATGTTGCACAAATCTAGTGCATGCTCTTTCAGGCTGTTATTTTGTTAAATTAACCTAGAGTTTGTTAGCCCACTATCAATCTCTTTCTTGAGCAACATGAATGCTGGCAATAGATAAATACATAGAGAGCTAGTTGTGGAAGTTGAACACATGCTACTTTAAAATACCTAATGTTTAACAACAAGAAGACATAATACTTCCTTCCAGGAGAGCATCTGTCAGTTTTACATTAGCAGCCCCTTAGTAAAAGCAGCAATTATCTGATAAATAGCATTTTGACTTTCCTGCTAGTGCACAACCCAAGAGAAAAACCCCAGTATCACCCGCAATGTAGTTGCAATTCAGTCCTTGTCCCTCAGCTAAGGAAGAGGGATACCCATGCACAAGGCCTACTGAGTACATTTTTATCATGTGGTTTTGCAGTTACTTTCTCCAGCTTTTCCTTCTGGCTGAATCAATGGAGCACATCTCCCCAGCTTACCAGTTAACTAAACTTTTTGATCAGTGAGATTTTAGTAAAACGTGCTCTTGCTTAAATTTATTTTTGATGCTGGCTATATCAGTGACTTTTTATTCTGTCAAGAAGACAACATAGATTTTACCTTCTGATTCACTTCCACCATGTCCAGTTGGAATCAGACAGTCTGACTTATG
Organism: Crocodylus porosus; assembly: GCF_001723895.1. Classification (NCBI taxonomy): domain Eukaryota; kingdom Metazoa; phylum Chordata; order Crocodylia; family Crocodylidae; genus Crocodylus; species Crocodylus porosus. Next base: position 11,779,731 of record NW_017728922.1, read on the forward strand.
ACATCAAGAGTTCTTTTTTCTCTGTTATTTGAATTACAAGTAGGTTCAAATACAAATTCAAAGTGCAACAACACGTAACGGTCCCAAAATATTCTGTGCAACTCAGGAAGTACAAGTATACAGTACCATACATATAAAAGCAAAAGACTATCATTGAACAAAAAGTGAAAAAAAGAGAATAGCTTGTAGTGGCACTGCTAAAGTAAAACACTGATTAAATTTAGTACATAAAGGTTGTGGGTTTGAATTTAATGGAAACTGATATTCAGTTAAGGCACTCAGTGTACAGGAGATACATTGATTTATTAAATCAGTTATTAATACTGATATTGTTGGGGGGTTCTATTCAGTAACTATAACTGCCCTGATAAAAATGATAAATGTTATAAATAATGGGAAGAAAATTTCCATGTCTCCTCTCAAAACTAATCTTGGTATTAGTTCAATTTAGGACTGCACCTTCTTACTGTGGGATAAGAACACAACATGTGGTCAAAGCATTCCATGTTACCACATCCTTTCTGGCAGAAATCTGTGGTTGAGCAAATTTAAACTTAAAAAGCAAACTGGTATTATGTATGTGATGTTATATGATAATTGGGGTATAATTTTTCAAGGCAATATAAGCCCTGATGAAGCAAAGCACTTAAACACATGCATATCTTCAAGTATAGGTGTCCAACAAATGATTCATCTGCTTAGACTTTACCATGCCTTTGAGAATGCTGTGGCATCAGGGCCTTAATCTCTGACATTCCTATGCCTGCGTGAAAGCAAGAGAACGTTAATTTCCTAGAAATGGAGGAATGCTCATGATACATTATCAGTGACATGCCAGAAAATATTACCAGTCTCTAAGATTTTAATTAGTCTAATTAATTCCTGAATTTTGACAACTTATTTCCCCAAAAGGTGCAAAGTATTATGGTTTTGAGAGGCTGAAGAAGGCTCCTTTGAACATTCTGCAGCCAGAGCAATCTTATGATATACATCATGTATACCACCGCTGTTTCAGTGTCTTTAAATAGCTACCCCACTGTAGTACTAGGTTCCAGTGTAGATTTTACCATAGAGAGTGCACTTGATTTCTAATACGCTCCAACCAACACCGCTTTGATCCCTTTTCCATCAGATGAACAGTAAATTCAATCATTATATGCTTGGGAACTGCCATCTTGGTCAAAACGCAAGTGTTGAACCGAGGTTATTCAGGACTAAAAGCAGAAGGAAATACTGCAGAACTTGAAAAGCCAAATCCCCTGAGCTAGGATTATCACAGGTTCTTCTCTTCAAGACTGGGCAGGCAGTAAATCGATAAATCACACTTGCCAGTGGGCTGCATATGCAGAAGTTATACTGAAATTCTATGCCAGTCTTATCCTAGTTACATAGTATCTCCCAGTATAACTTCTATTGGGTTCCCACACCATCCCTGGCTACTGCTGTACATCAGTATATTTATGTTTCCTGAGGGAAAACTGAAAGTCTAGGACCCCACAGACATCATAAGGGCATTCCCCCATGTGAGGGAGCGGGCGTCTAGGGGCGGCCGTGAGCTCCCTAGCGCCGCCTACCGTCACGTTAGGGTGACGTAGCACCCTCAGA
>NW_017728922.1:11782070-11811443 GCF_001723895.1 Crocodylus porosus
GTCTCAGGCTCTGGCCTACGCTGGTTATAAAGGCCAGGCCCTGCCCTCTTCCGGTCATGTGACCACCTGGTTGCCCCTGGCAACCAGGCACCTGGGCTGCCTGGGTGATTGGCAGGCCTGCCAATCACCCTCACAATCACGGAGCACCTCTGCGACTCCGTGACACCCCACACTTGTTGATTATAACAGGAAAATAGTACGCTAGGATGAGCTGAATCAGGAACCATATCACGTGAGGCTCCTAACTAAGAATCCCAGCACTCAGTCTAGTCAGCATTACACACCTGTAGGCTTTGGATGCAGGTGTCTCTCTTGCCAGAAGAAGGGCACCAGAATTGGGATCTTCTTCCCCTCTTGCTAGAGGTCTGAAGAGGAAAGGAACTTAAACACACAAATTGTCTTTCCTTCTCATTGGAGGCATAAAGAAAGGGCCTTTTCATTCCCCAGGGGTAAGGAAGAGACTACTGTCAGCTGCACTCTTCAGATGGGGGCGGGGGCAGGCTTCCTTTTGCCCATCAGGGACCAAGCAAAGAAGGATTTTGTGATTCAGCCTGTAATGGAGCCAGAATCTCCCATTACTTTAAGGGATAAGCAGCAGCAGGGAGATCTGGGGGGAAGACAGGAGAGGGAATTAACACCGGACAGGACTGCCCATTACGGGCTAGGCAGCCGGGGAGTCATACATTAACAATGCCTATTGCAAGGCCGGTAGTCTAGCAATAGGAGGATAGGACAGAGCATTGTTAAAACAACAAAGACACTTCCATGGCAGCCAGGGTAGCAACAGTGAACTGACATCAGAATGAGACACAGCTGGGCCAGGGCTAGTAAGCCACCTGACTGAAAGTGGGTAGAGCTTGGGAGGCATATAAGCCCAGAGCCTGCACCAGAATGGGAGCTCCTGAGCAGGATGGCTGTGGGAGGGGCCCTACCTAACACTTGAGCTGCCCTGGGAACTGAAAGTAAGAGACGTATACCTTGCAGGGAATAGAACCCAGTGTGGGGGTATTTTGGTTATAGCCAGTGGGCTTATGTTTTTAAGTTTTACATTTGTGGACTGGGGGTAGCTGGAAGGGGTGACTGAGCATCCACAGTGGGGTGCCAGGAGAACACCAGTGTTCTGGGCCCTGCCAAGGGCCAAGGCTCAAGACATGGAGTAGGCTTAAGCCCAGGAAGGTTGAAGCCAAGAGAGAGGCTGAAGCCTAGCCCAGATGGAAGCCAGACAAGGCCAGTTGGGCCAGGTGCCTGAGAGGGGCAAGAAAAGGGCTGGAGCCCAGAAGCCAGGTCTGACATTGGTTGAGGTTAAAGGGCCCAGCTAGAGAAAAGGAATGGAAGCCTAAAAGGCTGAGGCTCCAACAATATTGTGGAGGCCTGATGAGGCCTGCTCATTTCTTGGGGGCAAAGTGCCTGCCAGAGTGATTAAACAGTGGTATCTACAAGGCATGGACATGGCTACAGGGGAGGTTGGAATCCTTAAGGTGATTTGTGCACTAGAGTACAGACAGGCTGGGAAGGACCCCCAGCAGATAAGGGCAGGATGGGGATCAGCAGAGCTCTGGAGGAACTCAAAGAGTGAGAGTAGATAACGGCTTGGTCTGGCACCTGGGGTAACCTCTCTTTTTCCCAATAAATAATACTAGCAAGGCATGGCAGGAAAGAGAGAGTACCCAGAGAGCCAGAGTGGGCCAGGAGCAACATAGCTAATCGTGGTATCACAGCTGTTCCTGTGGGGCTTGAACCTGCTATGCAGTCCAATAGCCAAACACTAGGACTGTATGAAGCTTTGGTAGCTGATTTGATTAGAAGATTTGACTTGATTTGGTGGTTGAATCGCCAAATCCAAATTGAATCCTGATTAATTAATTGAATACAGACCAACTAAAAGCTCCAAATCAAATTGGAAGCCTCTGAATCGATTCAGAAAAATTCAGCAGATTTGGAGATTTGGCCATAGACTAAACAGGCAGCATTCCTCGAGAACACTAGAAACGCTGGCTGCGTCCAGCTGGTAAGTCTGTTGTGATGGGTGGAAGGGGGAGGGAAGAAGCGTGGGGGGGCAGATCAATGCCCCCACAGTGAGGCAGGGATTGGGGCTGGGGCTTGGACAAGCTGCCCAGCTGGGGTGGGGGGGTATGGGATTTGAGTGGGGGGCTGGTGCCACTGTGCGCCACCATGCACTGCCAGCCTGGGAGGGAATGGGAGTGGGAGTGTGCCGCTGGATCTGTGCACGGAGGGCTAGGCCAGGCTGCTTTCTGGGAGGCTAGCCCCAGTTGCAGCCCAGAGAACAGCCCTGCCTCCACCCACCCCACAGGCTGCAGTGCAGTGGAGTGGGGGCTATGGGGGGGATGCAGCCACCCTAAAATTTCCCATAGCCCCTGTCACCAGCCCTTCCCTGATCTTGGTGCACACACCCACTGCCATGGGCAGTTGGTGCTTCCCAAGTCTTGGGAACATCAGATCACTGATGGGGGGGGTCTCCCTGCAGCCAATCTCTGACCAGGGAGGGGGGATCCTCCAGCAGCTGATCACTGAGCGCAGAACTACCAGCGGCAAAACCAGAAATGCACTTCTGCCAGCACTTCCAATTTTATACCTGGCACTTCCAGGTGGTACATGGCCAATCTCTGGGGGTGCAGGTGCATCTGCATACACCCCCTCTGCATTGCCAGCACCCACTGCCATGCCCTGATGCTGCTCCTACCAAGGCAAAGCTGCAACTTGTCCAGGAGGCGTGAAGAGACTGGGCAAGTGGCAGGAGGGCATAGCCCCTGCTCCCAGTGCCTTCTGCAGCAGCCTGCCCTATCTTTGGTGCCAAATCTTTGGATCCAATTTGACCAAATAGAATTGGGACAGTGATTCAAATCACCGAATTGAATCACTGTCCCTCTGAATTGGCCGAATCTGAAGCCAATACTAGCTGCTTCACACAGGCCTACCAAACATCCCCTTGAGAACACAAATCAAAGATCAACCTGTTTTGCCAGACTGGTTCTCCAATAGGCTTGAGAAGAGTTAATGCATTTCCCTGAGCACAGGGGAGCTCAAATATTTTCCCAAGAACTGTATGTTGGGGAAATTCAGGGTATTTATGCACAAATTTTAGAATGACTATTTTATTGGTTCACATCTCTTGCGACAGTAAGATTCTTCAGGGAGAGATTTCTAGAGGATGGGGATTAGAGGGAAAAATTTGCCTATATTCCTGGTATCCTCAAATTTAGAAAGAGGCCAGAGCCATAATATTGAATACATCACTACCCTTCCCATGAAAGTTCTGGGCTTCTCAGATTGAAGATGTGTGGTCATGTTTCTTACAGAGATACGGACAAATTGCCAGTATCTGGGGACACCAGGAATAGATTTGTCAGATGCTGAACCACTGGCTCATTAAGCTTCTAAGGCAACACCCCTATGATGTGTGCTAGCATTATGATTCCCATTTTATAAAGAAGGAAACTGAGGCACAAGAAGTGAATTGACTTGCCAGCAAGTCAGTGAAAGAGCTGGTAACAAGCCTAAGGAGTTCTAACTCCATGTCCTTTTTTCTGAGCACTAGGTACCAAATGGAGTATATTTTTATTTCCATTCTGAATAAAACTCACATTTCCATTGGCTGATTTGCCTGCAAGTCTTCACATCATACATAGAATGCTACACTTCCTCATTACATGCAATGTCTGTTTTAGAATCTCCTTGAGAATGTCACACATTAAAACATATTTCACCAAAATTTGATTAACCTTTAATATAGAGGAGAGAAAAGGGTTATTCATGACTCATTTCTTCTGCTATCCATGCAATTTCACATCATAATCTGTTACCATGGAGATGTCACACACGAGATGGAAGCTAGGAGTCTAATACCCTAACAGTCGGGCACAATAAGGGGAAGGGGAGAAAAAGAGAAAACAAATATTTTTCATAAACAGAGAAAGGAGGAGGAAAATGTATGAACATGGAAACCTAGTGAATACTAGTAAAATTAATTAATCAGCAGTAGTCATTGAGTACACTGCAAAGCTGAGGCCTTATCTGCTCTCAGTATTGCAAGTAACCAAAATAATGCCCTATGGTGGTGGTCTTTTTAATTGCTGCCAGTCTGTGTAGGATTCTTTTTCATGTAATTTGTTCCCAATATTAGATAATTGAAAAGGGTGTACTGGTGCTTACAGTCAGCTTGTTTTTTTTATACATTTGGCTTGCTCCTGAAGTGATTATATGTTCATTTGGGAGCATTCTCTTTTTCAGTTGCAATTTGTGCCTGCAATTTGATGATTGGTGCAAATCTAAAAGCTTGTGCTTTTAACTATCTGTTTGCGACAAACAGCAAGAAATTCCTGGGGTTTACATGCCTACATGTGTGTTTATGGTTCATTTTTGTACCTCCAAGCTTTATGAACATACTCCGCAAATTGTTCCCTCCAGAGACAGCCTTTCCTCTCAGAATACATCTTTCATAGCTGTAGGTAACTTTCAAAGTTTTTGCTTACTGATATTGTATAAAGTCTTATCTTCTGAGCCACGGTAATAAAAAAAAAACAGTGACACAGTAAGAAATGAAGAATACAGAAGCCATGTGTGCAGTCTTGTCTCTCTGAGAAAAATTCTATCCTGTACCTCTGCTTAAGAAAATAGTTAGACATAAAGCTGTTATATGAACAAATGTTGAACCTAACTCTTACTTAAGAGCATAAAATTATTAGCTAAGTGTTAATGTTTTAACAAACCAGTATCTTTAGTAACACATAGCAAATATGGATATAGCAAATGATCTGTAAGTCACATTTTCCACTCTCTATGTGTAAATAGAGAAATATATTATTTAACATTTAACATTACTAAAACTTTTACCAATAATTAATAAACCACAAAGGCAGAATAAAAATGTAGTGGGCAATCACTGATTTTTATTTTTTATTTTATAAAGGCTTGCATGTGTTACCTGGATGCTGCAGTTGGCCTCAGGACTACAGGAATATATTCACATCAGGCTGCCCTAGCTACCCTGTAAAACTCTAGGCAAGTTGCACAAGCCTGGCTTTGTAAATACTTTTCAATATCTAAAGTTGCAGATAGGTTCCGACTGGATTTTCAGAAGGCCCTATATGTAAAATTCCTATGGATCTCAATCAGATCTCTCTTCTGATTAAAATCTTCCATTTTTCCATCACTCTGATATCTGATCAATGCCCAAGGACCCAGAGTTAACAGCATAGTTATTTCCAGAGCTACTGCATCTACCTGAATATAATATAACCCTGAATTTAAGATGACCCTCCCAATGATTAGATTCTATACATGGAAAATGTATAAATTTATAATTTTCCATGTATAGAATCTAATTATTGGAAGGTCATCTTAAATCAGGGGTGGGCAAAATGGCCAATCCGGCCAGCAGCCAGACTCCATTTCCCAGCCACCCCTGTCCTCATGACTTGGACCAGTCTTCATGGAGACCCCAGCCACACCTGCATAGGAGGGCTCAGGCTGGGGCTGCCATGGAGATTAGCCTGAGCTGCCCTGGCAGTGCACACAAAAGAGCAGCACAGGGGCCTGCGCTGGAGCCACTGGGAACTTGGGATGGGGGCAGTTTGCTTCAGAGCCAGAGCAGAGTTGTGATCTGTAGCCTTCACTCTCTGGGCAGAGGTGCACAAGCAGGGGATTGCAGATCTGCCCCAGCTCCTTGCAGCAGTGACAGCCTGGTCTGGAGCCAGGGCAGAGCCATGAATCCCTGCCTACATGCCCCTGCCTGGAGCATGCAGGCAACAGATTGCAGCTCTGCCCTGGCTCTGGAGCGAGCTGCCCCCATCCCAAGTTCCCAGTGGCTCCAGAGCAGCACCCTGCACTGTTCTGCCACATGTGCTGCCAGGGCAGCTCAGGCTGGTCTCCATGGCAACCCCATCCTCAGCTTTCCAACAGGTGCATCTGGGGTCTCCATGGAGACTGGCCCAAGCCATGAGGTCAGGGGCACCTGGGAAATGAAGTCCACAGCTGACTAGACCAAGTCCATGGGGCAGAGTTTGCCCATTCATGTCTTAAATTCATTCCCCCACTACTGCAGGTGGTAGGAGGACAGACTAGGAGGGAGGCAGGAATGGGGCAGGTGGGAGGGGCAGACAGTGGGAGAGGCAATTGGGAGGACATGTGATAAGGCAGGCAGCAGGGCAATAGGGGAGGCAGTAAGAAAGGAGGTGATGGGAAAGGCAATAAGGGGACAGGTGGTGGAAGGAGCAGTGAAGGATAGGCAGTAGGGGAGCAGGTGGTAGGGGAAAGGCAGTGGGGTGGAGGCATTGGGGGAGGCATGCAGTTTCTCCCCTGCCGCCTGTCCCATCCCGCCCTTTCGGCTACCCACCATCCTTCTCCCACCCCCACTTCTCCTCTCTGCATTGCTTCTGCCCCCACAAAGTCTTGGTCCCTGCCCCCTTCCCCCCAAAGTCTCTACCCCACGCCTGCCCCTCCACCCTGTGCTTACCTTTGCTATGACACCAGTAGGCTCCATCCCTGCTGCAGCCTTTGGAACTGAGCACAACTCCAGCCCACCCCCTTGGCATCAGTTCAGAGAGCCAGCACTACTGCTACAGGACACCAGAGCTGGCACCAGGGCACAGGCAACATGCACGGAGATTGTTTGCCACTTGCAACTCCCTGCCCACTGCCAACACTGCCACAGCTGCCTGCGGGTGGTCCCTGCTCAGCCTACCCTCACCTGTCACTGTAGCACCTGCGGGCAATCCCCACTAGGCCTACCTTTGTTGCCAACATCACCGCGGCTGCCTACAGATGGCCCCCGCTCGGCTTGCCCTCACCACCAATGTCACTGCAGCCACCTGTGGGTGGTCCCTGTTCACTGCTGTCACATCCCCGCTACTGACACCGCTGCCTGCATCAGAGCAAAGGTAAGGGGGAATGTGGCAGAGGAGGGGGAGGGAGAAGTGGCACAGCAGGAAGACTGGGTGCAGCAGGGTTCTGAGGTGGCAAGAGAGGAGCATGAAGGGTGGGGGGAATGGTTACAAAGGCTGCAGGGGGCAGGCAGCAGCTGTGACTGGCCCTGAGCCAGGGTTGGAGCTGCAAGTGGAGCTGGAGCTGCAGCAGCAGCTGCCTAACCCCCTGCCACCTCATACTCAATTGTAAAATAAAGGGCTTTTCCCCCCATACAAATTAGATGGGTGGTGGAAACAGTGTCTTTTAACTTAGTAAATATAGTGCTAGGAAATCATCAGCATCCATAGCCAATGGACAGTTTTATCATGAGTCTCATGTATAGCTACCATTTGCCATAGTCTTGTACTTCCAAGGATGGACCTTGTGGTTAAAACTGGGAATCAGCACTACAGATATGTGTATTCAAATCCTCTACCCTAGCCACATGGTGAGGCAGGACTAGGTAAGCAAGAGCTAGAACCAGTGTCTGCCACTTTCCAGATGAGTTCTTTAATCACTTACCTATTAGAAATAAAAGAAGAGAAGATAGCACTTCTAGTTCATTTAAAACCCATCTATCGGTTTCTGGTCAGATAATGTTTTGTGACTTAGATTCAGGTACACATCCAGAAGAGGCATGCGTAGGTAGCCATGAATGTGCCCAGGCAGCATATCATACATGCTCTGTCTGTGTCCAAACTACAAGACAAATAGACTGACTGACTGTGTGTAAGTGCCAAAAGTGTTACTTACTCACCTAGAAAGCTACTGTCATTTAGACACACAAACAAACAGAACTCTGCCTGTAGTGGTTTTGGGGGGAAGGTTTGTTTTGTTTTGTTTTAGATCCTACTGGACACTTCTATACCTCTATCGGCACTTAATACTAAAAATTTGATCTCTAATTACAACAGGCCCTTGTACATGTACTTGACATTTAGTTGCTAAAAATGTTCCTGGTTTAATTTTTCTTTCTTAGTTTAAGACAGCTAAATAAGTAACATGGATGTTATTTACCATGCAATGGTTTATTATGCTATAACTAGTAAAATGCAGTAGAGGGCACATCAGAACAATTTTACCCTCCTGCCTTTTCAGTACTACTTTATTGCCAGGGGAAGTTTTAGGACAAGATTTGATATTTTGGTTGGTTTATTTTCTCGGGTTGCTTTTTTGGGGGGGGAACTGTTGGCAGTTTTGCTTGAGAGACATGCCTTTTCGGGGGGGAGGGGGAGTTCAATAGGTAGTACTGCCTGCCTCCCCTGCAAAGCTTCCCACTTTTTTCTGGGCGCTTGTTGCTTACTGCATGAGGTGCTGCTGGTTGGAGAGGGAAAATCTTTGCATGCAAAGGTCCACAAGAGTGACCCTGCCTGCCTCCCCATCACAAGTCTGGATTAGCATTGGAGGTCTATACTGCAGGCCTCCTGAAGGGGCTGCCCCCGTACCCAAAGCCTGGTCCCAAATTAGTTCTTCCTCCAGCTTTTTCTGCACACTTGTTGCACCGGGCACTGGGTACACTTAGAGCTACACAAGGGTACACAAAGGGTCTGGCTGCCTCCCCGATCCCCGCTCCCCCACCTCCCTGTGTGTTGGCATCTGGGTATCATGTACCCAGGCTAAAGCCTGAATGGAAAGATTACTACAGGAATTTTTATGTAAAACAGAAAGAATCCCATGCCTCCTGTCATTTGTATGCTCACATCAAAAAGCAGGATTTTTTCCAAAGCTGAGAACCAGTGTGGGGCTGGCCTGGGGTTCTTATTGAAGTTGATTAAGATTCCTTGGCTACCAGGGATCCCTGTGCCCAGGACAGCTTCCCCCAAAGTGGGGTTGGGGGAGTCATGATCAGCAGGGTTTTCTCTGTTAAAAAAAAAATCACAAATTCTCCAATGGAAAAATTGCAAATTCTCTGACAAAACCCCAAAATCTGTTATTAAAATTAAATGGTTCCTGCAGCACCCCCCAACCCTACTGGTGACCCTCATACCCCAATGCCTCCCGTAGCCCTGCTGGTACCTCTCACTGCTCCCAAAGCCCCCCCCCCAATACTGCTGGTGACCCTCACTGCCCCCACAACAGCCCCCCTACCCAACTGATGGCTCTTGACCACCACCCACAGCCCTTGCCCCCCAGCCCTGTGAGAGGGTGCCCCCAGCTGCCAGGGCTATGGGGCCTGGGACCCAAGTCTGCAGTCCCCTGCCCCCAACGGCTGGCAGCTGTAGCATGGAGTCAGCTCCTCCAGTGCTGCTGCCTGCTCCCAACCAGCCCTGCCAGTGCCCCAGTCAAGACCTGCAACCCCACCCGGCCCTGCCAGAAGGGCCCCCACCCCCCTGCAAGCCCCAGTTACCTCAGGATCCAGGAGAAGAGTGAGGCTGAGCTGAGCCAAGCTGAGCCCTGGCTGACTGAGAGCCTCAGGCCCCACCTTTCCCCTCCCCCTCTCCCTTCAGGCAGGGCTGTGGGTTTCCCACCCTGTTTGAAAACAGCTCATCCAGTTTGCAAGAGCTGTTTGCAAAAGCAGGGAATCCGCGGTTTTCTCTGCTAAAAGGAGAAAGGCGCAATTTCTCTGATAAAAAGGGAAAATCCATGGTTTTCTCTGTTTTTCTGTAGGAAATGGAAAACCCAGATCCCTGGTGATCAGCCTACTCTAACTCCCTCTCCCCACTTCCCCCCCATCACCACACAGTGGGCAGCATCAGCTAACACCCCTATTCCCCCATGCACACTATACCCCCATGGTCTGCTACTGTGGTCTGTGTCAGGGGGAGCTGTCCTGGTAATGAGGGAACTGCCTGGGTGACCAGTGAGGTCACCCTAAAACAAGCACCCCAGCAAAGCTGACAGATGAGGCATAAAGCCCCTGGTGCATACCCCATTGGAAAGCCCAAAGGGCTGCATGGTGCCAAAGGGTGTGGGGGCAGTGCTGGCACAGGAAGCTTCCCCCTCACCCAGCAATGTTGGTGACTCCGTTAATCCCCAAAGTCTGTGAGGGAGGAAGAGTGCTTATAGTTTGGATAGAACCCCATTTTTAAACTTTAAAATAGGTGCTGTCAAAAGGGAGGTTGGGGGGAGGTAAAGAAGACCAGAGAAAGACCAGGCTTGGTAATGGTTTGGTGGCCCACCAGGGCAGGGTGTGTTAGGGTGACAATATTTGGATCTGGGGGAGCATTGTATTTGCAGCTGAATAAAGGCATGACCTGTAGCACCTGTATAGTAGAGGTGCTAACCACAAGGCAGAATGATAGCTAAGCCAGCCATTTGCTTATGCTAAGTAATGATTTTAACTGTGTTAACCATTTTTCTGAAAAAGCAGCAAGTGAGTCTGTGTGTTGTTAATGAGGTGAAGGTTTGGGAATGTGGAAGATGGTACAACTTGGGACTGAAAAACAGACTGGAATGTGAAAGACAACATGTAAGTGGTAACAGAATCTGAAATAAACATATGCAAAAAGGTGAATGGTGATTGGTGAAGAAGCCTCCAGAAGCTTCCAGGTTTTGGTCAAAGTCTGCCCATTGACCAAAGAAGAGGAGTCAAGATCTTAGATATGCACTTACAGCAAAAAGACATGTAAATGAGTGAAACACATAGGTAATTCCATGCTGAGGAAACAAACAGTAAACAGGCAACGTCTGAGATGGCAGGAGGAATGGATGGAACAGAAGGAGGGACAGAGGTGGAACAAATGTTAATAAGCATGAACCAAAGTGTATAAATGTGGAAAGAACTATTGTTTGTTGCAGGTCCCCTGGTTCACAGGCTGTGCATCTGTGAGGGACCTTTGTCTAAAGCTGCCTCCATTCTGAATAAAGCTGTTGTGAGCAATGTGTGCTGGCGTTTGCTCCCTGCTTTCTCTGGCTAATGAGTAACAAGACCCATGAGCAATTGGATCGCTGTCTCCCTAGTCATCAGGCACTACATGGATTCAGGGGTCTAACAGGGTGCAACCCCAGCTTCATGTCCATGCCACTGTAGGACTGTCCCAAAGAACCCTGACCACAGCCCTGCCTGGTCCAAAGCTCAGTTTGTGCACGCCAGGCTGCCAACTAACAGCTGCCCCCCTCATGCCCACTGTACTAAGTGTATGGGATTGAATAAGGAACCAATTCTGGGCTGGGATTACAGTGGGAAATCCTTCTTCTTGCCTCTGTGGCACTGGATAACTCTCCTGGACATCTCTCACCAGAGACTTGCTGGCCCAAAGCCTGATTTGTTCGTGCGAGGCTGCCATGCCTCTGTGGTTTTTCTAGTTTTCCTGGAACTGGGCTGTTTTTTGGGCTGGGATTACAGCTGGAAATTCTCCCTGGTACAGCCCATGTGGTCAGAGGTGTCCAAGACAGGTCCCTACTGTGGCATGGCATGGGGTAGCCCTAGCTCTGGGATGTAATAGCCACATTAACAGTGCATGAGAATGGCAGATATGCGCCCAGCTCTGGAGTGTAATGGCTGCATATAACAGCGTATGGAGAGGGCTGAGATACACCCCAGAGCTGGTTGCAATGGCCACATATAGCATTTTATCACAGCCCATACATACCCTTCACTCCTGATCCACAGCCCCCTACCCTCCCAGGAATGGTGTGCAATGGGTCCCAGAGAAATCAAAGCCCCAAGCTGCAGGCAACAGCTCAGGTTCTTTCCAACCCCATTCTGGCATGAAGCTGGGCAGCTCAGTGTGGAGATGGCACATGGAGAATCCCAGGGGCATTAGGGTTGGGAGTTGCAGGCAAGAGCCCAGGCATTGATATCTCAGTGGTCCAGCTTTTGCTTGCCACAAGGGAGACCTGGGTTCAATTCCCAGCCAGGGCACCAGAGGGTTGAGTTGCTTGCAAAAGGGAATCCCCATTGGGGAGGGGGTTCCCCTCACCACTTTTACCCCACCCCACTGGGGTGCCTATCCCTCAAATTTTGTGGAATCTGCTCCTCATATTTAGGGAAACCCTGCATCTTATATTGTGAACCTTAAGCCTGTTGCTGATTTGTCTCTGTTATATGTGTATGTTCACCTAACATCCCTTTGACTCCCCTCTGCTCCCCTTGTTCCTCTGCCTCCGGGTACCCAAAGTTGGGGTACTATCATCTCCAGGGTCCTCTTGCCCCCCATATATATGTTATATTACACCCAGTTCTTTCCCTATTAAACCTGTATATGGTTAAATTCCAATTGGTCGTGGCTCTATTGGGGGTAGGAGGAGAGCTGCTCTGCCAGAAGCGGCTGCCCCTCCCATAGTGAACTAACACCTGCTAAATGTCTTCAGTTGGAGAGAGGGCACCTCATCTGAGTATGACTCAGGTTACCGCTATGCTTCCAGCCCTGCCGATACCCTTCACTCCTGACTTGTGCCCCCGGCCCTGCCAAACCAAAAACCCAGTCTAACAAAAAGTAATTTTAATTAGCCTGAGTCTTGAACTGCCTGACCCATAACAAGTTGATCTTTGCCACGAAGTACATGCAAACACAGGGAACCACTTTTTTTGGAATCCAGAAAAGTTGTATTTTTAATTAATCTAAACCTTGAATTAAAACATCAGTAAAAATTTGCAAGATTAGCCTCTGGAGTCCTGTTGAAGTATCTCCTGTTGAGATTCAATGGATTTCCATGGATTACTGAGTGAGCCCAAGTGGCACCTGGTGGAGTAATAGTTGCAAAGCAAGGAAAATCACATTTTTGGGCGTAAGTCAAATTCACTTTGAAAATTTAAAATGATAAAAAAAAAACGCTTATGGAAGAAATTCAGGAGCTAAGAATAAACATGTCAAAGATGTTTTAAATTACCACAATAGAAAAAAAAATCTAAAACGATAAAATCTGCTAACAACGTAGATACACAGATACTATTTAGCTAGCTTAATGGCAATTTTTGTCACGTGGACAAAGACACAGCTGACAAGCTCATTTCAAACAATGCTTTTATGCTCCTTCTTTTTCCATTCTCCAGAGCACTGGGATTGGAAGGGACCTCCCGGATGGATCACAGTCACTGGCCAGCTACATATGTCAATATCAGAGCAGTCCTTCCCCCCTCTTCCCCTTCCCTCTCCTTAGTTTGTATTTCCCTGCAAGCCTGGCTTCAAAACTCAAAACTCTTCGAAATTTTCAAAATGTTTCAAGCACCCTCATTTCATTTCAAATGTGTTTCGAAGCCTGGTGTTTCATTTCGGTTTCAGTGTTTTGAACTCAAAACACCTTTGAAATGAAATGTCCGTTGAAATTTTGCACAGCCCTTCGAACTTACCATTTATTAAATGGAGGTACTTTCCTGGAAGAACAAATGCCAACAATTTGTACTGGCTTATAAGTGAAGATGATAAATTGAGAGGATAAATTCATTCATAACTGCATGGTGTTGAGATACTATAGAGGGAAAGGCCATTAAATTACATAAGATTTTACTATGTTAGGGTGAGAACTCATTCAATACCAAATTAGACAAAATGTCACCACTGCTTAGTCAGGTCCTTAATGTTTAACAAAGTTTTTTCTTACGTCACTATGTCACCATCATAATGCTTATGGCTCATATAATATAATCTGTGCTTTACATTAATCAAATGCCAAATATAGTTTCCCATACTTAGGAAAGGAAATATCTGTGGGATCTCAGATATCTCTTTGCAGGAGCAACTCCAGATTAATATTGACTTTTTAATGACAACTGCTATAGTACAAATACCAAACTGATGTTATTTAGTCAGATTCAGATGCCTGCAGAGAGCTGACATGCATATTATTCAGCAAATGAATTATTTGATTCCCTCTTCCCCACAGCATGCTGTCTGCTAGGAAATTTTCATTTGGTCTCTCTAACTTGCGAACCAATTGTAAATGTCAAACCTAAATGCTCAGATTTCAGTGTTAGGTTGTCTTGTTTGATTATGGAAGTAAAAGGTCACAAATGACTAATGAAAAGTACAAGTGATATTGCTAGGGAAATAGTGTTCTGCCAATGAGTAAGCAAACAGCCCAGGACAATGTTATCAGTCTTTTTATTGTCTCTCTTTCTCTTTTCAGAAGCTGTCCTTCTCTTCTTACTAAGTCTTGCATTTTAGGCTATTTTCAGAGTCCCTATATTTTGAAGAGACAGGTGTTTTCTGAGAACATTATGCCCTGATGACTTGCAATTTTGTGGAAGGAATCACAGCGCCCCTGCAGCTGTCTGCCAAAGAGAGCAGTAACTAGACAAAACCTGGCATTGTTCTCTGAAGCCTGTAGATGCAAGTAAAATGTCCACTGGCCATAAGTTTGGGGGATTTTTATGTAGCTTTATGAAATTACATTCAATAAAGCTCCTAAAAGTCATTGCAAGAGGAGATTCCCAATACATGGCTTTGCTGTGGAGGAACCTTATCTTTATCAGCTGTCCTATTAGGTATGATTTGCCTCTCTCAGCCTCTCTTCTGCCAGATCTAGGAATTGGCTGTTCATTTGTCACAGATGGTATTTCCATGGGTTGGCATCCATTATACAGATGGAAGTCTTTAGAGCAATACTTTGATCAACAGATCAGCCTACAAAAACCGAAAAGATTGTTCTAGCCACATCCCAAAATGACTCCTAAATTATTGATGCACATTTTCTATGCCCTTGGAAACATTATGTAGGAACTATAGAAATCAAAACAAATGTCTGTGGGTGTGTACAGAAGTTGCTTTTTTCACCATGGAAAGTGCTTTATTGCTGTGACTTAACAAAAGTGCATGGCTTTACAGCACTTTAAATTAACCCTTGTTAAACAAGGTATTAAACTTTAAGCTCTGTATTTTACAGCACTTTAGCAACCTACGGTGCTTTAAATAACTTCTGTACACTGGTCAACTTTCTAACCAGTGTAGAAGCCCCAGAGACCACAAAGTGTCCCCTGCCTCCTAGCCTGGAAAGTGCAGGGACCCCTCCCCTTCCCCCCGCCATCAAACGTAGCACTTCTGTCTTGTTTAAAAGCACTGTAATTGTATAGTGGTATAAAAAGTGCTCTACATTACAGCACTGTAAAATGTTCATGGGAATTTCTGTACACACCGTTAGGCTTTCAGACACTCTGAATGAGATCTTTCCAGTAGGACAAATGTGGGACAGATTAAACCAAGGGGGTCATATCCTAGCAAACACTTTGGAATGTTGGTTTAGGATCCAAAGTGACCTTAATACCTTAGAGAAATGGTCTGAAATAAATCAGGTAGAATTCAATAAGGACAAGTACAAAGCCTACATTTAGGAGGGAACAATCAAATATGTAAATACAAACTGGAGAATGACTGGCTAGGATAAACTACTACAGAAAAGGACCTGGTAATTATAGTGGACCTCAAAGTGAATATGAGTCAATGATAAACCGTGGGCTTTAAAAAGCCCTTGTTTGACTCAGCACCCGGCAGTTGGGTGCTGAAGGAGGGAGAGGAGGCTGACTGGGCACATGTGCGGGCTCTCAAGTACACGTGTGCCCCCTGCAACATACCTGAGGCAGCAGAGACTGAGAAGCAACAGCGGAGGCAGCAGCAGCTGATCCCCTAAAAATAAGTGGGCAGGAGCCAGCGCAGCTGCAGAGGGGCCTGCAGGGGAGATCATGCTCAGGGGTAATCAGTATGGGTTCATCAAAGGCAGATCCTGCCTGACCAACCTGGTTGCCTTTTATGACCACGTAACTAAATCCCTGGATAATGGTGTCACCGTGGACATAGTCTTTCTAGACTTTAAGAAGGCCTTTGACACCATCTCCCACCCCACCCTCATCAATAAATTAAGCGACTGTGGCATTGATGCCTACACAGTTGGATGGGTAAAAAATTGGCTGACGGGGCACACCCAGAGAGTAGTGATGGACAGGTTGTACCAAACCTGGTGAGATGTGAGCACCCAACTGCCCCAGGGCTCGGTCCTCAGGCCCACACTGTTTAACATCTTCATCAGCGACTCAGACAAGGGGGTGGAAAGCACGCGGTCCAAGTTTGCTGATGACACTAAGATGTGGGGTGAGGTGGACACACTTGAAGGGAGAGAGAGGCTGCAAATAGATTTAGACAGACTACAAAAGTGGGCAGATGAGAATAGGATGAGGTTCAATGTAGACAAATGCAGGGTGCTGCTCCTTGGGAGAAGGAATCCACAGCATACGTACAGGCTGGGGAGTTCCCCTCTTGAAAGCAGAGATAGAATGGGATTTTGGAGTCATTACTGACTCCAAGATGAACATGAGCCACCAATGCCAGACCACAGCCAGCAAAGCCAGCCATACCTTGTCATGCATCCAAAGATGCATCTCAAGCCAGTCCAGAGAGGTGATACTCCCTCTCTATGTGACTTTGGTCAGGCCACAGTTGGAGTTCTACATCCAGTACTTGGCACTGCACTTCAAGAGGGCTGTGGCCAGCCTAGAGAAGGCTCAGAGGAGGGCCACCCGCTTGGTGAGAGGGCAGCAGGACAGGCCCTATGAGGAGAGACTGAGGGACCTGAACCTGTTCAGTCTCAGCAAGAGAAGGCTGAGGGGGGACCTGGTGGCTCCCTACAAACTCATCACGGGAGATCAACAGCAAATAGGTAGAGCCCTTTTCTCCCCAGCACCACCTGGGGTGATGAGGAACAATGGTAATAAGCTGATGGAGAATATGTTTAGGTTAGAGATCAGAAGGCAATTTTTTACAGTTAGGGTGGTCAAAATCTGGAACCAACTTCCCAGGGAAGTAGTCCTCACCTCTACCTTGGGCAAATTCAAGAGGAGGTTGGATGATCACCTGTCTGGGGTCTTGTGAACCCAGCACTCATTCCTGACTGTAGCAGGGGGTCAGGCTAGATGATCTGTTCAGGTCCCTCCTGACTTCGTTACAAAAGAAGTCAACACTGTGATGGGATCTATTGATAGGAGTGGCACATACAAATCATGAAAAGTGATTTTTCACTTTATTCAACACTGGTGTCAGAGGTATATCTGGGCCCTTCTGATTCCTGAGCAGCAGAAGTGCATGGGGCATCAGTGGTTGCATTACCGAAGTGGCAACAGCAGTGGTTGGGCCAGTGGTACAGCAGAGGCTATTTTTGTGCCCTCCCCCACCCCCAACTCAGTGCCCTAGTCACCCATACTTCACTATGCTACAGACTAGTGCTGTTTCTTTTGGAGTTATTATGTCCAGTTTTGGGCAATATACTGTAAGAAACTGGACAAATTGGAAAGAGTGCAAAAGCGAGCAACAGAAATTATTAGTGGTCTAGAAAACACAAACTATAAGGGAAGGTTGGATAAACTAGGATTATTTTGCTTAGAGAAGAGGAGACTGAGAGGAGATTTGAAAAAGTCTTCAAGTATAGAAAGGCTGTTGTAAGGAGGAGGAAGATCAATTGTTCTCTGTACCCAAAGGAGACAGGACAAGAAGTAACAGACTTAAAACTGCAGCAATGGAAACTTAAATTGGATATTAGGGAGAACTTTTTAGCTATGAGTAAGGTTAAGCACAGGAAGAGCTCAGCATCCTCATCCTTCTTATAATTCAACACAACAGTTGAAACTCCTCGTACCCAGATTCTGGTGACTTTTCTCTAGCTGGTTCTACCAGTGGTGAGTAGGGACACGGGGAGCTGGAACTGCATCTGGGTCATCCTTTATCAATGCCTATGCATACAAAGCTCATGCAGAAAGAATGTATTATAATGGAAATGCAACTCCTCCTTTATTTAACACACCCTTTAGAATAAGACTTGCAATGAGCTCCTTGGGGAACCTGCATGCATTGGAAGATCAGGTTCTTATTCTCTTTCCCGCTCATTTACCATTGCCCTTTCTCTCACTCTCACATCTTGTAAAACCCATTTAACCTGAGCTTGCTATTCACTGTGGCCAAATAAAATTGTAGTTGCTTTGAATGGGCTTAGTGTAGGGAATCTGCTTTTTATTCTGAACCCATTACCACTGTTTTAGTTTTAGAAGCCCAAGTTCATTACCTTTATTTTAAAGTAGCTTTTAAAAATATTACTAGGACCATTAAAATGAGCAGCATACTAAAACCCTGAATGAACTGTTATTTCTGCCTGCCCCTAAAACACTTCACTGTGAGGTCGTTAAATGGAATTATAGTAATTTCCAGACGTTACTCTGCACAGATGCCATCACACAGCATTAGCCAATCCATGTAATCCAGCAGCATGGTGTCATTTCAGGGCATCTGTAGGCTCTAAATGGTCAGTTCCTTGGAAGTAAGGAAATGGAGTAAGTTGCCAAAGCTACAGTCTTCTTCCTTAGAAAGTTTCCTGGGGTTCATACTGAGTTCAGTGGTGTACTGGTTTAATGGAAAAGACATGGCCACTGGGAGCTAGGGGGGATACCCAAGCAGAGAAGCTCATAGCTGATTTCCAATGCCTATCAACATCCCAGTGCTAGTGACAAGAGAGCTCTGGCAAAAACCACCCCACAACTATTCTAAGCCATATGGACAGAACTGGACATGCTAAACAGCAATTTGACTGATATATTAAGGTAGAAGTGCTGAGATCCATATTAAGCATTGTACCAAAAAAATTCCTACCCTAATAATGTATTAAAACTAAAAGAAACACAAGTCTCTGTGTTTCTCTGTGAGTCTGAAACCATAAAGGGACTCCCTATAGCATACAAAATAATAAAAGCACTATGTATTTCCAAGAGTGTAGGATGTACACTCTTTCTTTAAAACTGTAGTTGGAAGCAGGGCACACAGAGGCCTGGAGATGCTTCTAGGTACGAGAATCCTTGCAGTGAAGCTGCTTTCAAAGTGATATTACTGTTCTTTTCCAATGAAATTTCTTGTTCAGTGTTAGAAGAAAGCAACTCCATAACTCATTAGCATGGTCACATGACAAAAAAACCAGATGGATTTTGTAATGAAAGTGCAAGGTACACAGAACCCAATCAGCTTTGCTAAAACAAGAAATTCCAAAGCACCGGATCAAAAAATAGATGCAATTAAAAAAAAATGCATTTCAGTAAGGTTCCTGGAATCAAGACAAAAGCTAAACTGCACCTTTTCCAAATTATCTGTAGTCTAAGGCCTAGTTTATATGGAGTGGTTCTAGTATAAGCTCATGTTGCACAAATTGCCAATTGCTCAAATCACAAGTGAGACCGTATGAGGGAGGATAAGGCAAGATTTATTTTACTGTTTTTGATGGTTCATTGTGCCATTTTGGCAATTGGAATTGGGACCTTTACATTTTTTTTTCCAAATGTGAGATCAAAAGATGCCAATACCCTTGTTACAATTTAACCAAATTGTCATTTTAAAAATAATTTTTTCCTTTTAGAAGGACAATTTTCCCCTCATAATTTTTATTTAAAATGCTTTTTCCATATCTTTATTACTGGGACATTATAAAATCGTTAAGGTATTTGGATAAAACAATAGTATTGTTCCTATGAATATCAGTTCCAAATTATACCAGCACTTCTGTGCTAAGGAAATAACTAAAATATTATATTAGACAAATTCAATATTAAAAATAATTTTACCCCTCTTGCTATAGCTGCTGGAACTTCAGAGTATTTTGCTATCCTAGGAGCTACAGCAGTTGTTACTGCATTTAAAACTCTGAAGTTTATTGTCAGTTTTCAGATTTTCTTGTTTGCCCTCAAAACATGCCAAAATGGGGGAACTATATGTTTTAAACATCTATACTGTTATTTCCTAACTTAAACTATCTATTATAACTTACAGTAGATAGTTTATTTCAGCCTCTAGTGAATATTTACACTGCCTTTGTGGGGGGGGAAGTTTGATTTCTCATTTAAAACACACACCTGTATCCTGCCTCATTTGATTCTTTCTGCCTGCACCTTAAGAAATGCCTTCATTTACTTGTCTTGATTAACTCTATCAATTACAGTAAAAGCCTTAATAGTTGACACTCAGTTTTCAAACCATCTTTTTTGTCTTAACAAGCTGTTAACAATTTCCCCTTTAAAAGATTCATACTATTCCTGGAGAGTGAGGGGAGGTAATAAAAAACAAAAACAAAAAAACATTTCTTTACCAGTGAGATTGCAGGTACTTACACTTCCAGAAGTTTCTCTGCCTTGCAATACACACACAGAGCAAACATACCACACTGCTCACAGTCTCTGTTTTGCACCACCACCATAACAGTCTTTATGAAGCCACTTACTCATTAGGCTCCTTAGGCTCTACTTCTGTTACAAACATTCACATAGTTACTAGCACAGGGGTTAATTTTCTTTGCTACTGGCTTTTTATGGGACCAGTAATAGAAGGTATTTATTTAAACACCTCAGACACTCTCTGAGATAAAGTTACAACTCTCCTTCAAGGTTGCTATATTTCTTTCTGCTATAAAGCAATGATTTCTAAAATTTCATTCTCACTTTCTCCTCTGCTCTCCTCTCAATGTGGAGCCAAGGTGTATTTCTGACACAGATCTCTTTTCCTTAGTCTTCACCAAGGGATTTTCTATTGGGGTATGCTCCCTCTATGCCTTTTCCCAATGAAGGGTAACCCACAAGGTGGTGGGAGCTAGGGTTTTAAGGTGCCCTATATTTGCCCCTGTCCAGGGTGGTTATTATGCAGCATTTTGCAGAGGCTACGCTGCTATGGGTAGCTCCATCACACTAACCACACCCAGGAGAGTGGCAGTTTCAGGTCATACTTAAAACCAGATTCTCCACTCTCCTGCTATGGTCTTCTTCATTCCTCATGGACACAATTTCTCACTTCTGGGCTTTCTGAACTCTCTTTGGATCAGTTGAGATCACAGATTTACATCTCTGGCAGCTTTAACAGCGGTCTTTTCTCTGTGCCCCTTCCCTGCACTCCAAGCCACTTGGTCTTCTAGGGCCCTGCAGATCCTTCATCAGATCCTTCTCTCTCTAGACTCCCCTCAGAGCCTCTGGACTCCATCCAGCTCTGTTCTCTCCTGATTTAACCTGGTCTAGACTCCAAGTCTGGTCCAACCCGGTCTAGACTCCCGGTCTAGACTCTCCCTCACACCTTTCAGACTTTGAGTCTCTGGCTTTCGATGCTCTCACAAATTCTGGTTGGGCTTTGCTTTTAACCCACTCTCAGTTCTTCTCTGCTATGTGAGCCTGTTCTCAATCCCCCTTTAAAGAATCTCTGTCATTGTTCAACAGGTCTCTCTGTCTAGCAATTATCTCTCCACTCTGATGACAATACTTTCTCCAGCACATCTCTTTCTAGCAGCTATCTGGAATACCACTGTCTTCTGGGTCTTACCTAACTTCCAGCTTTCCTTTCCTTTCCCAGATCTTAACCATATCTTTTCTGGTCTACAGGCTTCACAATCCATTCTCATCAGTGGCCCTTCTTGCCTTGCACTTTGCAAACCAATATATCCAGCACATCTTGATCTTTCTCTCACAGCTTGTCAGTTCTTATAACGCACATACAATCTAGCAGGTTTTGTTTTAGGACTGAGAAAGCTCCCCTGAAAGACTGTGTGGGATGGATTACACACCACACACAATCCCCTCAGGAAAGCTCTTCCTACTTCCAACCCTCAAACCTTGTATCCCTAGAGGAAAAACAAAACATGTCTCTGATAAGCTCACTCTGCCTCTGCCCAGAGTAACTCTGTACACTGATCTCTGTTTACACCCTGATGTTTCCCAAAACAAGATGTTACACTCCTATAACAATCTCTTCTAGGCTCTTCACTGTTCCTAGAGAGGTGAGGAAAAGGGGGAAGGGGGGAAACCAAGTTTCATCCTCACTTTCCAATCACAAATTCTTTGCCACTGCCTGAGCAGGTGTCCAGTAACATACCTTGTCTCTTTCTGTGTCCTCTGCTGCCTCTATTCTCTGGGGCACACAGGATCCCAAAGTATTTGTCACCAATAACCTACCTCTCAACTCTCTCTCTGATCTCTCTGAACCTGTACTGCCACGATACCACTCTGCCTTGCCATAACCTGCACCTGTAACCTACACCTTACAAACTCCACAGAAAATACACAAGACTGCTCTTATAACCATCCACATGGAAGACTGAAACCCTTCCCAAGGACCTTAGAGTCAAAGCACTGTTTTCATTCACACAGCCTTTCCAGAAGAGAGTTGACTTTCTCTGCTCTCTAGCTTCCTATTGCAAACACAACAGGAGGTTCTTACTTAATCCTAAGCAGACCACAATATGTAACCATGTCCACTACTTTGCCTGACCTAGGCAAACAATTCTCCCAGTTAGCAGTAACAAACAACCTCTCCTGCACAAACCTTACAACCCTAGTCACAATTACCATACAACTCTACCTTACTACAAGTCTTAGCTAACTCCTCTAGAAAGGATCACTCTGTACCAACACATTCCCATATCAATCAGGTTACTGGCCTTGTGTCCTGGTGGAGAAATTTTGTTCTGAGTGAGCACAACCCTCAGACCGACCGCAACACCTGCCAGTTGACAGTAAGTGAGTTTATTGATACAGAGTGATAACAAAAAGCAATAGTATAAACAATCAAACAATTCTATATCTACCAATCCTAGGGCTGTCAGAGTCAAGGTGCATCTGGCCAGGATGCAATCTTCAACTTCTGAGGATTTCTCTTTGGTGTCATTAGTCTGGAGGTGGGATTCCAAGGCCTGCAGCCCCCCACCAGTGGGGTAGATGAAATGGGCTGCTGCCTTCTGTCTATGGCGGCCTTAGGGACCCTTCCTGGGGAACGGGGACAGGGACCCTCAAGTCTTTGCTTTTGTCTTTTGCATAACAGCCATCTGCAAAGCTTCAACAGATAGCTGACACTTAGGATTTTTCAAGTGCTTAACCTGTTTCTCTAGCTGCTAATTAATAAATTCCTATACTTCTTACAACCTTCTATTCAGATACCAACTCTGCTTCCACACTTTAAAGTTTACTTCCCTTAAGTTGCACAATATATATCGTAAAATCCACAGTCACCAACCACACAACACCTACATTTCCACTTCTAACCCTTGGGTACAGCTACAGCCAAGGATTAGTGGTAGGAGCAGAGATCCTAAACTCCCTCCCTAGTTTCTCAAGTAATCTACAGCTGAGAGACATCCGGACACTTGCTTCCATAAACTTGTTTCTAACTCATTCCTTCTTTCTCCTAACAAAAACATCTCTGAATCTCCTAATTGGTGAGAATCCAACTTTTCCCGTAAGCTCGGGGAATTCTACAACCTGAGGTGTGTACACCAAAAGAATAATAAACATGGAGATTCCTGTGTATCCCCTTTTGCAATTCTCCACCACTTAAATGTTACACAAATTGCCAATTGCTCAAATCATGAAGAAGACCTTATGAGGGAGGATAAGGCAAGATGCCACGTTTATTAAGCACTTAATACACACACACACCACATCCATACCCCAATTTCTGTTCTGCACTGGTATACATTACCAGTCTTATTGGTGCTCAGATCAACTTAGTGGCCAGCCAAGTTGATCACAAGTGGGAGCCAGGCTTATGGCAGTCCATCTTGTCAGATGAACTGATGCTCCAAGATGACATGCAGAACAAGACCCAAAATCAATACATCTCACCCCATCTTTTTTAGTCTTGTAAATTCACCCAAACCTCTGGGCTTTTGATGAGTTATCACTGTGTTCTTTCTTTAACATCAATTGCCGTTGTTCTCTCACTGTTCTGGGCATTTGATCTTTTATCTGTCTGCATTCTGTCTGCATTCTTCAGCCAGTTGCCAGCTGATGTTTTCCTTTTCCACAAACACACTCTCACCCATACAGTATACAAAAGAGTAAAAGGCGAAGCGCTTATGTCAAGCTACAGAACAATACAAAATGGAGTTTAAGGGAATGCACAATTTAAGAAAATACATAAGATTAAAAGCAATAGGCAAAAGTCTATTTCCATGTTATTTACTTAACATCAAGCTGGTATTTATGCAATTTTCATAACACTTGGGGTGAATTTAGATGGGTGCAGTTGTATCAGTATAAATCCTGCATTATACTGTTATTGTAGTATAAGCATTTTTCCAGTACAGCTATGTTGCTTTAGAAGAAATTTCAGCTAAACCATAAATGTCATTCTCATATTGCAACAATAATATTCACAGTGGGTAGTATGTCAGTAGAAATGTGCCAGTATGCTCAGTGTAACTACACTAATGTAACTTTACTATGTAGACTAAGCTATAGAAGCAGCAGCACAGAGCTCAGCTCAAGCTAACTGCCCAAGAATTCACCTGGTTTCTAGACGGGGTTTCAACCTGCCCCTGGTATCCAAATGAGCTGATTTAATCCAAGCTCAGGTTTATCTAGACTACATAGGAGTCACAGAAGATACAGCCAAAGATGGGTGGCCAAATCAGGGAAGGTATCCAGAAGTGCAGTGGGGGAAGTCAGGGATTTACTTGGTAGCCGTGTTGGTCTGAGACAAGAAGACATACAAAAAACTAGAACTCTTGGCTCCAAAATGATACCTTTTATTAGACCAACTGGGAAATCACAAGAAAATTGTCCTTTACTGCAAGTTTTCAGGATCAAAGTCCCTTTGTCAGGCTCTGGGAAAGTATAGATGGTACAAGATGATAAAAACTCACCATAGATAGGAAATAAACTTCATTTTTGCTTAGAGGGAGCTGAAGATGGTGGGCTGTCCCTCTGGGTTCATGACAGTGTCTTTGTCCAAACAAGTGGAAAGATGAACCAAGAGGTCTCTTACAGTGACATGACCCTAATGTCTGAGAAGTCCTGCTGAATGGCAGCATCCTACTGTAGTAGTAAATTTAGTTGGGCTTCTGGCCTACTTGACTAGGAAAACAGACAAAGATGAGAAGTGCTGATACTGCTTATTTCAGTTACATGTTCTGAGATAAGGAATCCTGCATGCCTTATTATCCTGTGCACAGAAGTCCAATTAAGTAAACTTGTTTTGGTTTCTGCAAGGTTGTTTTTTTTTCTCTTTATCTGTCTTAAGTATAAATATGCTTGAGAGTAGGAGGATTCCTTTGAAACAGACAAGTGGGTGATTCCCCTTGCTGTCTGGAATTCTCTCTGTGATCACAGTGGGACCCTAATTAAAGAAAAGCTGGCTCTGTCAGTTCTGATTCAACCACAATGCAATGTTTGATTTCTTCCACAGTTTGGTACCATGACTCGGATAGAGATACCCAGAGTGATCAGTTAAGACACAGACATCTCTTCACTGAAGCCCTGGTGCCAAACCAAGGTAAGAGACCTATTGAAATTTCTACTGGGGCTTTTCAGTGAGAGGCTTTTTCTGGGTCTACCTGATTCACTGCTTGAGGCTCACCCTATCTGATCTTTTTTCTGCCAAAACTGTCAGACCCACTGTGTAAGTAGTAACTGTGAGTAGAAAGAGTTAAGGTTAAAGACTCTGTGTTGCTGTTGTCAATGAAAGTATTCTCCCATGTGAATTAAGTTCTGTAAAGAACTATGAGGTCTCTCTGAAGCCAGGAGTGGAAACCTTGTGCAGCCGCCCCAAAGACAACACATTTGTTCTTTATGCTCTTCGAAAGCAAGGGCGCAAGGTAGAAACTCTTAGCGTGTGAGTGTTTTCCATGATAAGCGTTGACCAAGGTTGAGACTAAAGAAATGCTCTTGAACCTTGTGCCTCAATGCTGAAATTCCCCTGTGTGAATTGAGAGTATGAATTGAGAAATATGAGCCACTGACCAGGACTGAGACTAAGGTTGGGTTCAGCCACTCCAAGGCTGTCTGGAAGGCCAGTTTTGAAAGCAAGGGGACCCAACTGGAACCTCGTGACCCAGTGGACAAGTTTACCCTTTCCCCACCCTCAGAAATGAGCTGTGTCTAACCATGAGTAACTGCATTATGTGCTGTTATTGCAGTGGAGTCTTGTCTTTGGACATTAGCCACAGCATCTCTGTGCTGCTAGCAAATGTCACAACCTGACCAGACACCCTCAATAAGCCATTCCTGTATGAAAGACCTGTGTGAACTGAGTTTAAAGATATAGGGAGTAGAGAGTCTAAAGACATAACGGCTCCACCAAAAGGGGCTCCAGCATTGTACATGTACACACACTATGGCCATAAAAGTTGTAAGTTTCTACACAAATGGAATGGTATACCAGAGATGATTTTAGCTGGCAGTTTCCCCTGGAGGGACCATTTGATTTAAGTAAAATTGTTCATCTTTGCAGAGACCTTGAGTTAAAAGGTTGTAATATACCACATTATAGACTCAGTGGGACACATTTTTTAATTGGTATGAAGAAGTTTTCAAAAGATGTCAAGAATCTCAAGTTTGGAGTCTTAAGGACTCCCAAGAGAAACTGAAATCTGAGATAAAGGAATTAAAACAGAAAAGTGCACCAAAAGGGGGACCCCCATCAACAGTACCATCAGCACCAAAACAACTTTATCCACAAATAATTGAGAATGAATCTGCAGAAGTTATAATTGATTTTCTTAATGTGCCACCCCCATATCAGTCCCAGCCACAATCTGAACCTGAAGAAGTCCAAAGTAACCAAATAGGCTCTTCCAGCAGGATTAGCCCACCTCACCAGGAAACTATCACTCAACAAACATCACCTGCCCCCAGGGCATGCCCATGTCCACCAGAGGCATGGCATCTGTTTCCTGAAATCTCAACCCCCTCCTCTGGTTAAAGGTCTGATACCCAATATGGTCCAGTCCCTTCTTTAAAATCTAAAAAGGCTCAGCTTATGCCTTTATGCCAACTTCCAGGGCAAGGTCCAAATGGGGAAACTACAATCACAGTCCATGCCCCCTGGACCCCAGGAAACCTCCTAAACCTTGTTAAATAATTTCCCAACATCAGAGAGGAACCCCAGAAATTTAGAGATGAATTGAAAACTGTAATCCAGTGTTATAATCCAACATGGGCAGATTTGAACCCATTAATGAAAAGTGTTCTGCCCTCTGAGATCCGCAACTGCCTCATCGCACAGGCTACTTGGCCTACTCAAGACCCCGGAAAATGCCCGAAGATGCCTCCTTCAGGCTGTGCTTAAAATTTGCCCAAGGAAAACTGACTCGGCCAAAATACATAACTGTAAACAAAATAAAAGAGAATCCCCAGCAAACTATATGGACCACTTGAAACTAGTATTTGAAAGACATTTTGGTATTGAAAATGCAGCTAAAACTGTGCCAGAAGCAGTTGCTTCCGCTTTTGTCCACAGACTTCTTTCTAAAGTCCAGGAACAGTTGTGCACAATTGCTGTAGGTTGGCAAACTAAGCCACTTGAAGAACTAGTCACCATTGCAAATCATTGTACAACCTGCCAAAAAAAAAAAAAAAATACAAGGAAACTAAGCTAATGTCATTACAATTACAGACTTTAGGCAGAGGCAGAAGCCAAGGTTTCCATCAAGAACAGTTCAGAGGCAGGGAATGTGGTCATGGGATAAAACAAGGAGAATTTCAGTCCCAAAATAATGACAGTTGTCATTATTGTGGCCAACCAGAACACTGGAAGGCTCAATGTCCTCACCAGCCTAGCCAGCCAGGGATAACGTTTAACCCGCCACCGCCTCCTCTTACTCAGTTCTCTGTCCCGAATCAGGGAGCCTCCTGTTAGGCCAGCCTGAGGAATAGTAACATCATCACAGCCCCGCTTCTTCCACTTAATCAAGATGATCCCTTCGTTTCCTGTGTACTAAATGGCATTTCTACAAAATTTTTAGTAGACGCTGGTGCAAGCCGCTCTACTCTTCGAGCTGAAGAATTTTCCACAACACCCCTCTCCTCTGCTGTTGTAAACACTGTAGGAATTTCAAATCAAACAGTTCCTCATCCTGTTTCCTAACCATTGCATGTTTCTCTTGGTCCTGTTTCTGATCAACATGCCTTTCTCCTTAGTCCTTGTTCTCCTGTTAATTTGTTAGGCAAAGATTTGCTTTGTAAACTCAGCTGTACTATCTACTGCTCTCCTAATGGTGTTTATTTAGATGTCCCCTGTGATAACAAAATTCCTGTACTTGCTACTTTAGCTAGTTCACCTCCTGAGCCTGAGTTCCCTGATCTTTCTGTGTTGCAAGAAGAAATCATAAAAGCTAGTTCCTCCATTTCTCTGGTACCAGCATGCTAATGAAGTAGGACAAATCCATACTGCCCAGCCTGCAAAAATTAGATTAAACCCAGCTAAGCCTTTACCCAAAGTTGCTCAATACCCTCTACGTCTAGAAGCCGAAGAAGGGATACGCCCTGTTATAACTGGCCTTTTAAAGCAAGGTATCATTATCCTGACTAAGAGCCCTTTTAATATGCCTATTCTTCCTCTAAAAAAACCTGAAAAGAATACCTATAGCTTTGTACAAGATCTCCATGCAGTAAATTTGTTATACCAAATCCAGCTACTATCTTGTCCTGTATTCCTCCTAATGCTTGTTATTTTACTGTTGTTGACTTGTGTTCTGCATTTTTCTATATTCCTATACACTCTGATAGCCAGTTTCTCTTTGCATTTACCTATCAAGGACCTCAGTATACCTGGCTGCGATTGCCCCAGGGCTATATTGAATCCCCTTCACTTTTTTCTCAAATTCTGAAGAAAGATCTAGATGAAATAATATTTAAAGACAATTCTGTGCTTGTGCAAAATGTTGATGATTTGATCTTGATATCTACCTCCCTTGAAGCCTGTAAAACTAATTATTTAACTCTCCTCACCTCTTTTGCCCTAAAAGGCCATAAGGCATCTAAAGAAAAGCTACAGCTTTTTCTTCCTCGGGTCCACTATTTAGGTCATGATATTTCTGCTGGAGAACGACTGCTTTCCTCTTCCAGAATAAAAGCTATTCTTAAAATCCCTAGAACAACTACTGTGTCCCAAATGCGTACCTTCCTAGGCATGGCTGGCTACTGCTGTCAGTGGATACTCGGCTATGCCTCTGTAGTCAAGCTGTTGCAAAATCTGACTCTTGTTAATACCCCTTGCCTTTACCCTGGACTTCAGAAATTGAAGCCACTTTTCCCTCTATTAAACAAGCTCTGTTGCAAGCTCCTGCCTTAGGCCTTCCTGATTCTACTAAACCTTTTCATAGATTTCATAGATTTAATAGCCATTAGGGCTGGAAGGGACCTCAGAAGATCATCGAGTCCAGGCCCCCGCCCAAAGGGCAGGAAGTCAGCTGGGATCATAGGATCCCACCAAGATAAGCATCCAATTTTCTCTTGAAGGTGTTCAATGTAGGTGCTTGAACCACCTCTGATGGCAGGCTATTCCAGATCTTGGGGGCTCAGACTGTAAAGAAATTCTTCCTTATGTCCAGCCTGAAATGGTCTCGTGGTAGTTTATGACCATTTGACCTCATCATCCCTTGGGGCGCTTTGGTGAAAAAACGTTCCCCCAGATACTGGTGGTCATGCCTGATAAAATTATAGGTGGCCATCAGATCACCCCTGAGCCTGCGCTTTTCCAGGCTAAAGAACCCCATGGCTTTCAGCCTGTCGTCATAAGGTCTGTTTTCCTGACCTCTGATCATGCGTGTGGCTCTCCTCTGGACTCTCTCAAGCTTCTCCAC
>NW_017728922.1:11811655-11812778 GCF_001723895.1 Crocodylus porosus
AGCCTATAAGGATGCTGCAGGTTTTTCCTCCCAAGCTGGAGAACCTTGCATTTTTCAGTGTTAAACACCATCAGGTTCTTGTCTGCCCATTTGCTGAGCCTGTCCAGATCAGCCTGGATCACCCACCTATCTTCTGGTGTGGATTCTTTGCCCCAAAGTTTGGTGTCATCAGCGAACTTGGCCAGTCCAGTTCTGACTCCAATGTCCACATCATTAATGAAGATGTTGAAAAATATGGGTCCAAGGACAGAGCCTTGGGGGACCCCACTGGTCACAGGGCACCATAATGATTGACTTCCGTCAATTACCACCCTCTGAGTCTGACCACAGAGCCAATTTCCCAGCCAGCAGATTCTGGTGGACCCAAGGCCACAATTTGCCAGTTTCACCAAGAGGTAATCATGGGATACCAGACCGAAGGCTTTTTTAAAGTCAAGATATATGACATCAATCTCATCTCCCTTGTCCAGGTGATAGGTCACCTGGTCATAGAAGGAAATGAGATTGGTCAAGCAAAACCTACCCACAACAAACCCGTGCTGGCTATCCCTTAGGATGTTGGCGTAGGCCAGTCCATTAAGGATGGCCTCTTTAATAAACTTTTCTAAGATCTTCCCCAGGATAGAACTATAGGCTAATGGGCCTATAATTATCCAGTTCCAGTTTCCTCTCTTTCTTGGAGATAGGCACCAGATTGGCCTTCTTCCAGTCTTTGGGCACTACACCAGAGCGCCAGGAGTTTTTAAAGATCCGTGTCAGGGGCTGGGCTATCATGTTCTCCAGCTCCTTGAGTACCGTGGGGTGTAGATTGTCAGGGCCAGCTGACTTGAAGGTATCCAGTTTCTCAAGATGTTCCTTCATGAGGTCAGCATTTATGGAGAGCAGGGGATCTCCCTCAACTGGACCTCCCTGGCCTATAGCAGGCATGGGTGTCCCATGGGACTGATGAAAGACCGACACAAAGTACCCATTTAATAGGTTGACATTTTCCTGGACGTCAGTTGTCAGTTGTCCCATCTGGTTCAGCAGGGGCCCAATGTTGCCCTTGCTTTTCCTCCATCTCCCCACATATCTGAAAAAGGACTTTTTGTTGTCCTTGATGCTCAAAGCTAGTTGGAGTTCA
>NW_017728922.1:11812952-11818434 GCF_001723895.1 Crocodylus porosus
CCAATTAGGTCATCCCCTGTAGCCAGTACCAGGTTGAGCAGCGCTTTGCCTCTTGTTGGCCCATAGACTTCTTTAGCCAGGCAGAGGTCATCCACACACGATAGGAAGCTTTGCAACCACTCGGATTTTGCTGAGCGATCCTCCCACAAGATGGCTGGGTAGTTGAAGTCACCCATGACAACCATGGTCCTGGAGCATGTGGTCTCAGCCAGCTCCCGGGTGAACTCCTGGTCAAGCTCAGGACTTTGGGTGGGAGCTTTGTAGTAGACTCTCACCATTGTGTCCCCTGTGCCATGTTCCCCACAAATTTTAATCCAGAGGGTCTCTAGCTGTCCACCCTGGTTGCCAACATTAGCTTGCAGGGACATGTAGCTTTCCTTAACATAGAGAGCAACACCCCCACCCCTTTTATCTACCAGATCCCTCCTGTACAGGGTATAGCCATTTATACCCATGGTCCAGTCATGGGTGGAGTCCCACCAGGTCTCTGTTATCCCAATGACATCATAATTCTTTGCACTGAGCAGGAGGACGAGCTCCTCCTGATTGTTCCCCAAGCTTCTGGCATTAGTGTACAGGCAGACAAGTGTCCCCTGGGGAACTCTTGCCTTGCCCACAGATTGTGCCAGGGCTGGGGCAGGGGTGGGCTCCCTTAAGTGCCTTGGCCTGCTGGCTTTGCAAGGGTTGCTCAGTGGGCTAGCAGTGGCGGTAGTCCCCCCATCTCCCAACAAGCTTAGTTTAAAGCCCGGTGGAGCAGGTCAGCCAGTCTGGCTGAGAAGAGCCTCCTCCCCAGGGAAGAGAGGTGGAGACCATATCTTCCCAGCAGCTCGCTACCTCTCGCGCCAAAGAGCAGGCTGTGGCCATGGAAGCCAAAGCCTTCCTGATGACACCAGCGCCGCAGTCTTTGGTTCACTACGTGGATCCTCCTCTCCCTCCTCAGCCCATAGCCTGAGACTGGGAGGATTGAAGAAAACACCACCTGTGCTCCCAGACCCTTAAGCCCTGCTCCCAAATCCCTGTAGCACCTCATGACCTGGCTGGGAGCGCTCCGAGCTGTGTCATTGATGCTCAATGAATAAGGAGCATGAGATAATGTTCTGTGGGCTAGAGAAGCTTTGGGAATCTTCTCCACAGTGTCCCAAATGTGGACCCCCAGGAAGCAGCGACTTCCCGGGCTAAGGGGTCGGGGTGGCAGATTGCCCCCTCAGTCCCCCACAGGATGGAGTCTCCCACAACAAACACCTTATGTTTTGTCTTGGGGAGAGCGGGGACGGTAGCTGCAGTTGAGCCTGTGTTGCCTGTGGGAGGTGGCAACTCAGCAGGTTCTGCTGGAGCTGCAAGAGGTGGGTACCTGTTGCTAAGCTCCAGTGGGGCACGGGCCTTGGTTGTGGTGAGTTTTAGGGCCCTTGACCACCTTGATCCATGCCCCTGACTGGACAGACTGGACAGAGTGGAAGGTCCCAGAGTCCTTTTTGTCCTGGAGGGAGATGGTGGTCTACCCTCCAGCTTCTGGGGGAGAAGGGCCTGGCAGTAGGAGTCAATCTCCTGCTCGCAGTGCCTGATGAAACTTAGTCTCTGGACTGTGGCCTGGAGCTCCTCCAGCTGGTGCACCAGAGACCCCAAAAGGGAGCAGACGCCTCAAAGGGAGATGGCCATGCTCCCGGGCCCCAGAGCATGAAAAAGGCACAGGCAGCCCCTGCAGCCAAGAGCCATGGGCTCCATCTGCATGGAGCCTGGAACCATGGGCTCTGTCTGGATGGCCGTCTCTGAGGTGCCCAATGGGGGAGTCACAGAGCCCGAGGGGACCCTTGGGTTGCAGCGTGTGCCCATCCATGTCATGCATCTGATAGGCTGGCTACGGCTGGGACTGACTACCCTGGGGGGTTCCTAGGCAGGGTCTCAGGCCCTCCTGCGCCCCCTCCTGTGCGAATTCCATGCTAACTCACGCGCCAGCAGACAGTGTGCCTGTTTGCACAGCCTGTTTGCGCGGCTGTGGTCACATGGCTCCCTGTGGGGCTGGGTGAACTAGGGGCCTGAGTGGGGGCTTAACCTGGCCCAGCTCCACACAGCCACCTCCTCCCAGTCAGAGAGGGGTTAATCCCTTCCCACCATGAGCCCCGCTTG
The DNA here is from genome assembly GCF_001723895.1 of Crocodylus porosus. Lineage (NCBI taxonomy): Eukaryota > Metazoa > Chordata > Crocodylia > Crocodylidae > Crocodylus > Crocodylus porosus. Next base: position 11,815,077 of record NW_017728922.1, read on the forward strand.
CCTCCGGCTGTGCTGGGGGTCGGCAGGGGGCTCTGCGGCTGCTGGGGAGTGTCTGAGGTGTCTGAGGGGCTTCAGGGGAGCAGGGGCGTGGCGGGCTTTCACCCACGTGTCTCTCACCACTCCGGAGCCTAACTGGGCTTTTTCACTGTTTGGTGGGGCCTTTTTATTCTCTTTTGTCATGGAAAGGACTGATTTTCACTTGCAGTACTTACTCAGACACATGAAGACAAGCACCATCTCATTGATTATTATAGCTCTGCTCTTGACCCTGTTGCAGCTGGATTTCCTCCATGTCTCCATGCTGTAGCTGCAGCTGTTGTCACTGTTGAACTTTCCTCCACCCTTGTATTAGGTTCTCCCCTTACTGTTGTTGTCCCACATGCTGTAGCAGCCCTTTTACTAATAACAAAAACCCAACACCTTTCAAGTGCTAGATTAACTAAGTATGAAATCTTGCTTCTCTCCACTGGAAATGTCACCCTAATGAGGTGCCCTGTTTTAAACCCTGCTTCTCTGTTACCTACCCCTTCAGATGGTGAACCCCATGATTGTATTTTAGTTACTGTTCACCTAACAATGCCCCGCACTGATCTAAAGGATAATCCCTTGCAAAACCCAGACCTAGTATTCTATGCTGATGGATCGTGTCAAAGAAACTCAAAAGGTTCCCTTGTTGCAGGATATACAGTATGTTCCCAATATGATGTTATAGAAAGCCATTGCTTACCTAATGTGTATTCAGCTCAAGTTGCCAAGCTTGTGGCCCTCACCAGGGCTTGCACCCTAGCCTCTAGTGCCTCTGTTAATATTTATACTGATTCTCACTATGCTTTTGGTATTGTACATGATTATGGTCAAGTTTGGAAACAAAGACACTTCCACACTTCAGGAGATGCCAAAATTAGTAATGGTCCATACGTAAATGCCTTGTTGAAAGCTTTACAATCACCTTCTGCTGTTGCTATTATTAAATGCCAAGCTCACCAGAACCCTTATGATGACGTTACACGTGGGAATGCTCTGGCAGATTCTGCTGCCAAACTGCGGCTATGTCCACTCCTCAGGCTATGCCTGTGTTTTTGTCTATTCCAACTGACCAGTTTCCTTTGGCAAGTCTTCAAAACTTTGCCCTCCTCCAAGATCAGGCTTCTGAACCAGAGAAACATACATGGAGGCTGGCTGGGTGTTTGTTACACCCTGGCCATTTGTGGCACTCCATGGATGGCCGCCTGATTGTCCCAATGGTTCTTCTTCCTCATCTTGCTTGCATACACCATGGCATGGCACATGTGAGCAAAAAGAAGATAACAGAAGTTGTTAAGCTAGATTGGTTTGCTCTAACTTTTCCATCTATGGCTCAACAGTACTACCACACCTGTCCTATTTGCCAAGCCCATAATGTGAGAAAGCCTGTGTGGTGGGCCAGTAGGGGGCGCTCCTGCATTGAGCCGCCCACCTCCCTGCGCCCAACCACCTTCCAGGCTCCAAATGCCTCCCTAGGGGCGCCTTAAGTTCGGCCAACCCCTCTCCCGGAGCACACTCACTAGTCTGGGGGTAACATGCTGCCACCACCCCGAGACGGGACTGTCTTGGCCCTGTGTCCTCGGGGAAACACAGGCCTAAGAGTCCTACAGGTACTTGACCCAGTACAGGCACTTGGGGCACTTCCCTAAGTCAAGGGGCAAAAAGTGAAGTCTCCCTTAGTCCGCAGACCTAAGGGGTCTCTTAGGCATAATTTAGACCCACCCCTCAATAAGTCTCCCACACCGATCACAAAGGAGAACTTTATTGATTACAGGGGTAGGGTAAACTGGGGTACAGGATTGAGCAATATCTTAGAAATCCTAAAGAGCAAACAGTCTGGCTGAGGTAGCCTTTTGATCATGCATCTGAGTTACTGCCAGCTAAATATCTAATCAGATCTCAAGTAGCTTACTCACAAGCATCTTCCAAAGGCTAGTGAAATTCCCCTCTGTAAGCAGGCGGTTTCTAGCTTGTGAGTTTGGGGGAGAGAGCCAACTTTAGATGGTAAAGCTTCGCATGGCTGCTGCTTCACCTCATGGCCGAAGAGAGCGCCCGCCTCCTTCCCCTCCTTACTTATATAGCCCCTGTGACATCATTCACCTGGTTCAGTGAAGGTCAGCCCCAGTTGGCTGTCAGCCAACCAATTTGAAATACATCACCTGTTACCAGGCAGATTCCAGCTCCCCAGGTAGAAACCTCCCACCCAGGTAATTGATGCAAGTCACGTAGGCAGAGGGAGCAGGTTTCCCCCCTCCCTCAGGAATGCAGCCAGCTCAAGTTACCTAAATAGACAGGCTGAGGGTGTGGTCCCCTGTGTGCAGGGCCCACCCTAATCAAATAGTTGCAGCTCAGAGATTTTAGTCAGTGTCACAGGGCAGAGATTTTAGGGAGAAACCAAGGTGGCTTTCTGCCACAGCCTGTAAAAACAAAGGCAACACACACACACACCCCTTGGGGACCATTTGGTAAATTAACAATTAGATTTTAGTCAAATGCAGAAATGTTGTTCTTATGAATATGTTCTTGTTATTGTATGTATGTTTTCTGGATAGGTAGAAGCCTACCCATGTGCAAAAGCTGACACCATCACTGCAAGCAAAAAGTTGCTCAGAGACTTTATTCCAAGGTTTGGTAGTCCTTTATCCCTAAACTCTGATAAAGGAACTCATTTTACTGGCCAGATAATGAAAGAAGTCTGCAAAGTCCTGCAGATCCAACAGAACTTTCATTGCCCATACCATCCACAGGCCTTGGGCCAAGTGAAACACCAAAATGGCATTCTGAAAAATAAACTGGCCAAAATTTGTGCTGAGACTCACCTAAAATGGCCAGATGCACGTCCCATAGCCCTTATGAGTATGTGATTCACTGCCAACCGAAAGACTGAGCTTAGCCCGCATGAAATTCTAATGAGAAGACTGAGGAGACTCCCTGCCTTGCCACCTGTTGCCTCCCACTTTTGCAATATACATTCACTTGATGATACCATTATAGACTATTCTAAGGCACTAATGAAGTGGGTTAAAGCTTTTCATTCACAGGTACAGGCAGCTCTCCCCAAAGAACCAGATGAGCCATGCCATTCTATCCTGCCTGAAGAGTGGGTCCATATAAAAGTCCATCAACAAAAGTCATCGCTGGAACCTCGCTGTGTTACCTGTCAGCTCCATGTTCTTGGGGAACCCTGACACAGGACACGGACCGTCTGACTCACAAAGAATCGCCACCCCCCCCACCTAAACAGAAGCTGATTAAGATGCAGTTAGAGACGCACCAAAAACCCTCCAGATAAGGGTGACAAAAGTGAAACAACTGCCCTAGGTCTCATTTGCAT
>NW_017728922.1:11818445-11829571 GCF_001723895.1 Crocodylus porosus
GGAGAGAGGGGATAAAAGCCTGCTGATGGGTGTTCTGGGTGGGCAGAGGGTTTTGATCTTTTGTCTTCTCTCTCTGACCCTATTTGCAAATATATACCCTTTTGTATCACCAACAATGTGTGCCTGAAGGATCATTAATATTCATTGAGCCTCCAAAGAAACGAACCGAGAGAGTTTTTTTACCTCAGTCACACGCAAAGAGGTATGATGTGAGGTGGTCCAAGAAGGCTTTCTATCTGTGACGACCATCCAAAAGTCAGTTCCTTTTTTGAGCACATATATTTAGTACAGTAATCATGGGAGGCTTTGGAAAAAGGAAGACTTCCCCAGAGGTTTTCAGTTAGCCTGAACAGAAGTGTTCTTTTTGCCTGAATGAGTGTTATGGGTGACTGTGGCAGGGCACTTCCAGTGCCTGCCACTTCAAGGTTTTTTGTTGGCAGTACAGCAGCTGGCAGGTGGGTGCTAGCCTCATCAAAGCTAGCACATGACCCTAGGAGGACCCTGGGATTGGTTGAGGAGATGGAGCAGCCTCCATTTTAACTTAGGCCCTCAGAGAAAGGGGGCAGGTGGTGCTGAGCAGGTCAGAAGGCAACATCAGACTGAGCTGCACATGGAACATCTTGGAGGTAAGGGCAGGAGCTATGTGGATGTTTTGGGAGCTCCTGGTGCTGGGCATGACTTGAAACTGCACCTTGCTGGGAATGGGTGGTCTAGTGGGGCTGTTCATGGTGGAACAGGCCCCCAGAAATGCCAGGCCAGTTACTACCATGAAAGGTGAGGAGCAGTGCCTGAAAACCCCAGCCCCTGCCTATGGATGGGTTACCAACAAGGGAAGAGCCCTGGGCCAGGCAAGCCCAGAGGGGGACACTTGAGCCCAGTGTGGTGGGGCCAGGCACAGCAGCAGCCACCTGAGCCCCACTGGGTGAAAGACCCCAGTGGCCCAGTGAGGGTTTGGGAGCATGAAGCAGCCCAGGGAGGGGTTGAGTGTGGTCCCAGGGAGGGGCACAAGGCCCAGTGATGGGCCAAGCGTGTAGAGCGGCCCAGTTGAAGACTAACAGCCCTAGTGAGGGGCAGAACCACTGACTTGGGGAAACAGATGCATGGGTGGAATAATATGGAAATACTGGATGTGACAGAAATATTGGAATTGACCAAATGGAAATATTGGATGTGACACAGAAACAGCTGCTAGGAATGGGGCATGTGTAAGGGGAAGTCCGAGCGTGTACTTGGGCCCTTGTTATCAAAAGGTCAAACAATGGACAACCTCCAGCCTTAGAAATAACATTCACATTAACTTCATCAAGGCATGACAGGCAAGTGAGGTTGGGGTTTAGCCCAGAGCAGGTGGGCAGCCAGCACTGAGACCTGACCCTGAAGGGCCCAGCCTGTTACAGTGACCAATTCATACTTAATATATCAATCATGTTTAATTATTGAAATGAAAGTTTCTAAGTGCTTAACTTCATGTTCCATGTGTGTACTGGGCAAAGGGAGGGACTTGCATAACCTTGATGGGCAGGTACTTGTTTCTTTCAATGCGGGCCATTATCAGATATTCAAGCCAGGCTCCTTGGATTTGTTCTCCTCGCTTCCAAAACAATAGCAGAGGGGTTTAACCCAAAGTTAGCAGAGGGGTTTAACCCGTTAACCCGTACAGGGGATTGTAAAACTAGAAAACCTGTTAAAATTGCAGGTTGGCCTTGTGGGGGGAGGGAGGGTGATAAAAATAAATTTGGGGAGCTGGGGGAGCACAGCCCAGGTGAGCGCCCTGGCCAGGGCCACGTGTGATGGGCTCAGGTCACCATGCAGGCAGTGGCTGGCCATGGCTATCTGCTGACAAGCCATGTGGAGCCTGCATAAGAATAAAAATTTATGATGACTGGTGTCTACAGGCTGCAATCCTGAGACCAGCATGGTGCCATTAGCTGTTAAGGGCAAATTAAAGCACTCCTGGGTGTGCACATTAGGCACCCAAGTGGTTATTAAGCCCTTGCAGGAACCAGGGGTGGATTAAAGGGAAGCACGGCACACTGATTCACCCTGGCCATGGATATGGGGGGGTAGGGGGGGACAGAGTCATCCATGCCTGAAGATGGTGGCAGCTTTCTGGGGATGTGTGCTGCCTGCAGACAGAATGGGTGGCTTTGCTGTTTGCGTTTGGCCACCCGCACCAGTTCCGCTATGAAAGTACAGGACTGCCTGTGCGGGCAGCTGATGTTGGGTCTGCATCCCTACCACCATCCAGACTCCAGTCCACCATACCCCGAGCTACTGAGGTACTCTATTCTGTGCAATCCCCTCCCCCAGCCATTGTCTACAGGTGAAGCAGTCCTCTCACATTACTGCAATGTGTCTGAAGCAAGCCAGGGTATGTTTGGCTCGGTTATGTCACCCAGCACCCAAAACCAGACATGTACAAACCGTTCCCATTACAGCAAGCAGACATGGATGAAAATTCATTTTTATTAGACAACAGCGGTAATTTATCAACAATATCCTAAGCATACCTGAAATAATGTGGGATGCCCACTCCCTGATTTCCTATATAAGCTGCAGCGTTACTAACTAAGAACACCTCTCCCATCATGTGCTCGTCTTTCCCAGCCATGCACCTTCTGTCTGACCCTCACTCTCTTCCCTAAAGCTTAGTGACACTCTCCTGGCCCTGCTAGAATTGGGGTGCCCTTGCTTGCAGACAATGTGTATGTTCCTGAGGTTGTTGCTGGGGGAGGTCAGGGAACAGGCTCAGTGGTGTCACTGTGGATCACCTCCTGGATAGAGGCAGGCCTAAGATCTCACATGTTGGTTCTGGGGAGGGGCAGGGGGGGAGCAGGGAAGCTGCTTACAAATCAGGGCCTTGGTCTCATGTGTAAGGATCTCTTATCTAATCACTGCACAGGTCTCAATATTGGCATGGCACCGTAAGGCCAGCTCAAGGAATTGTTTTATGCTGTCTATGATATCCTTTTGGAATTCCCTAGTTCTGGACATGCTTTCCATTTTCCTCTGTTTAGCCTCTCTAAGTACCTCCCAGACTTCGTCCCACTAGTATCCATGGTGGTCACTTGTGATTCTGCAGTCACCACTAAAGACTCCATCATGCTCTCTCTGGAGCATTGCTGCCTGAAACAGAATTCATGCATTCACTCTGCCCCAGTGCGAGCTGGTATCCATGGCTTCTACTGCGTGCAGTATCTTGTAACAGGAATGGGAAAACAAAGTGCTTGTAGTCAAAATTCTCATCCCTGTTTGCTAAACTAAGTGAAGGTTAACCCTCAGCTAAGCAACTTGCAGAAAACCCACAGCACATCCACCCCACTGGAAGCAAAACATTGAATGCCTGCTATAGTCTCTCAAATCAAGATAATGCCCATTCCCTAAAACTTACAAGTCCCCAGGCATGGGTCCTCTGGTGTCTCTGGAACAGAAACTGATTTTTGCGTCTCTGAAATTTCAGCTGTGTCACACAAGTCCTGGTGGGGTGGCAGCACAGTTGCATCAGATACATTCTCCTCCACTTCTGCGCTCATTGGCCAAAGTACTGGGGAGACTGTTTCCATGTTGATGATAACTTAATCTTGGATGTCCCCATCCACCAGCTCCTGCAAGCTGTTGTCCCATGCCTCCGACATGTTTCCTGTAGGCGTGTTAGGACAGGAGGTGGATTCTTGGCTAGGTGTGCCCTCCTAAACTGTTGTCCCAAACAAATGGAAACAAGCCTCACCTGCGTCCTTGGCAAGAATGATGGCCAGCTGTTCACAGAATGGTGCAATTGTGTGTCTTAACCCAGAATAAGAGTTTTCGTCCTTGGCCAGATGAAAAGCACATTTCAGGGCCTTGATCTTGCTGCAGCACTGTGTCCGGTCCAGTTGTGCCTGCACACCTTCATTTCATTGGAAGTTGCCATATAGACTGACTTATTTAGTCTATTTTCCAGCTGCTCAGTGATCTTTTCTTCCAACCAAATATTGATCAAGTCCTTAAATTCTTCCCAGGTCCAGTTGGGCCCGCAGTTTATAGGTGTATCTGGATCCTGCTCCGTAGCCTGCAGACTTGACTTGTTCTTTGGCATCAACATCGAGAATTTTTTCATGGCCAATGTAAGTCAAGAGAGGGCTAGCAGTAGTGTCACCAGAGTTGCTAGATCTGGCAAAGTTTTTGAGCAGTTATATAGACATGTGTTTAAAGAACCTTTTCTGAAATTCCACGTATGCATATCTATGAAGGTGTGAACTGTGTCTTAGTACCAGCAGTCAGGGAAATCTGCTCAGCTGAACTTTCCTAACGAAACACCAGTGATATGCATAGCCTGCCGCAAATTGTCCTCCATTGTCAAAAAGCATAGATCATAATGGCTCACTGCCAATCACACCCAGAAGTCTTTGGCTGGCAGCTCTTCCTTCATGCACACATCCCCACTGTCCCACCTATCAATCACTCAACTGTTCTGGGGGTCTATTTGGTGTGAAGTGAAGGAAAAAACAGGGTTCGTCCATTCAGTGTTTGGCTTGGCACCCCACTTTTTACCAATAAGTGATTGTCAGATTTTGGGGGGTATCACCTAAAACCCTGAAACCCCAAGTTTTTGGAGCAAAGCTGTTAATTCTGCCCTATTCCAAAACCAGGTGTGGATCGATTTTGGTTTTTTGTTTGTATTTTTTTTTTTGGACCATTGTGACTGCGAGATCACCTGATGATTCTGACACCTCCATGCCTGATGTAGGTATTGATGTGGTAATGGGAGCTATTCAAAAATAGCTCTGGCCCCACACACTCAAATTTTTTTTCCTTGGCTTATTCCGAGATGGGGTACATTGATGGGGTGATACTTCTTGGTATGCCTATTCATTGGTCCAGTAAAGACCAGTATCTGCTCACCCAGCTGTATGACAGTTTTCTGGGGTCATTCTACACCCCACAAGTTCTTAGTGGATGGGCGGGACATGACCTCCCCTCCTCCCCCTCCCACAGACCAAAAGCTCTGCTGAGCCTATGTCCAGCCCAAAGCCTGACCTGTGTTAGAATTGAATTGTAAATAGCAGGGCAGTTATCATGCTAATAGATTCTTTTCAACAGACCTAGCTGTTCAGCCAACCACCCCTCCAGTGAATCTTGGTGGTGCTGTGTACTAAACAGTCACCCTTTGAGGAACCGTGATGGCGTAAGGAGGACCAAATGCTGTTGGACACCCTAGAAATGTTCATGGATACAATCAAGAATGCAGAGATGCTGCTACTGACCACAGTGCAGGGTGTGATGAACCTTCCAAGAAATTGTAAAAACACACCAGAACATAATCATGCCTTGTTATGCCAGATAATAGCCTGTGCAGTGGAGTGGGAGCACCAAGATGCAGCTGTGGATCTGGTGGCTGACACGGCTCTGTAGACCAACCTAAGGAGCAACTATCACAGGGTCTGGGCCCATGCAAGCAACTCCGACTAGTGGGAGAGAATAGCACTATTGACTTGGGGTGATCAGCAATGGCTTGAGAAGTTCCAAATGAGCAGGGAGACATTTCGTCACAAAATCTCAATGCTGGGGCCACAAATTGTGAGGCATGAGATTGTCATGCACCAGCCCATTGCACCAGACAGGAGGGTGGCCATGGCCATCATGAAACTGGCCACCCCCAGCAGCCTCTGCTACATTGGGAACTAGTTTGCCATGGCTCCCTGCATAGCCAGGCTGGCAATATGTGAGGTGTACCAGCTGCTGCAGGATGTCATGATGAACAGCTTTATTTGCCTCCATAACCCCATGGAAGTTGTTGATGGCTTCTAGGCCATGGAGTTCCCCACCTGCATGGGTGCATTGTACAGCGCACACATCCTAGTGTTATCCCCATTGCAGGAGAGCCAGTCATTCACAAACAGGAAGGGATTTGCCTCAATGATCCTCCAAGCCATGGTGGATCATCACGGCCATTTCCCTAACATTTATACAGGCTGGGAAGGCAATGCAATGCATGTCCTTAGTAACTTGCCGCTGCCTCATATGTTGGAGAAAGGACAATATGTGCCTGGAGTCCCCAATAAAGTGATCCCGGGTGTTGCTGTCCCCCTGCTTATTATAACAGATGAGGCTTACCCCCTCCAGCCCTGACTCATGAAGCCATATGGAGGACATGTTACAGACCCACAAAAGATGGCATTCAACTATCATCTCAGCAAATGTAGGATGACTGTTGAATGCACCTTTGGCCATCTTAAAGCATGGTGGAGGTCACTGAACTACTGGCTCAAAGTGGAGCCAGAAAACATAACAGTTCTCATTGTGGCAGCCTGCATGTACCACAGTATTTGTAAAAGCAGGGGGGAGGTATTCAGCGAGTCTTGGGCTAAGGAATCATAGGAGGCAATGGGCAGACAGAGACATAGGCAGGCAGCACATGGCACCCCTCTGCCCCCCCATCAGTATGCAGATGCTGGTTAGGTGGCCATTGTGCACACCTGGCTACACGCATGGCAGCTGCAGATGGAGACAATTTTCTCTACGCTGATGAATATGTTACCATTACCTACTGCTGAGTGTTTCTACAAATAAAAATAAAATTTTCATTGCAACACAACATTTCTGTCTGCCTCATAAGTATATTGTCTGTAGCAGTGGGGAGGAGGCTGCAGTGATGGGGGAGGGGGTGGGGAGGGGTGGTGTGGGGCTCCCTATAGGCAGCTGCTCCTTCCTACAATTACTTGAGCTATGAACAGCTGCTGCTGGGGCTGTGGCAGGGCATGCAGGAAGGAGAGGGAGACAGTGCCTGATGCAGGGAAGGGGGTAGCAATTTCAGGTTGCCAGGTACAGTGCTGGAACCACAGCCCATGGTGGTGGTGGTGGCCCACAGGCATTTCCAGCCTGTGCCAGGAGCCAACTCTCTGCTGCTGCCTGACACCTGGCCCTGCCCAACACCTGTAGCTTCCCTGGATTTGGGGAGTCTTGGGACCGGATGGGCGCCATTTGCTATGAAGTGTTAATGAAAGCACTCCTGGGCACGCACATTAGCTAGCAAAGTGCTTATTAATTCTTTGCAGGAACTAGGGGTGGATTATGGTCCAGGGCCTCCTTTGGGGAGCCAAAGGTAGCATGGCCCAGGGGGGCACCCTGGCCAGGCCATGCAGGAGGGTAAGGGTGGATGACCACGCAGGTGGCTGCAGCTTGGCATGGCTGCCTGCTGCCAGTCCAGGAACTCCCATATGTCTGACTGTGCTGTGAGCTCATGCACTCGTGACCACTGTGGCAGCACAAGGAAAAAAGAAGTTATGATGCCTGGAAGCTCCAGGCTGCAGTCCTGTGAATGGGCAAGCACCACTTTCTGTGAAGTGTTCATGAAAGTGCTCCCAGGAGCACATGTTAGTGGGCAAAACACTTATTAATTCCTTGCAGTAACCAAGGGCAGATTATAGGCTAACAGGGCAACTGGCAAACAAACTGGGGAGCTAGGGGCAGCATGGCCCAGAGGGACAACCTGGCCAGGGCCATGAGGAGGGAGGCATATGACTGTGCAGGCAGCCATGGCTTGATGGGGCTGACTGCTGCCAGTCCAGGAACATCTATGGGTCTGACAGTGCTGTGAGCATGTGCACTTGTGCTTGCAATGGCATGAATGGTTAATGTGTCCCCACATTTCCCTTGTTGTCCAGAAAGCTATCTTTAGCAAAAAAAAATCGGTTGCTGCTGAGTGTATTCTGCTCTGAGGCTTTAACATAACACCTAATTGGACTTTAATAGGTCTTCAATGTTCTGTTGCTATCTGTAAAGCTGTCAGGCTTTTGCAACAACCGTGGACTCTAGGAACAGAACAACCAATTCTGCTCTGAGCATTTAACATGCCAATTGTAGTTTAACTGCCTCCCAAAGTCCAATGGTCTAGCAGCAGGCTTGGGTGGAACAGACCAAAGACATGCAGCTACCCACCCCAGCCATGCACTGAGGCAAGTGTGGTAATGAGGGCCCCTATTCCCCACAACCCTCTCCCCCACCGTATTTTTGTCCTGCTGTCCCATACACCCTTCCCCGCTCCCATAAAAATTATCAGTGTTGATGCTATTGTCACCCCCCCATAGTAGTTATCATTCAGAGACCCACTATGGTGATGCTTCCCCCATACCTCCCCCACTTCCCCAACCACACCCATCCCAGTATGAACCCCACCACCTGCAACACTGGGAACAAGAGGCAGAAGTGCAGCAGGTGGTAAGTTTGCCATTGTGGGGAGGTGGGTCCTTGGCACATGTTAACACGTTAGCATTTCGGGGTAACTTGCGTCTCTCTTACAATTGCCCTCCAGACATCCCTGTCTTGAGACGGATGGTCGATGCAGCCAGCCAGACACCTTCAATGGGATATTGTTTGGAGAAATCTCCCATGGGAGATTTTTGTAGCCTCTAGGGGGAGGCAAAAAAGGATGAATTTGGGGGTATGGGGCAACCCCATGTCTTCTTCCCTGCCCTACACTGAGAGAACTTCCCTTAATAGTGTCAGCTGCCCACTGATCTTCAGGGAGTCCAAAGTCTTCTGCCAGTTTAAATAGTTATTTTAATTTATTTGTGTGCAGTTGTGTTGTGTGGATAGGGGAGTGGGTATAGAGTTGTGTTTTCTTGTTATGCATTTTTGTTTGTTTATTTATAATTAAAATAAAGTTTTATTTTTGTGAGTTTCTGGCTTTACAATCCAGGTACACTTAGCATTGCTTTACCAATCTGCAGGGCATCTGTCTTGTGGGTTGCAGCTGATGTGGGTGGTGGGGGTCTCCATAGAGGTGTGATTTTGTTTGGTGTAGTGGATACTTCTGGCCATGCTTTTGGCCCATGAGGAGAGGCAGCTGCCTGAAGGAGCCTGCTGAAGGAGCCTGCTGAAGGCAGAAAATGGGCATTTAGTAGCAAATCAACAGCAGCTGGCAATGGGACCCACAGGGGGCAGGAGAAAAGGTAGAACCAGTTTATCTGTTTTTTAAAAAAAAACTCAGGCTCCTCTCGGGGGTATGGGGAGGGGTGACTGCACACTAAAAAAAAATTAATTTAATATGATGCCTACAGGCTACAACCTACAGTCCTGGGCCCAGGCACCCAATTCACCCCCCATTGTGGAGCCAGAGGCAGCATAGCCAGCCCAGGTGGGCATCCTGGCCAGGGCCATGCATGGGGGGGAACGGTTGGGGGGATACAATTGCCCATGCAGGTGGGGGCAACTTGATGGTGTTGCCTGCTGCCAGTCCAGGGACACCCATGCATCTGACAGGGCTATAAGCTCATGCCCTTGTGAATGTCATGGCAGCGCAATGAAAAAAAAAAAAGTTATGATGATTGGTGGCTACAGGCTGCAGTCCTGTGAATGGGTGGGTGCCATTTTCTGTGAAGGGCAAATGAAAGCGCTCCAGGGTGCCCTTGTTAGATGCCCCAGTGGTTATTAATTCCTTGATAGAACCAGGGATGGATTATGGGCTGATAGTGCAGTTGGCAATCAGGTCCTCCCCTTTGGAAACCAGGGGGACATCCTGGCCAAGGCCATGTGAGGTTGCCTGTGAAGCCAGGAAGTGGCTTGGTGGGGTTGCCTGCTGCCAGTCCAGGAATACCCAAGGGTCTGACTGTGCTGTGAGCTCATGCACACATGAATGGCCTGGCACTACAAGTGGGAAAAAATTACAATGACTGGTGGATAAAGGCTGCAGTCCTGTAAATGAGCAGGCATTATTTGCTGTGAAGGGTAAATGAAAGTGCTCCAGGGTGCCCCCACTAGGTGCCCAAGCAGTTAATAATTCATTGATGGAATCAGGGAAGATTATGCATTGATGGTGCCATTGGCAATCAGAGCCCCACTAGGGGAAGCAGGAACAGCATGGCCATGCAGCCAGGGAGCCATGCAGGGTGCAGGCAGGTAACCATGTAGGCATCAGTGGCTTTGCAGTGCTGCCTGATGCCAATCCAGGAGCACCCATGAGTCTGGCTGTGGTATGATGTCATGCCCTCGTGCTGGCACAATGAAAACAAAACAAGCTATGATGCCCAGAAACTACAGTCTGAGGCAGACAGTGCATGCCTTCTCCTCTCCAGACAGGCCAGGGCCAAGGGCTAGGAGCAGGTATGGGGCTCCCTGCAGGCAGCTGCGGCTTTGGGGAGATGTGATTCAGGAGTGAGAGGATTAGCAGTTTGCCAGTGCTCCCTGCTGTAATTGAGTAACAAAGAGATCAGTGGGGTGGATTGTTATGTGCCATCTCCTGCTGTAACTTACTGTGAATAGCACACTGAACTTTATTTGATTTAAAAGCTGTCACTTGTACACAGAAATGGAACAAATTAAAACATGCTGTGTCAGTTTTAATAAACCCATTTAATTTAATGAGAATCAAGCCCCCATCACATGTACAAGCACCCTAGAATGTGTTACCTCTCAGCTCCATGTTCTTGGGGAACCCTGACACAGGATGCAGCCTGTCTGACTCACAAAGAATCCCCCTCCCCTCCCCTCCCCTCCTTTACCTAAACAGAAACTGACTAAAATGCAGTGAGAGACGCACCTAAAACCCTCCAGATAAGGGTGACAAGAGTGAAACAACTGCCCTAGGTCTCATTTGCATCTGAGATGGGAACAGATGACCATTTATTTACATGAGAGATGGAGAACAGAAAGCCTGAAGCAGAGACTGCAGTGAATTCTGGGATCAGCGAAGCAGGGGAGCACTGCATGATGGGTAATCTGTGCTCCAAATGCTAATCAACCCACACACCCAGCTCAGCATTTAACAGATCAGTTCTAATCTGGATTTACAAAGGACTTCCTCCCCCCCGCCCCCACACACACATGCCTTTAAGCAGAAGTAAGTTTACTAGGTATCTTGGGCTGTACATTCCCCGGTCCCACTATGGGAGGCCTGTGTAAACTTAATTGGCTAAAACTCGGTTGCCGGGTTAGGGAATGCTGAGGCAATAGACCGAGTGAGAGGGGGTATGGGCAACATTTGAACAATGGTACAGGGTTCATCACAGCGTCCAGCCCGTTGGAGCCCTGACCACAAGTGTTGTCATATTTTTCCCGGGACAACTGGTGGAAGTCCTCTCCACAAAAGGTTATGAACACTCCAATAATTGCCTTAAGTCTGTTAAAAGACTATAGTAAGATCTGGAAAA
>NW_017728922.1:11830066-11928337 GCF_001723895.1 Crocodylus porosus
CTAAAAGGTTGGGACGTGCTGAGTTTGAAACACATAAGGGGATCAGCTTGTACAGGCTGATTGACCCAGTTTGGCTCAGACGTGCCCTAATGAACAGAATGCTGGCCCATGAGGGTTTCAGCTGGACACCCAGCCAGATTCAGAGGTATTCTGTATAACTGTGTGCTTGTGTTTGACTGTAGTTATTGTTGCTCTGATGAACTGGTTCTTGGCATATAAGGGTGTCAGCCTGTCCATGCTGATCAACCCGGCCAGGTCAGGCATGTCACGTTAATCTGTGTGTGTTTGCGTGTATGACTGATTTGGGGCCTGGAGGAACCCAGGCCCACTGAACTGAGTCCTGCAAGATAGCTCCATTGGGGGTGAGCGCTTGCAAAGGGAGAGGTACAGCTCCGTATAGAAACACAAGTAACACAAGCAGCACATTAATAGAATTACCAAGACCCTAGCCCTAATGAATGAGCACATCCCAAAGTATTGGGCAAATCTGGTACCAAATGAGTCACAACAAACAATCCACCCCAGCATAACATTTTTACAACATTGTCAGAGAAAGGTTGCACTTTAAGGCCTTAAGTACTACCCACTGGGTGCATCCACACATGCAATTAATTCAAAGCCATGAACTCTGGAGTAGTTAGAGCTTGAGTACACTGCCTCTAGGCACAGAATCTACATGTGTACCCAGGACAGTAACAATTTAAGCTGGGGTGGTGCAGGCCCCTGGCTGGCTGGGCTAACTGGACACAGTTTACGCTACTGGTCAGTTTCTACATGTGATTTCAGCTCAGTAAAGTACTGTGCTGTAAGAAAGCTCTGTCCCAAATAGTACTATATTACAGAAGAATTTATTAGTTTACTATATCCTAATATCTAATGTATATGGTGACACTTCACTGTGGAGCTAATTAGACTACTCTTCAGTAAGGTGTATGTATAGATGGACCCACTAAGGAATTCCCATGGAGTCTCTGTACCTATTCAGCCAGACTCTTCTGTGTATTTAGGAGAGGTTCTTGCTAGAGCTGATTAAAATCCCTTGACACAAAATTTTTTTTGAGATAAAAAGTAGGCTTTTTGAAAAAAAATGTTGCTGTCTTGCAAAAAACAGAAGTTGCCAAAACCCACACAAGCTTGTGAATTTGATCTTTTTCATTGAGCATTTTTTAAAAATAAGGTAAAGTCTTGTCTCATCTCTTTTTCTTTGTTTCTTGATATTTTAGGTAAAATATCACTTTATAGCACTTCTTATTTGCATTGGTATCCAGGAGCAGAACTTTTCGTTGTGTTAATAATTGGGGCAGGGAGGGGGAGTTGTCTGTGCAACTTTATTGGATAAGAAGGTAAGAATTCTGGTCTTTCTCCTAAGCCAAAGTCATTCTAAAGGTTAGGCAGCAGGTCTTCCCATCAGGCTAATCTTTTGAATGGCACTGACTTTGGAGACCGTGTTGATTTGGAAGATGATCAGGGACTAAACCAGCCTTTGACCCCACTGTGCTTTGGGCCTGCTCTAAAGGCAAAAGGATTTAACAGCTGGTCAAATACCCTTGAATTTTATTAGGAGGTACAAATGTAGCCATGAAGAATATAATAGGAAATTCCAAAATGGAAGAAACTGTACAAATTATTGTTTACTTTGTTTAATGTAACAGTTACCCAGGTCAGTGTGTCTCTGATTTCGTCTTGTCTTTGGAATTACTGGTTTATTAGCCTTTAGTAACTGCACCACGCAGACTGATCTTGCATAAATCAGCATTTGTGCCTATGACATGCTTTTAATTCTTCATTAGATTGTTAAGCAACAGAAGAATAGTTACAAGTGAAATCACAGGCCTTTCCTCTTCATAGTACACCAGACCTGGGACATTCTGAATAGCAGCAAAGGATGAGGCCCAGAACTTCTGATCCCAGCTCAGCTCAACTCCTAGCCCTATGCCTGTCTGTGAGGGGATCATTAGGACTTGGAAACTGGGAAACAGAGAAGTGGACTGTATTTATTTGAAAATATTTTCAAAATGCCATATTAAGAAAAAAGTTTAAGAAACTGCCTGAGCAGGCAACAGCTCAGCTATAGTGTAGTCCCTTCGAGAGATACTTTGCAGCTAGAGTCAGCACTGGTTTCCTCACTTCCAGGCTCACTTGCTATCACACAGATAGAAATCCAAATGGAAGAAGGATTCTGAACCTTTACTGAGCATGAAGTGGTTGAGGGCATGGGTCTTGGTCTATTGTAAATCAGACTGAACCGTGGAGTCCAGACATTTCCAGTGTTCAGGGAAATATGGGCCTGGGGGTACATTTTGGCCCATGTCATGAGTGCTGTATAGTGGCACCTGCTACAGCTTTATATTCCCAAGGCAGCACGACTGTAGCCAACTATATCAGTCAGGTGCTGGGTCTCTCTCTTTCTCTTGGCATCCACAAGCCCTGGAGTCAGTTTTGCACACACATCTTCATCAGGTCTCTGCTAAGCTCTTGTAACTGCCTAGTATGGCAGCAGAACCCACTGACTCCTCTGGCTCATGAGCTGCACTGCTTAGATGTGGAAATAAAAATACTTTCAGATTACCTTTTGCCAAGGGCAGCAATATTGGATTTTATTAAACCTGCTCATCAACCCTCAACATTTCAAGGAAGAAATCAAAGTCCCTTTTCATTACACCTGCTATTTAACAAAGACCAAGTGTCCCCTAAGGAAATATCACTCTCTGAGAAATGGCAATTTAGGGCCGGTCAGCTGAAGTCCCTTATCTTTCCAGGAAGGTTCCAACAGACAGGCTGAGTGTGGCACATACACTGAACTGCCAGCAGAACAGAAGTAGAATAGTTTGTCAGGAAGACTTGATATGTCAGCATGTGGGCTCTGGTGAGGAAAAGGACAGCAGAGGTGTAGGTCTTGGTGACCACAGGAAACACTATAGTCCTGGGAAGTGCACACTTTCGTCCAGAGTCAGGAGCTTAACCTCAAAATTGACTCTTTGCAGCTCCCCCAGTTCCTGCATACTGCATACATCAGCCTTATAGAGACTTGCAATTAATACCCAGACAAACGCGATGTGGGATTTGCATAAGTTTGGATCTGAGTGCATAACTGAAATGTGAAGAACAAAAACTGCCCCACACTCCCTGCAGGCCACAGCAGTGTTATATTATAGCTTACAGATAGGGAAAATGAGGCACAAAAAGAGGAAGTGACTTGCTCAAGCAATCTCTGGCCAAACCCATATGTCCTATTTCCAAGTTCCGAGCTATAATCACTAGACCACATTTCTTCCCCAAGAGGTTCAACGGTCAGAGCCTGGGCAGCTCATCCAGCAGGCAGCACACAGCCTGTCTCTGCCTGTCTCGGGAGGGCATGTGCCCCCCATGCCTGTCCCAGAGTGCACACAGCCCCTCTCCCCCCACTGCTGCTGCTGCCTTCAGACCTGAGCAGGATACCATGTGTGTACCACGTGCTGACCAAGTGCCTCTGCCTGTCCGGTGGCGGCAGGCTGATGGTGTCCTGCCCAGGGAGTCCCTGCTGTGGCCCAGAGGGCTCCATCCTGCTCGCGCTGCAACTGAAGCACACAGGCCAAGCAGGTAGCCTCCTCAAGCCTGGTATCCTGCCCCGATCAGATGGTGTTCTCATGGGCAGGGTGGCTGTGCCCCACCCCCGCACAGCTGCATAGCCCAGGTTGGGCCCCACCTCCAGTGCTGCTGAGCACCCCCACTGCAGCCCGAGTCTGCAGAACCCCAGGGCTGCCCCCGCTACCCACCTGGCCCCCATTCTCCTCCAGCTGCCACCTTCCCAAGGGCTCGGCCAGGCCATCCTCCCCGCAGTGCCCCCGCACCTGCTCTCCAGGTGCCTCTCTCTTCTCTCCCTCTCTCTCTTCCCTCTCCCTCTTCTCTCTTCCACCTCCTCTCTTTCCCCCCTCTCATCACAATGTGCTTAACAAAAAAGAATACACAAGAACAAAGGTAGTACATGAAGTTTTATTTATAGTCACCAGGTTACAATTTTTAGAAAACCTGGAATTTACTGTAAAGAAAAGAAGCAACATTTGTGATGATTAACTCTATTAGTATGCAGCTCATCCTGCCATGTACCCTCCGCCACAGTTTTGTTTTTCTGGTGTACCCGCACTCCAGCACCTTATAGGGTACACATTGCGGTTTTTTCGGTACTCTGGTCAAAAATGTTGTCTACCCCTGGTTTACACTGTCTTTTTTCCAATTTGCAATTGTTTTATATGGCTATCGTAACTGATAAAACAATGTTTTATGATTACTAAATGTTTTGATATTGTTTTAATACAGGGGTTTTCAACCTTTTTGGGTCAGCTTTTTTGACCCCCCCCCCAGCAGCCGGTCGAAAAGTTAGGAGTCCCCGGTAGCCAGATGAGCAGGTAGTCCCCCAGTAGCCAATTGGCTGATTGGCGAGCATGCCAGCAGCATGGCAGCAACAGAAGTGCCAGTGGCACAGCAGCACACCCGCTGCTGAGTACCCCCTAAGGCCATCCCAAGTACCCCCAGGTAAAATTTGCTGGTGGTACGTCAGGCTGTATCATCTCAAATTGGTGGTACTCTGTCTGTCAGAGTTTGGGAAATGCTGCCTTAGCTCATTATCCACTGCCTAGAAGCTGGAAGTATCCCTGAGAAACCAGTGTCTCTTTCACTAGTGTCCTCCTTAAGTAAGGAGTCAGAATGCAGACAGCACAAAAGACTAGTGTGTTAACTTCTGCAGAGAACTCCATTTACCACCAGATATCCAAGCCCTGATACAAATTTCAGAGCACACAACCATAAAGGAGACACATAAATGAGCAGGACTGGTAGACAGGCCAGAGCAGAAGTGCCCTTGTACATCTAGAGTGGTGATGTTCAGTTTTGACAGGCTTAGGAGCCTCCTGAGCCGTCAATGTTAACACAGGAGTTCCCAAAACATACATACATCCCAAAGTGAACTGCTGTATGTTTCATTATTCATGACTGCAGGAGATGAATCCTCAGGGTACATACTACTAGAACACTCAGAAGACATTTTTCACAAAGAACCAGATAATACAGTGTGGTTCAGGAGCTGGGGTATAAACATTACTGATAGATGCTTTATTTCTTGTTCCCCTTCCTTGCTGGTTCTACAACAGTATGATCTCATTGTTTTCAGTGGAGACACTTCTGAATTGCCCTGGTAGAAAGATCATAAGAAGGAAGCTCTTAACACAAGCCTGAATTCTGTTTCCCAATGAGGCACCTTGCACTCTCACAATTCTCAATTGTCCTTAATTTCTGAAGTCTCCCAGCTGATACTCTGCAGCTGTGTTGGCCTTGACAATATTTATTATCTAGCCTATTATATAGTGATTTTATACACAGGAAATCTAATAACCATCTCAGGACTGAAGTCTGTGGCTGACCCTTGGCACTGAGATGCATCTGTCCCCATCAGCCAACTGACCTTATAAGGCTCATGACATAAATCACCCTTCATATCTCAGGGGTTTGTTTTACAGAGGCCTCAGTCTGGGCTTCCCTTTTCGTCCCAGCAAGTTTGCACATACTATCAACTGCAGGGACACATTGGCATTAATTAGGTAACTAAATACCTATCTGTGGACATTATCATGGAATGAGACACCGCAACAGCACTTCTCTCCCTTTTGGACACCCAAACAATCCTTATTTTTGTACTTTTTCACCTTTTCTAAAATGTGAAGATTCACCCTAACCCGCAGAAGGAAAGGAATGTTTATTTTTTTCACATCTGTATAGTGAACTCCTTCCCTGGAGATTCCCACCCTAAGGCAGTCATGGCACTATACCAGAAACTGTTTTCTGGAGGGAGTTGTAAAGAGCCATATTTTACACCCCACCCCCAATCCAGCCTCTTCCCATGTAACACAGTATTTACATGCCTCCACCACCCCCTTACCCTTATTTTAGCTTTAAAATGTTTTTACTTCCATATTTTCCTAATTATTGTGGTTCCCAACATTGCTGTTTTATCCTTTGTTCCCCTTATAGTGTATCCCATCCCTTTCTTTTTCTTCTCCCTCATAGTATTCAGTCCCACTCAAACCCTTTCGAATATCACTATGACTTCTCCCAGTCTCCTTGTCCTTTGGTATCTTCTTTTTCCTGGGCTTAACAGTTTGCCATTCAGTATTATGGTATTGCTTCTTGCTGTCTGTGTCAATCTCAGGCTAGATTCCAGGGTGATTTCCATTTACTTTAGTTCCTCAAGGATGTTAAGGCATTCTTTTTCCTTCTTTATAATGTCCTGCTGTTTTTGATGTATAAATGTAGGTTTCAAAGGAAAAGTCCATCTGTATCTTATATCTGCTTCTTTGAGAAATATTGTAATTTCACTCAGTTCCTTCCTTCTCCTTAATGTTGCCTAAGACAAGTCTTGAAACACTTGTATTTTATACCTTCCCAGAACAGGATCAGAAGGCTCTCTAACCTTAATTAGAATCTACTACTTTTCTTCAAAGCAGTGTAAATGCAGTACATGTCTCTGGGTTTGTTTGAACCGGGAAGACTGGAGAGAGCTCAGTGTGCTCTGTCTACAAGGACTGTTTGCTTTTGTTCTTAGCTGTAGGAAGAAATGGAATACCTGCTTTAAATATTCTGCTGGATTTCCCTTTTCCACACCTCTTTAGTCTTACATTATTTCTTTTCCCCAGCTTCTTTTATCTCTTCTTTGGTTTGATCTGTGCCTCCATGGAGGAATTTAAAGTTCTGATTTCTGAGATTAACCCACCAAAGTCCTCTCTGGTCATAGAGGCTGTTCTGTCTTTTTCTACTAGGCAGCCTGTTCTGTCCTGTTTCCCGCTGCAGCAACCATCTTTGATTCTCAGGCCCTGCGAGCTGTTGTGAATGAGGATCTTCCAGCAGGTTTCAAAGGAAGCAGTTTTTCAGAGTGATCCCCTTATGCAAGGAACACATTCTACAGAGGAAGTGTTTTTTTGGGAATTAGTGATGTTGGTGCCGCCTCTCTTCTGGAAGTCTAGCTTCAGGCAGCTGGTGGTGAAGCTGCTCTGGTAGTGTCATATGACTCCCCATCATTGACCTTGCAAGGGGCTAGTCTGGTATCTCAGGCCAGCACCCCAGCTAAGAGGTAGGCAGCTTTGTGACTGTGCAAAAGGAGGCTGTATATCAAAATGGAAACTTGCTGTTGATGGAAAATGTCATGTATCCTACATTCATAGAACACCACCCATGCTAGACCACCCCAGCCAGGACACTGCTCCTGGCAATAAATGGAACACAAACAGAATTAAGTTAGGCCAGTGCAGGACATTGGTTTCCCCATTTTCTGGACATGATCCTGTTCTTCCTATTCTAGTTGGGGCGGACTTCAATCTTTGTTTCTTTCTTATCAATTTCTGGGATAAGCCTGGACAGGGAGATTCTGTCACACAAGTTAGGAGAGCTTGTTAAGAAATGGGAACACTTTATAAGCTTTCTGTGGGTTGTATCTGTAGTCTTTGCTCAGGAATTCTGGTTCTCCCAAAATGATGAATTCTGCTTCTAGCAGTTTGGTCTTGACTCATCAACAATTCAAGCTGTTAATGACAGACTGAAAATGTGACAGGATGAATATTGGAGTCCTTCACCCTGAGAAGCAGCTCCCCAAAAGGCTACAGTACAGTATACTGGCCTACTCAGGCCCTGGAACAGTTATTCCTCTCTGTTCCTCAGCCATATAGAGAGGGTGATACTGATACTTTCCTCTGCAACACAGTGTGAGACCCAGGCATGCAGAATGCCATGTCAGAGCTAGGTAGCCTGTGCAATGACCCTCTTGGGTTCTAGCTCCCCCCCTTACCCAGGGTGGGATTTGCACTTTATCTTCAACTTCCTAGCACAGTGCTCTTCCTACCACACTACAGGTCAGACATTGTCCCAGGGCTGGCGAACCTACAGCACAGGAAGCCTGTGTAGCACACATCAGATTGGGGAGGGAGAAGGGAACATGACAGCAGATAGTGCAGGGAGCACCAGACAGGGAGGAGAAAGCAGAGCAACATATTGAGCAGCGGGAGAGATCAGAGTGCCACTTCTGAAAGGTGCGGGCACCATCCTAGCATACCTGCCAGAAAAGTGGCCCACACTGAACCTTGCATTTACTATTCATTAGATAAAGAGCAGGGCAGAGAAGTTTCTGCTCCACTGGGAGGAGGGTCCAAGCTAGACCCCAGAGCTTACTCTCTCTGCTAAGACAGCAGCCATCACACTAAGCCATACAAAACCAGCTCCTGGCCTCATAACTCTCCCTCTCCTTGCTGTCCAAGTGGTCAGTTTCAAAAAGAGCACTGGAGAGGCTGTTTAGATCATACATAACTTGTGGTGCCATGGGACAAACACTGTACTTGGGAGGAAGAGTAATGCAGGTTCCAGTCTTCTCTGGGGAAAGTGGGGAACTAGAGCCTTGTCTCCCAGGCAAGTACTCTTACCACTCATGACAGGGCTCTCCTTCTCCCTTCCCTACTTCTCCTAGATTACTACATGACTGGCCACTGCTGAGCCTGCTCTGCAGGCTCAGTCTGAGAAGCTCACAGTTCTTGTCAGGAGTCAGTGCCAAAAACACCCAGGTACGTAGCTAGACTGGCACAACAGCACACAATGGGAAACAGAATCCTGCCTTAAGTCCTTTTGTCAATCTGAATCCTAAATTCGCCAACTCTCTTTTGAAAAAATTAGATTTAAGTCACTGAGGCACTTTTGTAACTGCCCCCTCCTCACTTGCCCCTGAGCAACGTTTTGTTGTGTTTTTGTTTTTGAACAAACTTCCCATATTTCACTTCAGGGTTATAAATAGCTCCTATAAATTACATGAATGCATGTGATAAGCAAGATGTGCAGTTTCTCTTCCCCAGCCTCTCACAATAGGGAAAAGCATGTGAATACCTGCTGTAGTATTTTGCTGCCCATCTGCTCTCATGCTGCCCATCTGCACATCTGCTCTCATTCCCCTCTGTTATACTACAGATGCAACAAGTGAGGCATCGGCTTCAATGCCATGTCACCCTCTCTTCATGGGAGTAATCATGATCCTTGCAATTAAATGCTGGGCGTGGAGGGAAACAGAAATGATAAGAGAAAGAAGCCAGGTAAGTACTGTTAAAAACACTTTTATAAAAACCCAGAGACAAAAATAAAGAAGCCATGTCAGTGCTCTTAGCTGGGATTAGGCTTTTCTGTGGGTATGATGCCACACACATGGTGGGGAGAATATTTTACATGTCATGTTAGTTATTAGCCTAACCAGTCCAACGTGCAATACAATCTGCAGGTGGGAAGAAATGGCTTCACCTACCACTGAGATATAAGCACCTGTGGTGCACAACTTAGTGCTGTTCAACACTATGTGGCAACAGCCCACACCAGCTGAGGACACAGAGTGAAGAATATCACACCCAACTGAAACTGTAGAAGGAAGATTCTGTTGACAGAACTGGAATTTAGCCAGGACTTCAGGAATACTACTTCTATTTATATAGGGTGCAGTGAGATCACAAGTTATTCAAATCTCCCTTCTATGTTTCATCTGAACAACAGCCCTAAACTAAGACCCTGGACCCTACTCTTTGCTAGTGGATTGGATCATTAAAGGGAAAAAAAGATCCCCTCTCTTAGAGTCACAGACAGTTCTCATGGATGTCTCCCATGCTCATTACAACTAGACTAACTCCTACTTTGTTTTGGAGAATGAGTAATAGCACTACACAAAGACCTTTGGTTTTCAGAGCTGGTTGTTCTGAAGCTCTACTAAATGAAATGATGCAATGTCAAAGCCCTGTAAATGGCAGTGGAATATTTTCTCTTCCTATTATAATGGAAAAAATAGTGGAGACTGATTGCTTCCAGGACTATGTGAGCTTTGATTCAAGGTGCTTGTTTCCTTTAAGGTTCTTCCATACAGCAAACTCTCCCACATTTTCTCATCCCTCCTGAAGCACAGGTGGAACAAGGAGGTTGCTGCACCTCTTTCCTGTATTTACCACCTTGGGAGAAGAAATCCTCTAGGCTGGGGACTTTGCAGGGTTCAGCAGGGCTCTGGATATTGCCCTTAAGATTCTTAGTTGCAAGACTTACTAATTTTTCGTTGCTAATATTTAATTTTTCCCTAAACTTTCAACAAAACCTTTCCTTTTTTCCTTGAAAAATCAGAAATCATAACATTTTATGATTAGGCCTGTAGGCCTAGCCACTGACTTTGCTAGATGCTGAGGGCTTAGACCCAAAAATCTAAATTTTGCTATAACAAATGAAGTGTGGAGGCCTAAAATAGCTTAGCATCTCTAAAAATAAACTAATTCAAGCACTTCAATATAGATTTAACTGACTGATATTAGGCTCCCCATTTGAAAACACTGACCTCTTCTGAAGCCCTCCTTCAAATTGCAGTGTCTGCAGAATTAAGTAGGGGTGAAGCTGGGAAGAGGTATGGAAACAAAATAGGATTCTGCAGAAATGACTCTGAATATCTGTTAAACTGCCTGGGGTAGCATGCTTGTAAAAATGCAGATTTCTGCAGAAGCAGAATTCTGGAATTACCCGTGTAGACTCTTTGAACCATTTATTTTCCACAATAGATGTGCAAGTATCTTTAATGCTGATTATCATAAGTACTATAATACTGTATCAAGCAAGAGTGAAACTAGCCCACAAACCTGTTCCTGGGGGTGACAAGTAGTAGATACTTCAGAAGAATGGAATAAGAAACAGGGCTTCAGTAGAATGCCATACTCTTGTCATTTTCTTCCAGTCACCAACAATTGGCTACAGCTCTGTCATGTATAATAGCCTCTGATAGAATACCATTAATTTATCTAGTCCTGCTTTGGAGCCAGTTATGCCACTGTCCTTCATAACATCTTGTGGCACTCGATTTGTTTTAGACTTGACACCTGACTATTTCATGAGGTGTCCCCTAGTTCTTGTATTATGAAGCATAGTAAATAATGGTTCCTTACTCACTTTCTCTAGTTATTCAGCACTTAGTCCCAATCCCTAAATAGCACCTAAACTTTGCAGCCCAGTAATATTAAAATCAGAAATCTCCCCTCTTTTGAAACTTCTCTCTCAAAAAAATCTAGGGACAACTGACGTTTTAAGTCTCTTGAACATGTTTGTTGGAATGATTTTTGTGCAACGTTTGGAATCCCTTCTGATTAGAAGCTCGCAGTTCCTGTCACATGCCTTAAAGTTATTCAAGTTATCCTTTGGCAAAAAAATATTTGAGGCATTAAATTATTTGGCACTTGACTTTGAAATAGCCGATTGCTACCATGCAGAATAAAACAGGAAACAAATCTTAGCTTTCACTGCTTGTGAATTTGTTATGTTTATTTCCCCCCAAAAAAGACATTTCATGCATTAACTTTTGGTTCAGAAAACTATTTTTGCTCACTCCCCCCACCCCATCTGACAGTCTTCCCCAGAAAAAAAGTTAAAATGAGAAATGAGATTATCAAGGGTCCAGGAGTTAGCTAAAGAAAAATAACCATACAAAGCTAATTAATAAAAAGTATTTTTAAATTATGGTTCCTATAATTAGCTACAAAGTTGAAAAATTGGCAAATATATTTAATACTTTTTAGTTCACATCTGTTAAACAAGACAAAGTTGGCTCAGGTCTCCGGTCTGGTTGTTCTCTAAATGGGTTTCTGGGAAAATAGTGAAGTGTATCTAATCTACCACAATTTAGGTTTACAATGGGGCTAGACATAGAGCTAACACTTCATCATTTATAACTGGGCCATATAAATATAAAACATTGATACAAACTGATTCTTTGTACAGAAAATATCATCTTGCAAGGCACTAGAGTGGTGGGTTGTTGGGTGGTGCTGTGACTTAAATGGGTATTTTTCAAGCTTGTTTTGAGTGATGCTATCAGAGAAGTGAAAACATTCGCTGCTGTTGAATAACATCCCAGAGTTGTCCCATCTCCATGGTCAGTGAGTGACTCTTCCCGTTCCAATGCTGCCTGAAAGAATCCCCATCAATGGTGCTTATTACTTCAGTCCTCCTGGATGGTTAGTGGTTTTCCTTGGCTGTCATGTGTTACCAGGTCATTCTAGTCTCTTCTGAATGGCCTTTGTTTTGGTTAGGCCATGACAGAATCACCACAGTGCAGAGATCTTGTGCGAGTTGGATTCTTCTCTCTGTGGCTGCTTCCTGTGTCCCTATGCCAGCAACCCGAGCCGGGTCACTTTGGCTGATAGAAATGAGTGGATAATGAAGACAATGGTCTTGGGGCAGGAGTGAAGGTCCAGTTGCTGCAATAAATGGGATATTTGCAAATGGTAAGTGCTTTGCTCAGAGCATTTAACGTTTGCTCTGTTAAAATCAATAGGAAGAAGGACATGAATGATCAGGAAATTTAAGCTGGTGGTTTAACAGCCCAGAAAAGGGCATTCTGCTTTAGAACCTCACAGGCTGCTTTCCTCCCATGGACACTGCCCTGAAGAGATCCAGGAGCCCCTCTCCAGGGATTCTGAACAAAGCTAGGAGGCGGGAAACTGCTGCCTTCCTTCATGGTACAGGTGTGGGTAAATGCAGGCTGTAGGTCTCTAGCAAAGAAAAACCGACAGCCCAATGTGATCTCACCTCACTGTAACATGCCTACAGCAATTCTACAGCACATGGCCTTTTCTTTTGTACTCAACCTCTGGAATCAGTTCCGGGAAATGACCAGTCATCTCCCTGTGCCTGAGCCCAGCCAGCAGAACTGCTCTCCCTCCTCACACTGCACCTGTGCCCTGATGGGGCACTGCTGCTTTGAATGCAGTGAGCCTGGTTTACTTGTACATCAGCAGGATTCTTAGCCAAAAACATGGCTAACATGATTAGCCACTGTCCATTGCCCAGTTAGCGCCCGGCTTGCTACAAAGGACCCCGTGGCACGGCAGCTACCCTCCTTCCCCTTCCTTGCCACTGGACATGCACTTCATCAACTCCTGCTGCCTGGCCCTCCCTCTTCCTCCCTGAGACTCCAGAGGGAGCACACTGACAGCAACAGCAATACAGAAGCTAGAAGCAAAGCCAACGCACAATCTCTCCCTCTGAGGCGCCGAAGTCCAGGTAGAGCATCTTGGTTCCATCGTCTGAGGACATCTGCAGCTTCTCAAATGACTGCTGCAGCAGGATGGTCTTGCTGAGGCCAGGCTCCACTGTGAAAATCGTGAAGCCCTTGTCTATGTGGATGGACAAGGTGCAGTCCCGCCCATTCCATGTACAGGCTGAAAGAGAAAAGAATCACCCAGGGTCAAGGCTCTAGCATGTCCTGGAATCTCCCCTGCCTCCACCATCCCTCTTGGCTGCAGGACCTGTAGCAGTTCATAGTTACAGAGCACCCAGGGGTTGTCCAGTACTGGGGCAGAGTCTCATTCAGCATACAGTAAATTGTGATGGTAAGGTAAGATTGGGCCCTGCAGGGCTCAGGGGAACACTGCCACTGATGCACTTTGTCCTGGACCAAAGCCCAACATCAGAGCTTTAAAGGAAAACTGCTCACTGTATTGCACCAAGACTGGAGTTAAACTTTTGGGCCCAATCTTCAGCTGGTAAAGAGCGGCATAAAGCCCCTGATCCTAGGGGAGCTGCCTGGGTTTACCTGAGCTTTGGATTTGGCCAATCCTGGTTTTAAAGCAACAACTACATCAGCCATGGGGGTCAGAACTAAGTCTGAAATGGGCCCCACCCTGAGCTTCCTCCCTGGGCTCTCTCCAGCAGGCAGCTTGTCAAGCTGTTTTGCTCCAGTCTGTTTGGGGGTAAGTTTGATACTCAGCCCCTCCTTCCCCCAGTAAACCCCAGCTGAGCTGGATTCATGCCTGGACAGCTTCTTCCTATGTTGGATTCTCTCAGAGGCTTGGAGACCAGGATGATTTCGAGTAGCATGGGGCACTGTCTATTCACTTCTGGTTAAATGCTGGCTAGGCTGGAGTAGACAACAAACTGGCCTGCTGGTCACCACTGATGGCCAGGTGGCAAAAGGTCCTTACTGCACATTGCTCAGTTCCTTACCTGCAGGAAGCAGTTCTTTCTCACCCTGGAGCTTAACAGTTTCACCCTGCAGCCCAGTGCCCAGAGCCCCAAATTACACTGTGGACCAGCAGAGTATTACTTCTGTATCCCTCACACCAGATGCCCCACTGCCCTGCTGCCTGTTACCCATTGTCATTTATCCCAATGTCCCGTGCGCACTGGCTTCTCACTGCCACTGCTCCTGATAGCTAGCATTCTGAGGGGACCCTCATGGCAAAAACCCTAACTCACTTTACACATGTGCCCCTGACCTTCTACCTGAGTCCAAGCTGCTTGCCTGGAGGAGCAGAGAGATGGGGAGCTGAGAACCCAGGGGACTCATTCATAACCCAGTGAGACTGGGACAGCATGACCTCTGTGGCGTTTGACTTCCCCAAAATCTCTGATCTCTGCAGACCTGTCTCTGCTGCTCTCCCTCAGCCTGACTTTGCCTCACAAGCTCCCCAGAACCTCCTCACTTCCTGACCTGTTGAGACTTCCTGAATGAACTCAGCCGCGCTGTGACAGCCGTCCACCAGGATCCGTGTCCATATTGCCAGGTCGCGGTGTGTCTCCACGCTGAACAAGTGAGTCTCCACCCCCTTCTTGGTTCCAGTCCGCAAGGCAAACGAGAGCTCTGAGTCATAGAGGAGGGAGCTCTTGGATGGGCCAGAGTGCACAAGCCTGCATGAGGAGTGGAGAAGAGCCCTAATAGTATGCGACTCACTCTGCACATAATCCCTTCCTAAAGTCACTGACCCCACTTCCAGGTGTGCAATGGGGAGAGCTCAATATGCACTGGAGGAAGAACGGCCTGGTTTTTGGCAATGCCCAAGACTCAGGTTATCTGGGTTCAGTTCCCTGTTCTACCTCTGTCTTCCTAGGCAAGTCACTAGGCCTTGTGGGCCTCCATTTAGCAGCAGGGAAAGCTGCCATGTCCTCCCTCCCAGGAAGCCATTCAGGTCAATGTGCTAGTAGTCGGAAGGTTCTCCAGGGCATGTGGCAGAGGGAAGTGGTCTGTAAGGCACTCATTATGCTGCTTATTTCCTTTCCGCACTTCATGTTCTGAGAGGGGAGGTGACTTGACCAAGTCAGGAAGTCTGTGGCAGAATGAGGAATGGAACCAGTTCTCCTGGTACCCAAGTTAGTAGGCTGGCCCCAAGTCAGCCACTGCACAATGTTCTTGCTGTCCCCCAGTGGAGAGAGGGCCATCCAACTACAACACAATTTTCACTGAGGCTTTGAATTAATAATGACAACAGTTGAAATGCAATTAAGTTTTTAAAAAGCAGAAGGCCACAATCCCCTAAGTAGGGCAACTGTGCCAGCCATTTTTATTCTGCAGTGACAAAAAATTGATTTATAAATGTACAGCAGTGCTATGCTCTGGGGAAAGAAATCTACATTTCACAGTGTCCATCCATACTGTTGTTTCCTTGCAAGCAGCTTGAAACCCAGCACTGTAAATCCATGTAAGCAAAGAACTACCAGCAGACAGTGCCTGCGCAGTAGGGCTGTGCAAAACATGTACTACTTGATTCAGATTCAGCCTGAATTAAGGACAGTGATTTGATCTATTGATCCCTGATTCGATTCGGCCGAATCTGAAGATTCGATGTTGATTTGGTGAATCAGCAATTCGGACACAGGCACAGCTTAAAAATTTTTTTTCTACATACCTAGAGGTAGCAGTGCAGCTCGTAATCACTGTAGTGCTGGGGCGGATGGAGTGTCCCACAGCAGCACGCAGGGGGCTCTCCAACATG
Organism: Crocodylus porosus; assembly: GCF_001723895.1. Lineage (NCBI taxonomy): Eukaryota > Metazoa > Chordata > Crocodylia > Crocodylidae > Crocodylus > Crocodylus porosus. The sequence continues at coordinate 11,845,849 of NW_017728922.1, forward strand.
CTCAGCAGCAAATCCGGAAGTGGACAGAAAGTATTTCTGGTCCACTTCTGGGTTTGCCAAGGAGCACACTGGGCCCTGCCCCCCCATGTCCTCATGGCTTGGTGATAGGCCACAGGGGGATACCGGGTCCCCCCCCACCAGACCCAGGAGGCAGCAGTTGCTGAGCTGGGGGGATGTAGCGTGCTCCCGGTGAACCAGGAAATGGACCGTAAGTGCTTCTGGTCCACTTCCGGGTCTGCTGCCAAGCACACTGAGGAGCCCCCGGTTTGTCTGTGGGATGCTGCATCTGCTCTGGCACCGCAGCGTTCAGAGCCCCAACTGTATCTACATCTGAATTGCCGAATCTGTCTGAATATATTCAGAGAGATTAAAGCATCCCCTGATTCGATTCGTATTTGGAGATTCGGCCACTGAATCGGACCAAATCTCCACCAAATTGAATAAGGAACTGGAACTTTGCACAGCACTACTGCTGTGCAACTGTGTGACTTCCTTTTCTACCCTCCTCTAGTTCTACTTATTTGCAAATTGTTCCTACAATACAAGACATTCACCAGCAGATGCCGCTATACCACCAGGCATGTATCATACCCCATACACTCTGCCTGTACAGGCCTCTCTACTGGATCTTGTTAACAGGATGAATCCTTGTCCCTGACTACATGTGCCTCTGTCCCACATAGACATATTCTAGGAATGTGAAACTGAATCTCCAGCAAATTTTATATCTAAGCAGTGACCCTGACACATAGCTTGGGCCCTGCATTTTGAGTCCATAATGCTCTACTTCTCTAACTCAGTGGTTCTCCTTTGAGAACCTTAAATACATGAACTTTCAGATCCACTTTTCCTCCAACCCAAAACATCATTATGTAGGAATATCTAATCAAGAAGCAGAGACCTGCATCTGACCATGCTATCACAGAGCCCCCAGAGAGGAGAGGAAGGATCATAGTAAAAACTATTCTGAGCACTTTGGGTAGAACCCTCCACCCCTTGGACTGGACAGGTTGTGGCACTTGCTCAATCCATTTTCCATTGCAGGAGGAGAGCCCACATTAGGAACATGGCTATATTAACATAGGTGTTGCCTTGGTTGTACGTGGTTGCTTGCGTCACCCAGGCTGTTAGTGTCTGATTTTACTGAGCACTGCAGCAGTTTATTCTAGAGACACTAGAAAGCTCCCCTTGTCTTACAAGCCTGTACGTGTTGCCAGTATTTTCAGGCCCTGACCACCAGAGGGCAGTTTAATCTTGGAATTATGGGATAAATGACCAGAGTTTGTTTAATCTTTTCATTTACATTAAAACTTAAAAATTCAAATTTAATTTTAATTTTTCTCTTAATTTGATTTCTGTTTCTCTATGAAAGAAACTACTGACTGAGTGTATGAGGGGAGAGGGCATCTCAGAGCACTATGCTGCTTCCAAGGGTAATGGGGAAGCCAAGTTTACTGCCTGATGAATAGAAGCTACTTGCTAATCCAGATACTCTTGCAGAATCGTGGTCCTAGCTATGGGTTAGGTGAAAGACACCATGAAAGACACATTTAGAGGAAGGTCTGCCTGAGGATCCATAATGAGGCCAGTTACCACAAGTTAATTAGCAATCACCAGCTGTAACAGAGCCCCACACTCCAGAATGACCCAAAGCTGGTTTATGTTTCTACATCTCATGCATCCCAGGTCTCTGCTTGCCTTTGCTTTGTTATCTGGGCCTTACTGGGATCTGAAACCTGGATCAAGATTTTAGGGTGGTAAACCCTGTGGCCTGCAGCTTATGGAACAACTCAGGCAAAGTCAAGGCTTAACTCTCTTTCCTGAGATTCACTGGCCTGAGCACCCTGTGGCCAGGCCCTCTGAAAATGCCCAGGCACCCCCGTTCTTCTCTCAATAGAACATCTGATACCTCCACAGGCTTGGAATAGAGTCCAAGATCACAGACCCTAATGCTGGGTGCTACAGAGCCACATTCCTTGGTACCATCAAAACTACAATTAACGGCTTCTCTGCAGCCAGACCTATCAAGAATAGTAAGAAAACATATTCAGTGATGTGGCAGGACAGGGGCAGGGACAGAGGCAAGGGCTATGGTGGGAACCAACAGCCACAGCACATGTTGCAAGAGGCTTTGTCCTGGCACACACAACTGGGCCAAGGATAGGTGGCTCCATGCACCTGGAGCAGCAGAGCAGGCTCACATACCTGGTGGCTATGAGAGGGTAGTTATGCATTGGCTTGTTCAGGGTGTCCCTGTGTTGTGGGAGGCTGCAGTAAAACAGAAGGTCCTTCTCTGTGAGGATGGCAAGAATGTTCTTTGTCCCACTGCTGGGGAGCTAGAAAACAAAAGGCAGGCGGAAAATGGAAAGGCAGAACCAAGGTGTCCTGGGAAGAAGCTCCTGTCTAGAGGCACATAACAGGGAATGACATATACACGGCAGTGGGGAGCCCACCAATGTGTGTGATGAGCAAGGCTGCAGAGTGGGGACTGGAGAAAAGGAGGGAAGGAGCTCAGTGTCAGGGAGTGTGGGGGGCGCAGCTAAGGTGGAAATGCTGTTTCCTGTGACAACACCCAGGAGCTCTCCCTCCCAGCCCCTGGCCAGACAGTGTTAAGAAAGGGCCATTCAATATATTCAGTGAACCTGGCCCCGCTACAAGGCAGGGATAACCCACAGACATATCCCTCTGCATCAGAGCACTGAGGTTTCCACTCTAATCTCCACCCCAGCTGCACCTCAGCACACCACAAACCCTGAAGCCCAACTGGCCCTACCAATATATGTGCACAACTGATCCACTTCATCTGCCATCTGCAGTGAAGCCATCTGCCATTCAGTCAGTGGCATTCAGTTGTCATGAAAAACTGGGATACTACAGACCCTAGAAACCTCAGTTTGGATGGGTATGATCCCATCAGGATGAGCCACGCATTGCTTGGGTGCCCAGGGCTGGAATAGCAGAGGCTGTTGGTTGGGATTGGGGTGCATCAGTGATGCTGTGAAGGGGCCCAGGACAAATATTGCAGGGGCTGTAGGTCAGGACTGAGGTGTACTAGCAGAGCACTGGGTATTGCGGGAGGCACAGCAGATGTTAGTGACAAGGGCTGGGCTGCCTGCCAGAGTTGTGTAGGAAAGCCTGTGCTACCTCCTCTTCTATTCATCACAATTCCCCCCTGCAACACAGCAATGTCCAAACCCAGCATATGGTGGAGGCACCTGCTCAGTAAGCCAGCCAACATGCTTGATCTCTTTACTTCCAGCAACCCCAGCCCCTGCCAGCAGGGCTCGCAGCTCCTCTTTGACTCTGGGCAGCAAGATGTTAGCACTGGTCTGAATAGCGTTGAACCAGGACTGGGCTGTCACTTCATCCTTAGCTCTCAGGAAGAGGGGAATACGTCCATCTGCCGAGCAGACTTCTAAGTACCTGCAAAGAAGCAGCATGCAACAGAGTTGGCTGGTGGCCAGGCTCTGCTCAGCCGAACTGTGGGGCTGGGAAGTGGGAGGCAAGTACATGGGCTGTAATCAATACTGCAAACCCCTCCCACTGACACCACTCCCCTCTCCAGCTCTGCTGACAACAAGTTTCTCTTTGGAAGCCCCACCACTGCTGGCTCAGGCCTCCTGTAGTGTTTCTCCTGCTGGGGGCTCAGAAATGTGTTGCAAGAGAGAAGGTCTCCATTTTGCATTACTCATTCTTGTTATGAGAGTCAGAAGGGCCAAAGCAGCACAGGAGCCTGGAGCACAGGGTGACCCTGGCCAGGGCTAAGTGAAAAAGGGGAACTGGGAGTGTAAAGCTCAGAGGTGAAGAGAAACCATAACAGTGCTCAAACCCTTAGCAAACAGGGTCAGAGCTGAGCTCAGGTCATCTGTCCACCGAGTCCAATACTTCACTTCCATCAAGGACCTGCAGGTGGTATTTCAGAACCCTCCAACTTAGAAGCAGTAAGCTAATAGAGGGAGAGCTTCCATCCTTGCTCGTTTTGATTGTTCCTAAAACATGGGGTTGCCTTAACTCAGCTTACGAAGAGTCAAAAACTTGTCCAACCGCCCCCTACCTGGCAACACTTAACTGCCAGCAGCAGCAAATTTGGTGACCTTCAGAGTTATCACCTGCATGAGGACAAGCTGTAATTAGATGCCACCCCTTCCACTGGGCCTTGACTTCCTGGCCATCGGTTTTATCTCACTTATCCTTGTCTTCAGACTGCTTGAAGACAGACCCCGGTAACAGAGCCATGCAGAGATCATAACAAGGCAAGTTGTTCATGTGCTCCCTGACCCAAAACCTTGCCTTCTACTTTTTACCCTTCTCACTTGCCTGATCTTCTAGACTTGCAGTAAGGCTATAAACTGAACTCTTCACCAAGCTCTCAAAAAAGGATTCTGCCAAAAGGTGGAGAAATTAACCAGGTAATGTCACCAGCTGCCTTTGTATTGCAGGGAGAAATTCTGGCTTACCTGCCCTCATGTGGGCAGATAAGCATTTCATTAGAACCCCCCATGAACTGTTCATATCATCTTCTGCACAGACTGATGACTTCTGTCTTAAAATTAAGCTGAAATGAGGGAACGTCACAATGCAGCATAAGTTTGTACTCAAGACACAAACATACAAACTGCAGGGCAGTTGCCTGTTTCTAGTATTTCTGCCTGCCTGCCATCTTCACCACCAAGTGGCAACATTGTCTGTGCACATGTGTGCTCTCCCTCTCACACAGAGAGTGCAGAATGCAACTATCAGACATAGACTGTTAAACACAGCTATAGAAATTACCTCAAATTTGGAGCAGATTCTATTTCACCTACTAGGAGCATAAGTAGATTTAGGCACCTAAGTGAGATTCAAGTCTATCCTGCTTGCACCCCAGAAGACTATTAATGCAAAAGCTGGGTGGATGCTTCTTACAGTTTTTCTGAGACTTAATTTTGAGGGTAAGATGGTAAGTTACAAAAGTGGATTCATTAATAGATTTTTCAGGATTTGAACAGGGTGGAACAGAATCACACTTAGGGACCTGAGTCCACTAAGATGCCCAGTAGGTGAAGAAGAAAATCTAACCCTATATTCCCATTCAGAATGAAACTGACTGTCAGTAATAAAATACACAGAAATGGCAAGAAAATGTAGAACTTATTTCCCTTGCTTTCAGCTAGGTATGATTTGTAAGGTCATGTTATCAGGGCATAACTGATTACTGCCATGTACACAAAACAATGTTTATGAATCCATAAAGTGCCAAGGGCTTTGGTCCAAACAACAATTCTTCTGCGTAGTCCTAATGGAAGGCACACTATTTGCTACGTGTTGTTTTCTCATTTAAAAAGTTTTGGTAATCCAATTGAAGAGGGAAAATGGCATCAGCTGACTCCTGTGACCAGTCCCAACTCATGCATATCAGATAACAAGTACTGGAAGGACATCCTTCACAGACATGTTGCAAGGGCAAAACCATTCTGATATTTTTCCCAAGATTTTATTTTTGGCCAACTATAGTAAATCTTTGTGATAATGAACACATTCCCTCAAAATCAAGACAAGCTCAAAATGCAGCTGAATTTCCTCATTTGTAGAAAACAGTCCTAACAAGCAGCTTGGTCTCCCCTTCTTTCTTCATGTGATCTGATTCCTAATAAAAAAAATACTGGGAACTGAAAGCCAAGTGTGCCCAAGTGCATACATTGTCACTAAAACCTAGGAATTCAACAATTTAGAAGCTGGGGCTGATGGGAGTGCTGTGAAAGGCTTGGAGGAAGCTTCACTATTTATCTTTTCTTTTCCTTTGTAGCAAAGTTTTCTAGCCTCAAGCACATACAGTAATGTGATTCCAGTGGAGATCCATCCCATTTAAATGTCATTTCCTCTGATGTACATCTGTTTGCCTTGTTTGCTAATACATATAATTCTCTTTGACTGTAAGGATGCCCCCTGTTAAAGTATATGCTTTGAGGCACTTTACCTGGGAGAACCTGTACATAAAGGCATAATGCGTTAGAAGAGTAACAAGGGATGGGTGAGCAGTGCCCCAGACTTAGAGAGGACACCAGAATGGTGGCTGCTCTGAGGAGTCTGTGCCATGGCAACAGCAGCCACAGCAGCCCAGAGGCAGGGACCCCATAATGCTGCTGCAGAAGCAGCAATAACAGCAAGTCATGCAGGCTGCACTGCAGCAGCTGGAGACTTTGAGTCCTTGGGGCAGGAAAATGCTCCTCCCTCCCCCTCTCCCCCTTCCCAGAACTCTGCAACCTGTTCTGCACTCAGCACACCCTCCCTTCTGGTACTTGGTGGTGGTGGCAGGGATTTGCCCAGGGTGAATACCTTGCTAGTTCCACCTCTGGATGCAGCTATTCAAATCCCATTAGCTGGACAGACAAGAAAGCATGCGACAGGCAGACCCTGGAGTGCCACACACAGAGGTCTCTTTCCTGACAAGCCCAGGAAGTGACACACTCAAATGCAATCCCTTGGAGCTGGAGGCTTGAGCCTGATTTCCCTCCCATTGGTTTTACACCAACATATAACCATTGCCATTCCTGGCTAGGTTTATAATTGCTCATAAAGAGCATTTGCATGACCCCAGTATTGATTCAAGATTGTGGCATACAGGATTCAATGGGCCTTTTGCATGTGCAGCCTGAACTTACTGGGCTCGCTGGCCTATATGAAGCTGTCAGCAAAGGTGCTGAACTTTTTCACTAACATGTGGAGGGATGTGATGTGATCCGGTCTGTCCCCACTCCCACCTCCATCTCACCACTCTGGAGAGATACTGATCAAGGGCCAGAACTGCTTAGTCATCCTCAGACCAGCATGACTCACTGCCTGGGACAGGTAATGGCAGGGTTTACAGGTTGGAGCTGGGAATCTGAGCAAGAATCCCCTCCTGGATGCCTCCCTAAGCATGACTGCCCTAGGACCAGGTTACCTGTGCTCTGGGTCGTTGGGGAGACATTTCCTTGACACATAGCACATTTTTAAGGGGATGTTCTTCCCTTCCTTGAGGTCTCGCAAGGACAGGATTGGGGAGGCTTGCTTCTGAAGGGAGGCAGCTGGCAAGGGGTCCCAGCTGACTGTTGCCCCAGAGGAGGAGTTCTTGAAGTACGGTGAGATCTCCCTCATGTATTTCACTGGAACAGAGACACATGGACACAGTTACAGGCCAGACACCATTCAGAGCAGGTCCACACTAAAAGTGTTCAACCACCACAGCTTCCAGGGCTTCACCCTGCTCACAGCCACAGGGCAGCCATGGTTTTGTATGTGTGTGTTGAACAGAACTAAGCATGTTGCATGGCTGATGCTAGCTTTACAAGGAAACTCATGGAGTAACAGGGAAACACTAGGATGTACACTGCAACCAGGATACTTGGGGACTGTCTATGCTGTCTCCCTCGTGTTTCCAAGGAGCATCTTTCTCAGGAACCCCTACCCACCCACTCCCACTCACATAGGTTGGAGACAGAGCAGGTCAGAAGTGGAAGACCCCCAAAGTGGCTGCCCTACCTCACAGTCAAAATTGGCACGTGCAAGTATGCATGAGTAGGCATAGTATATTCAAGAGTGACACTACCCAGGAGTACTGGGCACACACTAGAGACAGATCCTGAGTAACCCTGGGGCTCTGCATGATGAAGCCTACTGGCCCCACAGGCTGCTCCCAACAACAGGGGCCATGGGCAATTCAGGCCCCTTGACGAATCCTTCCTTACTCTGCACACCTCCAAGCCTGGTCCCAGAACCTACCTTTTCTCCAATTCCTGTCCTGGATCTTACCTTAACCTTGTGTCCCCCCCTCTTTTCTACTTCTGCCTGACTGCCTCCAATTTCTAAAATTCCTAAGCTCATGATCTCTGGCACCATCACAACAATTTCTGGATCTCAGACCATGGCTTGGTTCCTGCCTTTGACATTCTGATTCCTGACCACTGGCTCACTCCTGACTCTGACTCTACCCACCACACCAAACTGCCCATAGCTTGACCTTAACATCTTCAGATTCTTAGTTGGCCTTGGGCATTTACCTGCTACTGGAATCTTCCCTGGGTTTGGCTCCACTGCCATCCATTGACAAATGCACTTGGTAAAGACAGACATTTACCTTTGCTACACTCACTTGCTGATGCCCTGGCACCATTCATCAGTCAGAATTTCAAGTACAAGGCACCCAGAGTTGGAGTCAGGTTTCTAGCAGGTTCAGCTCCCACACAAGTGCCACAGTAAGTGGTCAGATTTTTTAAAGAGTTTGGCACATTGAGTGCAGCATGTTTGTGAAAAACTGGTTCCACTCAGGGCAAAAATGTAAGCATCTACAGTATTTTTTTCTATAACCAACTAGAAGACAAGAGGCAAGACAACCAGCACAACAAAACAGATCTCCAGAAAACAAATTATATGGTGTAACCTATAGAACCATCGTTTTTCTCTTTCCGAACACTAATCCAGGATGAGTGACACAAGTTCATGGTCCTGAGCATGCCTACAGTGGTCTAAACAATGTTTCTAGTCTCAGAAGATCACAGCTTTTAATGTGCCATGTCATTCTAGTGAATTTCTTACTCTTCTGTCCCCACTGCAAATGCAATGTGATTTTAGCAGCTGGATTCTCATAAGGAGCTAGAGCAGGGGTGGGCAAAACATGGTAGTGGGCCGCATATGACACGCCAGGCCATTCTATGCGGCCTGTGGGGCCCCTAAAAAATTTAGAAAATTAATATTTATCTGCCCCTAGCTCCTGTCAAAGATGACAGGAGAGAGGGGCAGTAGGACCCAGGGGAAGCCCTGGCAGGCTCCTGCAACAGCAGGGCCTGCCCAGCCCTGTCCCCCCAGCCGGAAGCCCCTGCCTAGCAGGGGCTTCTAGCCTGGGACCATGGGGCTGTTTATGGCTGCTCCAGCATGGGAAATTCAGGTAAGAAGGGGGCGGGACAGGCAGGGGAGGACCCTCAGGGCTGGGCCAGTTCTTGCTGAGCCTCACGGTCTGGCCGTGCAGCTGGGAACCGGCGGGAAGGTGGGAAAGTGCTGGTGGGGGCAAGGGGAAGTGGAAACAAGCAGTATGTGGGAGCGCAGGCCCTGTGCCGGTGTCCCAGGGCCCAGAGCAGGGTGGTAGGAGCATCGAGCTCAGGCTGGCAGGGGTCTGTGGAGCCGGGCTGGACTGCACCAGCAGGGAGAGGGGGGAGCTGTCCCAGCTCCATACAGCCCCTGCCAGCTGGGACCCTGTGCTCCTGCTGCCCTGCTCTGGGCCCTGAAATTAAAATTATATTAAATTAAATATAAAATTAAATTAAAATATATTATTATGGATATTTGATTTTTAGTATGTTATTTTTTTTCCCCCCTAAGATAGCAAACCGTCTTTCCCAAAGGTGTACTTCCAGGGGCAAGGGGAGGGACTTCCAGTGGCAAAGGTCAGAGGTTAGGGGCAGGACTTCTGGTCCCAAAATGGCGACCAGGGGGCAGGGCACCTGTCAAGGGGTGGGGCTACCCATGCGGCCCTCAACAGCTTGCCAAAACTTGGTAAGTGGCCCTCCGCCCAAAATAATTGCCCACCCCTAAGCCAGAGTTTCATATTAGGGTCTCTTAAATCAGCTGCGGTGATTTTAGTTACTGGTTCCTGTGGACTAGCATGGTTTGAAAGCAATGCAAGCTGCTGTGAGACAGGGCACATAAAATCTGATCAGAACTCAAAGGCAATGAGAACGCTGTGACTGGCAGAGCCCCATTTCCTATCAGTTACAAGCACTACAGAGGAATGGTGGATGCTTCTGGGAAGCTGAGAATCCCAGTCTCCACATCTAGCCCTGATGCTTGGCAAGACACTGAACCTAAAGACAATTGCTCGTCTTAGCAGTGCTTTCTTGACACTAGTTCATGAAGAATGTAATCAACACCAAAGCCTGAAGCAGTGTCATTCTTAATCCCTCCAAGGGTATAAATTTGATTCTGCTCCTAGGATGTGGGAAACTTACTTGGGCTTTCCAGAGCCCCACTACTTCTGCCCAGAATTTCCACTATTGCTCTGGGAATGGTTTGAGAGTCACCACTCTAAACTCCTTCCTTTCACTTGTTTAATACATCCAACCACCACTAGGGGGCTGCTATGAAAATGTCCTCCTCTATCTTCTGTGCTCAACAGGCCCACAGATGAGCAACTGAAATCTGCCTTTCATGAATAAATGAGTTTTAACAATTTGCACTTTTGTGCAGACCATAATCTCACATGCCTTGAGGTCCCCACCACAGCTAAATGATCCCAGAGGTGCAAGTGAATGGTGGAAGCGTGGAAGGACCTGACTACAAGGCAAATGAAACTGGTAAAGAGTGCAAGATTGAGTGCAGAAGCCTCTGTCTGCCCTACCAACCAAGGGAGTGGGGCTAACAGTGTAGCACACAAACAGGGTGGCTGAGACCTTTGGGGATACACTGGCCTGGTGGGACAGGGCCTTTTCAGCCTGGAGGCTCAGTGAGGATTTGGGCAGTGGTGACTACTAAAAACTGTTGCTAAACTCCAGCCAATTTCAAAATGGCTTCAAGTTACGGCCTCTGGCATTCTAGGTAGGGAAAAGTATAGTGCTCATTGGAAGGGGTAACAGGCATACAGAGCAAAGTGTACCTTACCCCAGGGTTAATTTGGCCCAAGGGGCCTCTCCTCTGGGTTTGGTAGCAGCACACAGTAAGCTGTTTCATGGAGAAGTTGGACCTGGATCACTGGAGTGACATACAACAAGCTGCCTCCTCAAAGGGAATGCGGTTACAGAAGCCAGGGAGCGACACATAGTTTATTTTTGTTCCTGTCATAATTATTCCAGTCCCAGCTAGGTTGCCAGCTTCTCACTAACTTGTCATTCCCCAGCTTCCCCAAGATGAGGCAGTGGGCCCTCAGGCTTTCTCTTTCCACCTGCCCTGTCTGGGGAGCACAACTTGCTCTGAAACCTGGCCTGACCCCACCCTGCACCTGTTTATCCCAATTGTTTTGGGGACCAGCTGATGTGCTGGACTGTATAACAGCACAGCCCAGTCCAGGGCTGAAAAGCATGTTGGTAAGCTGGGGGACTCTGATTTACCTTAAACCAGGAAGGGGTCTGGGACAGAAGTTCCATAAACCGGTTTGATACAAATCAGTTAAGTCTGACACTACATTCAACCAGGTTTATCTTAAACCAGTTTCGGCCATTTTGAAACTCGTTTACATGCACTGAGCTTGTGTTCTGTTACACGTTTCTGATCACTTCAATGATCAGTTTACATGTACTTTCTGATCAGTTTATGTGTAACTTCTGTCCCTAGCCAAAATGGCCGAAACTGGTTTAAGATAAACCTGGCTGAATGTAATATCAGACTTAACTGACTGAGATCAAAATGGTTTATGGAACTTCTGTCCCAGACCCCTTCCTGTTTTAAGTTAAATCAGAATCCCCCAGCATCCCAGCATGCTTTTTAGCCCTGGACTAGGCTGTGCTGTCTTCTCCAGAGAGCAGGGCTGGCCCTGCCCCTCTGCTCTCTACATGGAGCAGTGAGGGCTGGCTGACAAAGGTGTGGGGGTGGAAAACCTGGCTGGGGACAGCAGCCAGGTCTGTTTGAGTGTTTGGGGCAGGCCCTGCCAGACCTTTCCCCACTGGAGCAGAGGGTGGTGTGGGTGGGGGGCAAGGCAAGGCCTGAAAGGACCTGCCCCTCCCAGGCAAACCCCTGGTGGGGTCTGGGAGAGCCTTTAATCCCTCCTTCACCAGCTTAGTGTACTGGCTCCAAGCCCTGCAGGACCAGACTGAGAGGTGGGAGGTGTTGGCAAAGACCTAACACAATCATTGCATATAAGTGCTAGAGACAGAGGAACAGGAGAGGATTACAGACAGCTTGAGCTAGCATGACCAAAGAAAGCAGAAAACTACATTGGTAGCAGCACATAGTAAGCTGTTTCATGGAGAAGTTGGGCCTGGATCACTGGAGTGACGTACAAGCTGCAAAGGCAAAGTAGAACTTGTAAAAGGTGGGAGACTGGAATCTCTAAACAAGGCCTTTCTGAATACCTGGCTGTAAGGAGACATTCTTGCCCTCAGGCTTATATAACACTTATGCAAGGTTTTCTCTTGTCTTTCTGGTTGATTACATTCCATTTTAAATTAGACTAAGCTGTGCACTCTCACTGTTTTACTGACCTGTATCCTGGCTTAGGCAAAGGTTTTTGGTTGTTCTGTTTTGTGCTTGAGATTGCAAAGTGCTGTGTTTAATACATGCGTGCTTCAGAGAAAGGACTATTCTTGTTCAAGCTTTTATGAATTCAATGCCACTACTTTTTTCCCCAACCCCACCTCCTCAGTCTGGCAGCCCTGGTGAACAGTTGCTCACTGAGCCCTTGATGTGGTCCTCTGGGTTGCAGTAAGCTGATACCAGGTCCCCTCTCAGCCTTCTTTTCTTCAGGCTGAAGAGAACCAGATCCTTCAACCTTTCCTTGTAAGGCTTGCCAAGAAAGACTCTGATCATACATGTGGCTCTTCTTTGGACTTTCTCAAGCTTGTCCATGTCCTTGTTAAAGTGTGGTGCCAAGAACTGGATATAGTATTCCAGCTGCGGTCCCATGAGTGCTGAGTAGAGCAGAAGAATCTCCTCCTTGGTTTTGCTGCCAAAGTATCATTTGCCCTACTGGCTACAGCATCACACTGGTGGCTCATATTCATACTGTGGTCTATTATTACCCCCAGGTCCCTTTCATTCATGGTGCTAGTCAGTTTGGTGTGACGAAGCCTGTAGGTGTGTTGGGAGTTGCTTGTCCCAGGTGGAGCACTTTACATTTCTTGATGTTGAACTTCTTCAGATTCTGATCCGCCCAACTTCCCAGCCTGTTTAGGTCTGCCTGTATCTGTAGCCTATCTTCAAGTGTGACCACACTAACCCATAACTTGGTGTCCTTTGTGAACTTGGCCAGTGAGCTCTTCACCCCCACATCCAAATCACCGATGAAGATGTTGAATTGTGTAGCAGGGCACTGAGGTGCCTGCTACTTGTGAAGTAGTAATGAAGAAGCCCAGGTGCAGGTTGCTAGGGCAACTGGAGGGAGCCAGGGACCCACCCCTGACAGCGGTCAGCTGACTGAAAGGGGCAGGGCCTGGTTCCTATATAACTCCCAGGCTGAGGCCAGGCAGGGGTTCCCTGCTGGCAGCCAAAGGGGAAGGAACTCTGCTGAACTGAGAAGAGGCCAAAATGCACAAGCAGTTTGGTACAGGTGAGGGATGGAGCACCCTTGGGGGTGGCTCGAGTGATGTTTAGCTGAGGAGCAGAAATTTATGTTATAGCTTAGGGGCTTGTGTTTTGTGTTTGCTGTTTACACTGGTGGCTTGGGAGAGGCTGAGAGGAAGGAGGAGGCCTCATAAGGGGACCCACGGCAGCGTGGGAACCCCAGCCCCAGAGAGGGGCCGTGAAAAGCCCCAGACAAAGGGGGCTGCAGAAAGCCTGAGCGCCCAGAGAGCTGCGGGTGCGAGACGCAGGCTGCGGAGAGCTCGAGCACCTGGAGAGGTGTGGGAGCGAGACACGGGCTGCGGAGAGCCCAAGCATCTGGAGAGGTGTGGTTGCGAGATGCGGGCTGTGGAGAGCCCAAGCACCAAAGAGAGTATAAGATTGAACAACATCTGGTACATCAGCAAGGCTTGGGGTGTGGTAAAGGGCTGGTTGGAGCCACGCATAGCCCATAAGGCTGGGGTGTGTAGGAACACCTATTAGCAAAGCAGGGCTAATGTACAGGGGAAAACCGTGTCCAGGGAGATGAAGAGGGAGCCTCCCTATCATATACATTTGACGTCAAAGACATGGCGGGCGAGAACTGAGGGTGCTTTGTAGACAAACTGGACACAGTAAGAGGCGCTAGAGGAGAAAACAGTGACCTTTCTGCTACAAATAGTACTGAACCAAGCACTGACCCCTGCGGGACACCACTGCCCACTTCTCGCCAATATGACACAGATTTCTTCACTACAACTCTCTGGGTCCTATCCTGCAGCCAGTTTCTCACCCACCTGACTGTCTCGGAGTTAAGCCCACAATCCTCCGATTTTCTTGTGAGGACATTGTGGGATACTAGAACAAAGGCCTTTGGGAAGTCAAGGTATACAATATCAACCTGCTCTCTCATGTCCAGGTGGTGAGTTTCCTGGTTATAGAAGGAAATGAGGTTGGTAAGACAAGACCTGCCTGCGATGAAGCTAGCTGTCATTCAGAATCTTACCTTCTCCAAGCTTATCACAGACAGACTCCTTGATTAACTTTTCTAGGATTTTAGGATGTTAGGCTGATTGGCCTATAGTTACCCAGGTCCTCTCTCCTGCCCTTCTTGTGCATTGACGCAACATTGGCCCTCTTCTAGTCCTCAGGGACTTCTCCAGAGTGCCATGAGTTGTGGAAGAGTTTCACCAGCGGTTCCACAATGACTTCAGCCAGCTACTTCAGCGCTCCCAGATGAAGATCATCCGGTCCCATATATATGTCTAACTTTTTAATTATTCATACACCAATTCTATGGGAATAGTAGGAAGATGATTATTCTTACCGTGCTCTGTACTCTACCTGGCATTGTTTTCCCCTTGGTTTGGTGAAAGACTGAGCGAAGTAGCTATTCAGGAGTTCAGCTTTCTCCTGGGTGCCAGTAACCAGCTCCCCTGAGTTGCTGACCAACTGCCCCACACTCCCATTTGTTTTCCTGCTGTTACCTATGTACCTAAAAAAGAACTTCTTGTTAGCAATGATTCCCATTGCTAATCTAAGTTCAGTTGCCACGTTAGCCTTTCTTATCTGTTCCCTGCAAATGCAGGCTGTCATGGAATAAACCTCCTTGGGGCCCACCCCGAGCTACCATTGTTTATAAACCTCTTTCTTCTTTCTTAAGAGGATCATGATTTCCCTGTTTAGCCAAGAGGGCTTCCCAGCCCTTCTGTTACATTTTCTCTACATAGAAATGGATTTCCTTTGTGCTTCAAGGATTGTGTCCTTAAGGAACAACCAGGCTTAGTGCACACCTTTCATCTTTGGTCCCTCATCCTGCACCAGTTCCCCTACTAGTTACCTAAGTTTGTTGAAATTTGCATTTTTGAAGTCCAAGACTTCAATTCCACTCTCAGATTTGTCTGCCTCACATTGGACAGTGAACATGATAGTTTCATGGTCGTCGTCACCCAGATTTCCCATTATATTTAAGGTGGTCACCAGTCGTCTCCTTTGACGAGGACCAAGTCTAGGAGAGTGTCACCTCTGGTTGGCCCATGCACCTCCTAACTCTCCTATAAAATATGAAACATCATAGCCAGAAGGAAGCATATTTCTACCTCCTGCTTGCCACCAGACAACTCTGAGGTAAAAAAACTGTTCTAACTTTTATCTGAGCCTAATTTACACAAAATGAATTTTTCCAACCAGAAGACCTTACAATACCTTCAGCTCTCCTGTGAAATATGAATTTTCCTTTCCACCTAGGACAAATTTTACAATCTGTGTGCATTTTCCATTTGCCTCAAGAAAGGCAAGTGTGCCCGAAAGTTTGCAACTAAAGTGGTTTTTTTGCAAATATCTAGTTGGTCTAATAAAAGATATTGCCTCTGTTACAAGTTCTGATCCATTTTGCCTGTAGACCAATATGGCTACAACCTGTATCCCTGTTCAGTTGCTAATCAGTTCATTCTATGCAGCTTAGACTAACTTGCAAAGACTGAATTGATTCAGCCTCAGGCTTCCTGACTGTCTGTACTTAGCCAGGCTGACTCTCTGGCACCTTCTCCAACTTTGTCCTCCTGCGGCCTGTGCTCTTCTCCTCTGCTATTCATGTGATTACCCCCAAGCCCCTAAGTCATGACTGCTCTCAGCAGCTGCAGTGATGCAAGTTCACATCTACGGCGCTTGCTGGAAAAATGTATTTACCTAAACTCTGTGGAATATTGAACCAGGAAGGGCTGAGAGCTGGACCTGATGTGGTGCTCCCTGAGAAACAGCTTGGTGGAGTGGTGGGAGGAGGCAGGAAATGAGGGGTTGAGTCAGACCCAGGCAGAGCACAAGCAGAAGAAAGGTGCTTGAGGATGTCAAACCCAGAAACAGATAGGACCTGGAAAGCCTGCAACAGGGGCTCTGCATTACTGCCATCGCACAGTTCCTGCTTCCTGACACTGGAAGTTGCAAGGAAACCTCTGACCCAAAGCAACAGCCCACTTGAGGGCGTTATACTCTTGCTGCTGAGGGATGGGTTGCACTCCTGTTAAACTCCCATTGTTGGGGGATGTGTTCCCTGACCCCGTAGCTCCAGCCTCACAGGAAAACGTCTTCTCTACTCATGACCCCAGGACCAGATTAACGCATAGGCAAAGGGTCCTAAATGAAGAAGGGGCCAAGTTGTGCTTATTTTACATATTATAATTATTCAGTGAAAAAAAGGTCCTATAAAAAAATTCATCTTCAGCTGGGGACCCACATGTTTGTTTGTCTAGGGCTTAGGGCTCACTAAAGGGTTAATTCAGCCCTGCATCCTCCATGACAGCTCTGAGGATAAGCTGGCAGGTGCTGAAAGGAATAGACTCCCAGTAAGTCTGGCAGCATGGGGACACATAGCTGTTGCAGTGGAACTCTTCCTCCTGGTGCACAGCTCAGTCTTGGCTGCAAACTGACTGCTCCTATCCATCTGCTTAATTTACCTGCGCAATGTTTGGCAGCCTGGAAAGCAATAAACCTGATCCCGCTCCTTATTCACAGAATTTCATATATTTCACAGACACTAGGGCTGGAAGGGACCTTGGAAGATCATCAAGTCCAGCCCCACCCCCCAAAGGGCAGGAAGTCAGCTGGGGTCATAGGATCCCAGCAAGATAAGCATTCAATTTACTCTTGAAGGTGTTCAATGTAGGTGCTTGAACCGCGTCCGACGGCAGGCTGGTCCAGACCTTGGGGGCTCGGACAGTAAAGAAATTCTTCCTTATGTCCAGCCTGAAATGGTCTTGTAGTAGTTTATGACTGTTCAACCTCATCATCCCTTGGGGTGCTCTGGTGAACAAATGTTCCCCCAGATACTGGTGGTCACCGCTGATAAACTTATAGGTGGCCATCAGATCACCCTGAGCCTGTGCTGCCAGCCTGTCATTGTAAGGTCTGCTTTCCTGACCTCTCATCATGGGTGTGACTCTTCTCTTGACTCTCTCAAGCTTCTCCACATCTTTTTTAAATTGTGGAGCCCAAAATTGGATGCAATACTCCAGCTGCGGCCTCACCAAAGCCAAGTACAGGGGGAGAAGGACATCCTGGGATTTACTTGAGAAGCATCTATGGATGCAAGCCGGCGTTTTGGTCGCTTTACTAGCCACAGCATCACATTGCAGGCTCGTGTTCATCTTGTGGTCAATCATGACCCCCAAGTCCCTTCCTTCCATAGCGGTAGCCAGCGTAGCACCGCCAAGCCTATAAGGATGCTGCAGGTTTTTTTTTCCCCAAGGTGGAGAACCTTGCATTTTTCGGTGTTAAACACCATCAGGTTCTCGTCTGCCCATTTCCTGAGCCTATCCGGATCAGCCTGAATCAACCGCCTGTCTTCTGGCATAGATGCTTTGCCCCAAAGTTTGGTGTCATTGGTGAACTTGGCCAGTCTGCTCCTGACTCCAATGTCCACATCATTAATGAAGATGTTGAACAATATGGGTCCAAGGACAGAGCCTTGAGGGACCCCACTGGTCACAGGACACCATGATGACTGACTGCCATCAATTACAACCCTCTGGGTCCAACCATGGAGCCAATTTCCCAGCCAGAGGATCACGGTGAACCCAAGGCCACAATTGTCCAGTTTCACCAAGAGGCGATCATCGGATACCACATTGAAGGCCTTTTTGAAGTCAAGATATATGACATCAATCTCTTCTCCCTTGTCCAGGTGATAGGTCACCTGGTCATAGAAGGAAATGAGATTGGTAAGCAAGACCTACCCGCAACAAACCCATGCTGGCCATCCCTTAGGATGTTGGCATCGGCCAGTCCATTAAGGATGGCCTCTTTAATAAACTTTTCTAAGATCTTCTCCGGGATAGAAGTCAGGCTGATGGGCCTACAGTTAGCTGGATCCACTTTGCTCCATTTCTTGAAGATAGGCACCACATTGGCCTTCTTCCAGTCCTCTGGCACTACACCAGAGCACCAGGAGTTTTCAAAGATCCGTGCCAGAGGCTGGGCTATGATGCTCGGAAGCTCCTTGAGTACCCTAGGTGTAGATCATCAGGGCCGGCTGACTTGAAGGTATCCAGCTTCTCAAGGTGTTCCTTCACGAGGTCAGCATTAATGGAGGGCAGGGGATCTCCCTCCCTCGGACCGCCTTGTCCCATGGTGGGCATGGGCGTCCCATGGGACTGATGAAAGACCAATGAAAAGTACCCATTTAATAGGTTGGCTTTTTCCTGGGCATCAGTTGTCAGTTGCCCCATCTGGTTTAGCAGGGGTCCACTGTTGCCCGTGCTTTTCCTCCGGTTCCCCACATATCTGAAAAAGGACTTTTTCTTGTCCTTGATGCTCAAAGCTAGTTGGAGTTCAGTTGCAGCCTTGACTTTCCTGGTTTGCTCCCTGAACAACCAGACCAGTGCAGAATATTCCTCCTTGGAGGTCAATCCCATCCTCCATCCTTTGTAGGCCTTTCTTTTTAGCCTCAAGAGGTCTGCTAGATCCCTAGACAGCCAAGGGGGATGCTGTGCTCCTCGGAGCCTATCTGCCTGCCTGAGCCACGCGGGGACCCAATGCTTCTCTCTGCAGTGGCGGTACCCACCAAGACTACCCAGGAGGGAAGCACCGCCCTACCCCACACAGCTCAGGCACCAGTCAGCCCGCTGGCAGCTTCCCTGCCTGCCACTGGAGAGGCAGGTAAGGATCAGGCCCAACACTTGTGTACTACTTCTGTTTAATTTGAAGCAGTGTTTTTAAAAACGCACTGCTTCAATTTAGGGAGAATTAAACTGAAGTAAATCCCCATGGCATGTACAAGCAGCCCCTGTCTCTAGCAGGTAGTGTGCCAGTGTGGTGTATGTTTGCATGCCATGTGTGGTTAAGCGGGATGTACGTGCATGTAGCAATGGATGCATGCCTAGTTTGTTTGTCATCTGCATGTATGTGCTTCCATGGGAGCATCTCATACTATGTATGTATGCATACACCACATGTGTCTATTCCCAACTGCTGTCCATGTGGCAGGACATTCTTATGCTTGTGACATCTGCTGGGGTTTGGAAAAATAGTGGGGAAACACGATATGAGTTGAGTGGAAACTATTTCAAATCATGATGTGCACTTACTTGGCCAAGAATTAAGTCCTGAAAACTTTTCCAGTGCTGCCTTTTTGATTTGGGTTGCTTATGAGGAGCATGTAAGGCTCTGATCTGAAGAGAAATGCTGAGGAAGAAGCCTTACGTTTGACACTACAGTATCTAGAGTATTTCTTACACTCATTTCCAAGCCATGATGAATGTTCTCCCTGTGCAATCTGTTCTCAGACCACCAACAAACAGGAACTTCAAAGGCACTAGGATACCAGCCAAAATAGCTCCAGTATGGCCTAGCAGAGATGCTCTAAATGCTCAGACTCCCCTGGCTGATACAGAGAAGAACAGTTTGTGTATATAAATCCCCACATTTGTATTCATTTTTGTTGGAAAGGGATATCAGGTTAAAAGAAATGGAAGTGGAACGGGGGTCACATGTCCAACAGTCAATAAACCAGAGTCACCTTGCTCAAGGAGAAACTTTCACAGAGCTACAGGATGACATATTCATATCACATGAGAGGAATTCACTGGGGTTAACAGCATCACACAGCAGTATAGGACCAACTGCAGATGCTTCTTCAGCCTGATGAATGGTGTTTGTACCTGCAAGCTTGCAAAGAAGAATTTTTCCAAATATTTTAATTGGTCTAATAAAAGATATTGGATTTACCCAAAGAACCTTGCCTGACAGAATCACACAAACACCCAAAGAAAGGAGTCTTTTGCCATTTGTTGGTAATATTGTCTAGCAGTTGTAGTGGTGGCCCAGCACTCAGGACTCTTCTACAAATGCCTTTCTGCTACCAACTTAATGCTTGACCTTGGGCAAGACACTTCACTTCTAGATAATTCTGTTTCCCAATACTATGAAGCATATTTCACTGGTGTTTCAAAATGCTTGGAGCAGTTTGAATGAAAGATGTTACAGAAGTGCAGAGAAGAACTATTGTGAAAGATAAAGAGCAAAAAGAAAAATTAAACTGATGAAATGCTAGCAAAGAATGCCACTGTGTTTCAATACTAGCTAGTCTGTGGCAAAGCGCTGCACTTCAAACGATACAAAGGCTTTTCTTATCAGTAACTTCTCACTCAGCCTGAATCCTCCTTGTGTAGGGGAGTAGGCCTTAGTTTCTCACAATCTGCCTAACATCCATCTGTGCCTAGGTTCACTTGAGAAACATAACTACAAAATTCCTAATATTCCCTCTAAGTTCTGAAACTCCTGTAACCTCCACCAGAACCTCAGCTCCTCCACACACTGCCTGCATGCCATAGAGATGAGACAAGACTTTCTTTCAAAGCCCTTCTTTTTTCCTGCAACTTCACCCATGATCCAAGAGAGTTTAAAATCTGGTGATTTTTACAGAAATAAATAGCTGACAATAAACTGCAATGATTTCCTACCCCATGGCACCAATTTGCTTAATACATATGAGAGAATCCAATTTCACTTTATACACCCAAACTGGACTTATCCAATTAGACTTATCCAGCTGCACTATGGCCAAGGAGGTATGTAGTTCTGTATGCATGTAATAGAGCATAAATCCCAAAATTGTAGTCTGACAAAACAGGAAAAAGGTCCCTCTTACCTTTTAGCCCAATAGCCTTGAGCTAAAGAAAACTAAGAAGCAAGAATTACAGGTTCTAGACCTTCCCCTTCCCTTGCCCAGATATTTAGACCCCGCGTCTCTGACTTCACAGCACAGTGATTTAATTACCAGGCTACAAGTCAAGCATCAGCCAGTCCCCTCTCCAGCCTCCCCCCATTGAAGCTGAGCCACTGCACCATGCATTTACTACTATTCATTACCTAAAATGGATAAAAAGCAATGCGGAAGTTTTTACCCCATTGGGTTCAATGGTTCAAGTTAGACCCAGGTCCCATTCCCTTCAGAGCAGCAGTCATCTCACTAAACCACCCAGAATCTACCTTGGTATCTTGTGCCTGGCCCCCATGTCTCATCTCTTGGCTTCCTGAGCTGAGGGGAAGCCCCAAGAAGGAGGCTATTTAACACCAGATATTCATAGGTTTTTGCTTTGCTACAATTTTGTGATTTACACTCACCCAGATACAAGAGTAGAGAGCCACATCCCTACCTGGCCGGACCACAGCCTACCGCACATGCTCTGTAATCATGTAGATACTTGAGTGTCCACTGAACATGAGACAAGATTTCAAACTGTGCCTAATTGCACAGCATGGCACTTCTGTGGCTGGGTAACAGCCATCTGAGTATGTAAATTGCAATGAGATTCAGCCTAGAAGATTCCTAAGAGAAGAGCTGTGTGGGAGTCCTACAAGTTACTAGGGTAAGCTCCACTATTCTTCCACACTGCTAATACCATAAGTAAAGCATTATCTTTGTGGATCTACTTCCCACTGTCAGGATGGCTGCTGGCTGGCTGAGAAACTAAAGAATTCACTTGGTAGCTAAAAACAATGAAGTCCTTGGAAATTTATTCTGATTCGCTATACAGTCTATAGAGAAGATACAAGAATTTGGGATGTGACTCTTCTTCTGCACCTGTTGACATGACTCTACTGCCTTTCTCAGAATTACTCATGGTTCATGTCACTGAAAGGGACAGAAGAACAGACCCTTTACATATCAGAGGTTTTGCACTACAGTGAGCAATTTGTAGCACCTCCCTATGGGGAATCATCGACTAAAATAGAAAAAGCAGCCTGGGAAGCAGAGGGCAAGTGTCACTGATGAATAAGCAAAAACAACAGTGCAGATGGGATGTCCATCACGGAACAGAAACCCACTGAGCTCCAGAGCACCACAGAAATGCACAAGGTGATGCCTAATGACAGTCAAGCTAATGGCACACTATTCCACCAAACTACATGCTAGGTCTTATCATAAGAATATACTGAAAGCAAAATCAGAGCTAGGCCCAGCCCACAGCCCGGCTCTGAATGCTGAACTACAGAAGTGCTGTAAATGAACTTTTTAGCTAACTAGTTCCATGAATGGGCTGAATCTGTTTCTTCCTCTATCTTCTGGATGTTCTGATCCAGACCTAAATAAAATCCAACGATGATCTTGTCGGTTAAATTTTTTGCCAGCACACTGGGTATATCAGTGGTGATCAGTAGATGTAAAATCTGTTCCAGGCCATCAAAGATGAAGAACTCAAGTTGATGCCTGAATCCATGGCCTGATGGGTGAAAGTGACTGTATTGTTACATTTTTATCTATGCAATTGGCCAAAGAGCATGAGTGCTCTTCCAGTGGCAAACAAAGCATGCCTGTGTCACAGAGGAGTCAGCGCACCCAAATAACAATGAAGGAGCTGAAATTACCAGGATTAGTTGGATGACTCAGGATTTCCTGAAACTGATCCAAACAGTGCCATTTGCTGCTGCTTACTTTGCAGCTACGAGACTCCTCTGCTTACACTGCTTCTTCCCAGTACAGCCCCTCCAAAGTGTCCCCAGTTCAGGGGGTTGGTGTGGACCAGAAGGGCTGCTATCTCAAAGGGAGGGAAGGGGGATGGGCTGGAAAAAATTCCATTGCAAGGAGTTACCACTGACACGTTTTGCTGGGCAGTGCACATTGGAAGACCTGTTCCCAGCATCCCTATCTCTTTCTGCCCAATGCTGATTTAAGAAGCTTCAGTGTTGGTGTTAAATACTGAGCACCAAAGGAGAATGACCTACTGAGGTCCCTTCTGACCCTAACATCTATGAATTTATAAATCTATGAATGCTGAGACCTTAGTCTTCACTGGGAGGTAACATCCTGTCCTCTTCATCTTCTAGATGGGTTCATTGCTGAGGAAAATGTAAGCCTATGTAAACTAATGAGCCACCCCATTAATTGAGAGAGGAGTCAGCATTCAGGGCTTAACTAACTGTACAGGGAAAACATACAGGAAGGAGGGGGCAGGTTACGGGCTTGTGATTACAGGGGCAAACACATGGAACTGGAAGGGCACGTTCCAGAGAGAACACAAGGCAATTCTAGGGCTTCCATGAGCAGTTGGGATCCCAGGCTAGAGGATTTCCTGCCTCTTTTGCTTAACTTCACTTTGGTCTCTGAATACGAACCCGTTGGAAACTGCTAAGGCAGCAAATCAAGGTTACTTTGCACACTGTCTAATCCAAATGATGGACAGTTTGGGACTCCCACCTCTCAGCTCTTTCCAAGGCATGGCAGCCCACACATCCGGCATAAAGGCTGCCTCCAACACAAGTGAGAAAGAGGGGCCAGGAGCAGCTACATGTCAGCAGTCCTCAGTGCTACTATCCTAGGGAAGAGTCACATCAAAGGCTTGTATGGAAAACACATGGGAGGCAGCCCTATGTCTCGTGGGCTCTTCCACGTATGCCCATGGGGACACTGCATGGCACATCAGAAGTCCCCCAGGCAGAAGAACCAGTAGAACATAAATGTATAAGGGGGTCCTGCATGCTGGGATCCTTGCAAGCTGCAGCCTCTCCACATCATTCCCGCCATCCATGTGCCCAGAACTCAGTTTTAACTCCTTTGTTGGGCTTGGTGTTTTAAACACTATATGCCCCCTCTGCTCCTGCAAAGTTTCATAGATTTCATAGACATTAGGGCTGGAAAGGACCTCGGAAGATCATCGAGTCCAGCCCCCCGCCCAAAGGGCAGGAAGTCAGCTGGGGTCATAGGATCCCAGCAAGATAAGCATTCAATTTACTCTTGAAGGTGTTCAATGTAGTTGCTTGAACCACGTCCGATGGCAGGCTGGTCCAGACCTTGGGGGCTCGGACAGTGAAGAAATTCTTCCTTATGTCCAGTCTGAAACGGTCTCGCAGGAGTTTATGACTGTTCGACCTCGTCATCCCTTGGGGCGCTCTGGTGAACAAACGTTCCCCCAGATCCTGCTAGTCACCACTGATAAACGTATAGGTGGCCATCAGATCACCCCTGAGCCTTCGCTTTTCCAGGCTAAAGAACCCCATGGCTCTCAGCCTGTCGTCGTAAGGTCTGTTTTCCTGACCTCTGATCATGGGCTTTTCTCTGGACTCTCTCAAGCTTCTCCACATCCTTTTTGAATTGTGGAGCCCAAAACTGGACGCAGTACTGTTAGCATCATGGGTGGTAATTATGAGGCCTTATTGGTGATGGCGGGCCAGTAGGGGGCACTCCTACATTAAGCCACCCATCTCACTGCGCCCAACCACCTTCCAGGCTCTGAGTGGCTCCCTACGGGTGTCTTGCGTCCAGCTGACCCCCTTCCTGGAGCACACTCGTTAGCCTGGGGGTAACGTAAGCTTCCACCACTCTGAGGAGGGACTCTCTCAGCCCTGTGTCCTTGGGGAACCACAGGCCTAATAGTCGACCCAGTACAGGCACTTGGGGCACTTCCCCAAATCAGGGGCCAAAAAGGAAAGTCCCTCTTAGTCCGCAGCCCTAAGGGGCCTCTTAGGCGTAATTTAGACACACCCCTCAATAAATCTCCTGGTCACAAAGGAGAACTTTATTGATTACAGGGGGTAGGGTGAAAATAGGGTACAAGATAGAGCAATCTCATAGACATCCCATAGAGCAAAACAGTCTGGCTGAGGTAGCCTTTTGATCACGTATCTGAGTTACTGCCAGCTATATATCTAACCAGATCTCGAGTAGCTTACTCACAAG
This sequence comes from Crocodylus porosus, assembly GCF_001723895.1. Taxonomy (NCBI): domain Eukaryota; kingdom Metazoa; phylum Chordata; order Crocodylia; family Crocodylidae; genus Crocodylus; species Crocodylus porosus. The sequence goes on from NW_017728922.1 coordinate 11,870,717, forward strand.
CACCATCCAGAGGCTGCTGGAGATTCCTTCTGGAGGCAGGCTGTTCCTAGCTTATGAGTTATGGGGGAGAGACAGTAAACTCCTCTCTAAGTTTCAGATGGTAAACGCCTTTAAAAATTTCAGATGGTAAACTCCTCTCTGAGTCCCCCGCATGGCTGCTGCCCCCTCCTCCTGGGCAGTCTTAACTTATATAGCCCCTGTGACCTCATTCACCTGGCCCAATAGAGGCCAGCACCTGTTGGCTGTCGGCTAACCAATTTGAAATACATCACTAGTTGCCGGGCAGACTCTAGCCCACCAGGTAGAAGCCCCTCACCCAGGTAGCTGATACCAGTCACGGTGGCAGAGGGAGCAGGTTCCCCCCTCCCTCAGGAATGTATCCATCTCAGGTTACCTGAAGAGATAGGGTAAAGTTGTGTCTCCTCCGCTGGGCCCATCCTAATCAAATTGTCACAGAGCAGAGATTTTGGGGAGAAACAAAGGTGGCTTCCTGCTACACTTATGACCTGTCATTTCTGAAGGCAAACATTTCCTGTCTCCTTATAGTGAGGAGCTTTTTCTAGGAGCTGACAGGACTGTAGATCTAGGTGAAAAAGGAGTGCAGGTCTAGGTGTGCTGATCTAATGGACTCAGATTTCTCCAATGCATTTGACTTAGTGTCATGTGACATCTTGATTTAAAAACTTGCATTAGAGTTAACAGAGCACACACTGGAAGGATGAAAACTGGCTTACGGACTGACTTCAAAATGGAGTCATTACTGTGGAGATGCCAAGGAGTCCCGCAGGGATCTTGAACCAATGTTATTTAGCACATTTAGCAATGATTTAGACCAGGGGTAAGCAACGTTTTTTCGCCAGAGTGCCAAAAAAGCCACAATTTCTACCTTGGAAGGTGCCGAAGTGCTGGCATGCCAGAAAAACAAAATAGGCGGGGAGGGGGGAGGGGGGGGTACATGGCAGGACATACTGCATATTAGTATATTTAATCATAATAAATGCTGCCTTTGTTGTTGTGTGTTCCTTGGGAAGAAACAAGATTTGGGTTCCTTGTTGCTGTGCAGCTCCCTCCACCCCACTCCTTCCCTACCTGCATGTTGCAGTGAGAGAGAAAGAGAAAAAAAGAGAGAAATAAGAGAAAGAGGAGAGAGAGAAAGAGGGAAACAAAAAGAAAAGAGGAGAGAGAGAGAGAACCAGACACATATACACACACAGAACCACATGTGAACAAACACAGAGAACCAGAACACAGCCAGAACAGACACATGCACACATACATCCAGAGCCAGACACATGAGCACACACAGAACGAGATGTGCAGGCGCACAGAGCTGGGCTGCAGGGTCACCGGACAAAGTCTGACCCATCAATGCCCTAGGCCCGCTGGAGTCCCTGTCCTTCTTGGGCAGTCAGCCCCTGGGCTGCAGCACGGCCGGCCAAGGCCCCAGCCCGGAGCCTGCCCATCAGCCCAACCACGCAACCACTCCACACAGCTAAGGCCATAAGCTGGCAGGACCATTCAGGACATCTAAACCGTTATCCCCAGAGAGGCTGGGAGAGTGCACGATGACGCATCCCCACCACAGCCCCTCCACCCTGGTGCCACGGCAGCAGGCCTAGGGGGGCATCAAGGAGTGTTTTCCTCCAGGAAAGCAAACCAGACTGGCTCTGGACTGACAGTGCTGTGTCACTGGACCCAGGAAACAAATCCCACCTTCACTCTAAGCTGCAATGCACAAAGGCATGAGGGAGTGGGGTACTTGCCCATGGCCATGCAGGATGGCAGTGGTAGAGCTGGGGCCACTGGTCTGGGGTCCCAGTAGGAGACTAGAACAGCCCCAGGCTGCATTGACCCATGAGTGGCAGCCACGTGGCTCTGCCCAGCATCTGAGAGCTCAGGTCCGGAGGAGGAAGCTCATTCCTTCCAACAACAATGTCCAAAGGCCAGATTACCTCAGATCCAGCTCCCAGCACTCCCCAGTTCTCTGGAGGGGCTGTATCTGGATCTCCGGAGTGCCCAAGCTGTTCAAAACCTTGAAACCATGCCCCAGCCCCAGCATCACAGCTGTGAGCCCAGAGGCTCTGGGACTGGAACCGACCAAATAAACTCAGGAATAAGGTTCCTGGGCTCTGGGCAGCTGCAGCTGGGAGGCTGCAAACAGCTGCACTGGGCTCCAGAACCCAGTCATCACCTCTGTATGGGTGCGTGCATGCATGCCTCGGAGCAGACAGTGGGGGAGGGGCCTGAGGCAGTCTGTCCCCCACTCGGGGCACAGAGCTGATGACTGGGCTCTGGAGCCCCATGAAGCTGTTTATAGCCAGCCTGGGCTCTGGGCAGCTGCAGCAACGGGCAGGCTGCAAACTGCTGCACCAGGCTCCACAGCTCCAGCATCAGCTCCATGCTGGTGGCGACTGTGCACGCAACTCAGGGCAGACAGCAGGGCAGTGCAGCAACGCACCCATACAGAGCTGATGACTTGGCTCCAGAGCCCAGGGCAGCTGTTTGCAGCCTCCCAGCTGCAACCAGTCCCAGCTCTCTGTAGCTGCTGCCAATCATGGAGCCCAGGCTACTTGCAGCAGGCCTTGCAACCTCCCAGCCACCTGCTGGGAGCAACCCAGGCTCCATGGCTGGCAGCAGCTACCCAGAGTCAGGGCTGGCCATGGTGTGCTGAGCAAAATGGCCTTGTGTGCCATCCTCAGCAGACGTGCTAGAGGTTGCCAATCCCTGATCCAGACAGAGACAGAACATTTTTCCTGATAAATGTGTGCAGATGATACAAAGACTGGTGAGAGAAAAACTAAAGAGGATCACAGGTTAATTTTACTGACCAATCTGAATCACCTGGTTAAAAGATCACAGTCCAACAAGATACATTTTAATACAGTCAATGCTTCTGGAACCCAAAAGCAAAATGGAGGTTCTGGCTTGAGAGTAGAAACTCAGAGAAGAACTAAGGGACCATCACAAATTATCACCTGCACAAGAGCTCTCAGTGCAAAGCTGTAGTGGTAATCCTTGACCACATAAAAAGGAACAGCAAGTACAAAAAGGAGAGTACTCCTGTCTCTGTACATGACTGGTAAAAGGTAACTGCTAGAATACTGTGTGCAGGTCTGGCATCTGCAATTTTCCAAGGAGACAGAAATACCAAAATGGGTGCAAAGGATACTACAAAAAGATTCAGAGAATGGAAAATCCAGCTTATCAGAGAAAAGGTTGAGAAGCTATTTGATCGCTGAATATAGAAACTTCTACATGGAAAAGATACCTGATAGTAGGAGCATTTCAACCTTGCCGAAAAAGGTATAACCTCAGTGGCTCAAAGATTAAGTCAGATAAAATCAACCTTGAAATAAGACACAAACTCCTAGCCATGAACATGTTTATATTTTTGAACAGCCTACTAAAGGAATCACCATCACTGGCAGACTTTAAGATGGGACTGCCTGTCTTTCTAAAAGATACACCTTGATCTAGCTTCTTGGAAAACTGTCTGTAGTATGTATACAAGAAATCTGACTGGCACTCATGGTGTTATCTTTGTCAGAGTTAGAGTCTATATGACTCCTGACAGACAATACACTTAACACATGATTAGCGGTTAATTTTGTATTAAGTAGTGACTTGGCCACACATTCAATTAGTTAATGGTGTGATAAAATGAGTAATAAGCCACAAAGTTATTATACAAAATTTGTGTAATAACTTTGTGGCTGGTTATCATGTTTTTAATTGAATGTGTAGCCACTGTCCAGCCTTTGAAATACACAGGAGCCTGTCAAAACTACCCATGTGCTCCAGAGACTAGAAGGCCCCTCAGCTGACTGATGCTCCACTGGATGGAGCTGTTAGATCAGGTGCAGACAAAATATGGCTCGTGGGCTGGATCCAGTCCACCAGGCCATTCTATCCGGCCCATGGGGCCCCTAAAAGATTTAAAATATTAATATTTATCTGCTCCTGACTGCCTGTCAAAGATGAAAGGAGCCCAGGGCAGCAGGACCCAGGGGAAGCTGGCAGCAGAGCCCGAAAGCAAGGCCCACCTGGCCCTGCCCCCCCAACCCCACCTCTAACCCTCACCCCTACCAACCAGAAGTCTTTTCCTAGCAGAGGCTTCTGGCCTGGGACCCTGGGGCTGTTCCTGCCTCCCTCTACCAGAGGGAGAAACTCAGATAAGAACCGGGGGGGAGGCAGGGGTGGACCGCAGGCAGTCACCCCCTCCTGAGTCCTGTGGTCATGGCCATGAAGCCGGGAGCCACTTGGTGCTGGGGCAGCCAGCAATAGGCAAGAAAGCAGGGAAATGACAGGTACAGATGGGAGAGGGAAAGGGCAGCAAGCAAGCACGCAGGAGCACAGGTACAGCTGGGCAGGAGCACAGGCCCCTGCCCCCCCTCCAGCACACGCGCACATGCACACACCAACCACTACCTTGCCTTAGAGGAAGCATAAAATGCCAGTAAAAGTAAGTATGCATGTAAAATGCTTTACAAGGGCAGGTTAGTATGAACCTTATTCTACATATGAAGAAACTGAAATAGAGGAAGACAAAGCAACATATCCAAGATTACAGTAGCAGTCAGTAACAGAGCTGAGATTCCCCTACCCTGTCTACCAGACCATGCTGCCTCCAGTGACAGGCCTCCCTGCGACACCATCTCCTGTCCCCATCTTTGCTACCACCAGCCAGGCTCAGAGCAATCTCACATTCTCTCCCACACAAGCTCTTGCAGAGGTCCTTTTTACTTTCCATCCAGCTAGGTGTTTGCAGCAGCCCTTTATGAATGACCACAACATCCAAATGCTTCCCAGACAACTTCCCCCTCTGCTTGTGTCTCTGTGCTAGCATATGCAACCTCCCTCAATTTCAGAATGTCACTGCTAACACTCATTATCCTGGCATGTTACTATAATGGCCCTGACTCTGTCTCCCTCTCCAGCTCCCCTTCTTCGCTGCATCAGACACAGCCATTGGTTTGTAAGGCCCTCTACAGCCTAGCCTTCCTTGCCAGCTATTAGACAGTACTAAATCAAGGGTGCCTCCCTGCCTTTGCTCTGCAATGCCAGGCCTCACTGCTTTTTCCTTCCATGTTCCTCTCCAGCACCCTTTTTTGTGAAGCTCCTCCCACAGTCCTCTTTGATTGGAAAAAGCCATGTAAAACAACCAACATGCAGTGCAATGACCATTGCAATGCCTCCCTGGTTACTGTTCTGATGCCTCAAACTCACTGATGAAGGCAAAGCAAGTGGGCAAGAGTGTAAGTGAGATGTGCTTATGGTGCTACTCAAGACTGTTTCATTGTTTGCTTTGTCCCATTCCCCGCATGGATTCTCAGCTCTGTGGGGCAGGAACTGCTTCTATTACATTGGTGTCATGGGGCTTGGTTCCCAACTACAAGTTCCAGCACTTACTGTAATAGAGACCCAGCTGGGCCAGGAAAGTCATGATGTATAGTTAATCAGGTTATTTTGCTCTGGGAATATGTCTAGGTAAAGAGCAGGAGAGGTCACGGCATGTCATGGTGAATCAGGGTAAGTGTGTTCCCCTTGTGATTGATGTTCCTAGCGAGGCCCACATGCCAAGTGTGATGCCTTTTGGAACATGCCCGGCATGACCTGACACACTGCCAGAGAAAGGGATGATCTATAAAAGGAAATGAGCCTGTGAGGCAGCTAGATCAAGTTACTCAAATGTCCCACTACCTCAGGGTGGAGCAGAGTGCTTGATGAGGCAATGTCTAGCCTGGGATCCTCATGTTCTGTGCCTCCTGTTATAAATAGCAGGCTCCTGCTCTAAGACATTTGATCTGTTCTCCGATTTCTCCCTTAGTCATTAATCTTGGCAGATAGTACCTGTCAACAGCACAGTGCCTGGGAACTAGCAAGTTTCAAACGAAAAAATTCACATTTTGAAACATAAACAGAATCTTTAAACCTGCTCCAATGAATGGCATGGCTTCCAAAGGAACCGAGGACTTCACTGTGAATTTATGCTGGTGTAAATCAGGATTGGTTTTACTGAGGTCAGGAGACCTACATTGGTGTAAGTGAGATTAGAATCAGGCCCACTGATGAGAAATTAAAAAGTGGAAACAATATGGTAAGGCCATAGCCTCCATCTATAGACTCCTGGAAAAGTCTGTACTTGAAGGTAACACTTTAATGTGCAGGAACACAAACACAACTGCATGTGTATTTGCATACACAAATATTTAAGTTGCATGTGCAACCAGCCATACCACCAGCTCTTAGTGAAGGCAGGTTAAATGAACTGAGGACTCACCATCAGCACTTGAAAAGGATGGTTAGACAGGCAGCTGTTTATGTACACAGTACATAATTTTAAAACATTCTCTTTCCCATGTTAGCAGGACATAAGGAAGCATCCTATGAACATTTAAAGGGAATGAATCATTTTACCATGAACCAACTCTTAAGTTTCTGAAGACTTACTGTTTTCTTCTTCACAGATTTTCAGTAGGAAGTCCAGGGTGTAACTCATGTTTTTCGAGTTACTGCTTTCCATTAATGAGGCTTTCAAAGAACTGTGTTAAGTCCACAGAAAATCCCAGGCGGAGAAAAATGATGGTAGAATCATCATAGAATATAGTACTAGGGCTGAAAGGGACCTCAAGATGTCGTCTAGTCTAGGCCCATGGTCCACATCCATCCCTTGAAACAACATTATTCAGCCCATGCAGCTTGGAAGCTTCTGTGGCATTTTGGCAATAAGGGATTTCATTTAGGCAGCAGGGAGGGCAGCACTATGGAGGGAGGGTGTGGGACAGCAATGACTTCAGCTCCACTTCTAGCTCTCGCAGTAGTGGTCTGGGTCAGGTTGGAAGCATCATGTGTTCAGAGCTAAACCCACTTTCCAAAACATTGCCAATCCCTGATCTAGTTCAATCTCCTGCTCAAGCTAGGATCATCCCTGACGAAACCTTCCCAACCATGTGTCTGTTGTTAAAAATGCCCAAGGGGAGAGATTCCACAACCTCTCTGGGTAACCTTTTCCAATGTGTAACCACTCCCATGATGAGAAAGTAGTTAAAGGCTGCTATCAAATCCTCCCTCAGTCTTCTCTTCTGCAAACTAAGTAAACCCAGTTCCCTCGGCCTCATCTCAAAAGTCATGTGCCCCAGCCCCCTAACCATTTTCACTGCCCTCTTCTGGACACTCACCAACTTGTCCACATCCTTTCTGTAGTGGGGGCTCCAAACTGGACACATACTCCACATGTGGCCTCACCAGCACCAACAGAGGGGAATAATTACTTCCCTCAATCTGCTGGCAATGCTTCTACTAATGCAGCCCAGTAAGCTGTTAGCCTTCTTGGCTACAAGGGCACACTGTTGACTCATATCTAGCTTATTGTCCATTGTAACCCCCCAGGTCCTCTTCTGCAGAGCTACTGCTTAGCGAGTCTGTCATGAGACATCAATGAAGTCTGCCACTGACTTTCAATAGTGAGACACAGACAAGGGCTGCAATGAAAACTGCACACTGCAAGACACTGCTAAGGCCAGCCAGCCAGAGTAACAGTCATTAGGGACCCAACCAATTTACCTGAGATGAAAGGGGTAAGAAACGCACCATATCTCCCTCCCCAAGTGCTCAGGAAGAGGCAATCCCTGAATAATGTACCCCAGAAAACAGGAACATACCATGTAATGCCAATAGCTTTTCTCTGCCTGGATCAAAATACACAAGTTGCCATGGGAGTGGCCCCATGTGGACTGTTTATGCCTGGCACCTGCATCTGCTACTGAACTCTATATCTATGCCTGGCAATATGGAAGCCAACAGAGAACCAGGATACACAGAACCCCAGGTGGTGACCCTAGCAGTGGGCCCTTGACTACAGAAAGTCAACAGAGGCACTTGTACACATGACAGGGCTTAATCCTCATTAAATTAAATAGGTTTACTAAATTTGAAATGGTTTATTTTAAAATGTTGCATTAATATTTGCACATGATAGCCAACAAATTAAGCCTGCTGCACAATTCCCAGTAAATTCCAGTACGGGGAGCCACATACCAGTCCACCCCCTGCTGTCTTCCGTGGTGCATTTAAACCAGTAAACCCAGGAGGTAGCCAGGTAGCCTGTTCCCCAACCCGCATTGCAGTTGACCGAGGGGCACCTCACTTATCAAACTCAGGCTGAGTTTTGTTCTCCTGTTGCAGCAACAGGAGCAGTTGACAGAGGTGTTTGTGAAAAGTTTACCACCGTTCTTCACTCCCCAACCCCACCCGCTGTCCTTTTGTGGACTGAAGTCTCATTACCACTCTGTGTCTGAGGCAAGCCAAGGAATGTTTGACTTTGCTTTCATCCCCCAACACTCCTTGCCCAGCCTGCCCCAGCCCTATCAGAGTAACAGATGGACACAAGTGGGGGTGGGAGCCAATGTCCCATTACTAATCATGATGTGCCTGAACTTGACAGAGCCAGCTAGCATGGACCTTGTATGCATGCTGCCATGCACGGCAGTCCCCTGTTATTCATGACAGACAATGTGCGAGAGAGCCCGCTTCACAGTGTTCAGCTGACATGCTTGATGAATAGTGGGTTAGAAATTGTCCAGATTCACAGAAAGTAACAGCTGGAAGGGAATTGGAAAGATCATCCAGTTCAAACCACACTACCCAAGGCAGGACCACTGCTGAGATCAAATGATCCCAGGAAGACATACGTCCACCAAGGTTGGGCACCACACAAGCACTTTGGGTAGTCTATTCCAGATTCTGGTCACCCTTACAGTAAACAAGTTCTTCCTTACATCCAACCTGAAACAGTCCTCTAACAGTTTAGGGAGCATTCCTCCTTGTCCTCCCCTGGGTGGACATGCCATATAGCTAACATATTTTTCATTCATTCATTCATTCATTCTTGACTCACTGCCTCACCAGAAGACTGTGAAGAAGACTTAGCACATGGGTGACTTGTGGTAGCCCTCTTTTGCGCCATGGCCCAAAAGGGACCCTGCGGGTAACCCTCCTTGGCATACCTGTCAGTACATGGCTCATTTTTTTACCTACACAGATTGTAGGCACCCTTTTTGCAAAAAAATATGGACAAAACTAACAAAGTTGCCAGGATGGTGCCAGCATGTCTGCTGTATAGACCTTCTGCACCAAAATGGGGGGGAGGTGAACTTTTCCTGACCTGCTGAATAAAAGCCATATAAATTGAGGGCCCAGGGGCCCCTTATTGATCTGAGATGTCTGAGGCTGAGGAGAGAAGACAGCAGACCAGGGGGAGAAGAGAGCCAACCAGGGCACATAAGACTAGGACAACTTGGTCCTATGAAGAAACTAAGACCCTGGTGCAGGTGCTGGGGGACCCTGAGATGTTAAGCCAGTTCGGCATCAGCAACAGCCTGACTATGAACTTGCATATCTACCTGGATGTTTCCAGGAGACTTTCCCACCAGGGGCACAAGACAGCAGTCCAGTGCAGGGTGAAGTCCAAGAATATGAGAGCTGCTTTCCAGTGTGGAGTAGCAAGATCTCATTGGAATGGCACCCCCATGCATAACATACAGCATTATCAGTACTTCCAACCATTAATGGAGCTACTCAAACACCAAGCCAAATAGATGACTAGAGGTATCCAGGCTATCCTCTGCTCCTGAGAGGTCACCGACCATGAATCTGACTGTGAGTCCTGCTGCGTCATGCAAGGAAGACAGTAGCAATTCACTAGAACAGGATGTTGATGAGTTGCCAAAGAGAAACCAGGGACATCATCCTCCACAACTGATATGCTAAGCAGTGGGGAACCAGCATCTGACACGACACCTGAGATTAGGCTGGGCTGTGACATGCGGGGGGAGGACTGCATTCAACTGACATGAGACATGGAGGGGGGTGTTAATTCAACTGACAACTAAGTGACAGGTGTGAGGGACTGGACTGCAAGAAGGTGAAGAGCAACGCAAAGCATGGAGGCTCTGCTAGGGACTTGTTGCAGCCTTTCAGGGCCTGAAGTCCAACAACTTAGGCACGCAGGCTGGCAGGTAGGCAAGCACTTATTGGTGGGTTTTCCAGAATGATTCTTATCCGCTCGTCTGATTTGCAGAGCACAGAATAATTCCCTGCATTCCTTCCTTCCTTGGTTTTCAGCTCTTCTTGGTACACCTGCACAAAAATGCAGACCACACAGGAAGCCTGAGAACAATGCCCGAACAGATAGGATTGTCACCATCATCAGTACCTGTGTGGTGCTGTTGCAGGAGATAGCAAGACACGCACATCGAGTCTGTGGCCAACTGTCAGCTGGGCAATGCGGCAGGAGGTATTCACGAGAAAGGGAGAGAAGGGCAGTCCAGCTTGGAAATGCAGAAAAGCAGTATTGGCTATATGCAGTGATAGTAGGTGAGTATTACTAATTATTGGTCATCACCTGTTTGTTGATTTAAGCATAAACAATGCCTATGGTTACTGCATGCTTTTAAAAAAGGTCTTGTAATGAAACTTGCTGTGTATTGCCTGAGGTTTAAAAAGTTGAAGAGTACTGCTTCTTGCTAATGGTTACCTTGAAAATTCTGTAATGGTTGGTTGGTTATTTATGTAAGTTATGCTTAAATCGCTAAAGGTTAATTATGTTTAAAACGGGTTTCTGTCTTCTTTTCTTTCAATGTGGGCGGCTATCAGGAGATCATCAGGCTAGGGTCCCAGGCTTTGTTCCTGGCTTTGTTGCCATCACCGCCAAATGAACAGTTGTTTGCAACATTAAGGAAGGCTGCTTAACCTGCAAAACTGGAAAAACCAAGAGGCAACAGTGCAGTGTGGCATGGGGGGGGGGTACCACAAGTTGGGAGTAAGGGGCACTGCCAGGGGTGCCCAGGTTGTGAGTTAGGAGCAGCAGGATGGCTAGGGTCCCAAGTCCTAAAGTGATGGACAACAGACTGGGCTGGACCAAAGCACCACATTTTTTTAAATGGAAATATGGTAACAATAATGAGGGTGACATAAGAGCTGGCTGCCTGCTGCCACTGTGCAAGTCTGACTGTGGAGTAAGACTGTGCAATCATGAGTGGCGCAGCAGCACAAGGCAATGTGGCGGCTATGGGCTGGCTGCACTCAGTGCTATGAGTGGGCGGGCGCCAATTACTCTAAGCGCATTTTGTCTGCTGCCATGGGTCTGACTGTGAGGTGACCTTCCTTGTGCAATTGAGAATGGTGTGGAAGCCTGCACAAGAAAAAAAAGTGGTAGCTATGGGCTGCATTCAGTCAGTGCTATGAGAAGGCAGGAGCCATTTGCTCTGTCTGGCTGAATGGCAAATAAAAGCAGTCCATGGTGTCCCCTTTAGGCATCCAAGCAATTCTTCATTCCTGGATTAAACCAGGGGAAGATTACATGGTAACTTTGCCATTCTCATTAAAGGCTTCCAGCTGCCACCAGTCTGACTGTGGGGTGAACTTGTGCAGTCACGAATGGTGCAGTAGCCAGCACAAGAAAAAGATTGGCAGCTATAGGCTGCATTTAGTCAGGGGCTGGGGCAGATTATGGGGTGACAGTGCCATTGTCATCCTGGCCAGGGCATGGCTGGGTAAGTTGGGAGGGGAAGGGAAGGGGGGAGGGTGGCACAGGTGTCCATACAGGAGAACAAACATTGATTCAGCATCTGGCATGCAACACCTGGCATCTGAAGAAACACATTACACACAATTATCGCAACAGGGCACATAACCTCTTCCCCTCCTATCTGTAATTTGAAGGGACATCTGGTGGACAAAAGGATTCATTACAAGTCTTTGAGTGCACTTCTGTTTGCCCGTGATGAATCCATGGACGCAACATTTTAATTCATGGTGACCCAAACTAAACTACATTGGGATAACTAAACTACATTGGATGTGTTTTACTTTAAAACGCCAAGATCACTTTTAAAACATCAGGAAAACCCACACGTACAAATTGTAATGTGGCTGAAACAAAAGAAAGGACAAATTTTGTCATGTGTACAAGTGCCCCGGGAAAGGGGCTGTGATGTCACTAGACACACTCCTCTCCAGGATTCATGCACAGCCATCATTGCCTGGTCAGTGACTGGGGATGGGTACATGTGCACTGATTTCATAGCTCTTTACAGCAGTCTCCATGTACTGGACTCTACAAGAACTCCAGGACAAGATAAAGCTGCTGCCTTCTGGGAATCCACCCTGTAACAGACCACAACTTGTGCTCTGTTACTCACAGGGGCATGGGCAAGCAGCATAGCAGCCTGCAGATGGCTGCACTCCCAATCAGGCACAATTGCCTGACTGGGAAAAGAACCCAGCTGTTTGTCATAAAAGCAGGCCCTGAACAGTGGAGCCAGCAGCTTGCTGCTAGAAACCAAAAGGAGAACATCACATGGCCAGAGCTGCTGCTCACATTACATCTTGGAGGTACAGGGCAGGAACTATGGGAATTCCTGGTCCTGGGAAATGACCTAAAACTACACCCTGCTGGGGCTGGATGGCATGCTGGTGGCAAGACAGTCGTCAGGAAATAACACATCTGTGCCTCCCCAATGAAGGGTGAGTATGGGGTGCCAGAAAGCCTCAGTCCCCACTGCTTTGTGGGTTACCCCACAGAGGGGAAAGGCTAGGGGAGCACACCCCAAAGACAAAGCAAAGGCACAGGGTACTGTGTGGAGCCTGAGGCAGGATCCAGGTCAGGTGAAGAGGCCAGAGACCGCCCAGATCCACAGGAAGGCTTGAGGCATATAAAGGGTATGAGGCCCCAGGGGCAAGGGATTGAGGCTCAGTGTCAGGCAAGGGATGAGGCCCCAGCAAGGAGGCATGAGGGGACCAAGAGTTTCCCAAGGTGGGCAGGGAGCCTAAGGAAAAGGGAGGGGCTGGAAGCCATGAATGGCTGATATTGTGAGCCCAGTGTGAGGGCATGGGAGTGAGAGTTCCAATGTGGAACGCTGGAGTGAGAGTCCTAGAGTGATGGCACAGGATTGTAGGGCAAGTGTTAGATCATGTAAGTGAGAGGCTGCATGTTAGGCCATGGATGCCACCTACAAGGCATAGGACACAGTATAAGGGGAGGTTCAGAGCTGTGTATAAGCCCTTGGCATCAGGGCAAGTAAATGGGGAGCCTCCCTCCTGGTTAACATTTTCCAACTAGTATCATGAAAGGCATGGCAGGAGAGGTAGGTAGGCGCTTAGCCCTGAGACAAGTGGGCAGGCCAACAACTAGACCGGCCTTTGGACACCCACTTGTTACGCACCCAATGCTGAAAACCTGGAAATGAGTATGTGACAGGAGTGGGCAATTATTTCGGCTGGAGGGGCACTTAATGAGGGACACTTAATGAGTCCTAGGTGGGACCTGTCAAGGGCCATATCCATTATCGTCTCTCACTCTCTTTTCTCTCTCTCTACTCTTTTCTCTGTCTCTCTCCCTCTCTCCACTTCTCTGTCTGTCTCTCTCCTCTTCCCTTACTGTTTGTTATTTATCTCTCAACACTCTCTCTCTCTCTCTCTTTTCTATCTCTCTGTCTCTCTGGCTGTCTCTCTCTCTTCTCTCTCTCCCCTCTTCTGGCTGGCTGTCTCTTCTTTTCTCTCTCTCCTCTTTCCCCCTTCCAGAACCCAGCCAAAGCTGTATTTCACCAGGAGACCCAGTGCTCAGCTGTGGACCAAGGCAGGAGCTCCTGGGGGTTGGTATCAGCTTCAGCTGGGTTCTGGAGGACAGAGAGGAGAGGAAAGGGAGAGGGAGAGAGACAAAGAGAAGAGACACAGAGAGAAATGCTGCCATCCTGCCTTGGTCCACAGCAGCAGCTCCTGCCTGGGTCCATGGCTGACACCACTGGCAGATTCTGGGTTGGGGCTCCAGGCAGGAGTTTCCACTGCACTGGGAGGGCGGTGGGGCAGCTGTGGGTGCCACCGACAGGTTCTGCATCCAGGCTCCTGAACCTGCCCACAGTGTCCACAGCAGACACCACCACCCACCTGCTGCGGGGAAACCCCTCCTGGGTCCACAGCTGATGCCTGATGCTGTTTGACTGAAGCAGTTCCCCCAGCCTGCCTGGCACCACATGGCAGCTGAAGTCTTCGGCCGCCCATGGGCCAGATCCAGTAAGGTGGCAGTTGCCCACCTGTGGGCTGGATCGAATCTGTTGGTGGGCCAGATCCAGCCCACAGGCCATATTTTGCCAACCCCTGATATATGACATGCCCTAGTGGGAATTAATCTGCCCCAGATGCAGCTGCCTTTCTTAGCAGGGGTTGGATCTAGCTCTCCAGACTTAAAATCCCTCAACTGTGAAGTTTAATATTCATTGGCACAATCCCCTGTAGTTTGCAGTTCACTGTGATAAGTAACTTCAAGCTGTCCTGAACAAAATCTCCCCCTGTATTATCAAAGAGCTGTGGTTTGCCACAATCCATACAACCTCACTACTATGCGACTCCCTGGGCCAGAGAGCAGGAAGGAATTGTTGCTCTGCCTGCATATGGGCTAGCCCAGCCCCATTTCTGACTGCCCACTGACCACCACAGCACATTTACAAAAAGGATCAATGAGACACATGGGAAAAGTGATTCCACTGGAAAGAATAGGGCAGATGGTCTAAGCACCACACAAGCTGCTTACTAGAACTCAACACTCACATTGTTATAACCACAGCCATACTTATCTCTGAAAAGAAATACCAGGAAGAGCACCACCCATGCTGCCGTGGCTTAGGAATGAAGGAAACCCAGAGAATCAGGTGCCTCCAAGTCCAGTGCCAGGCCAACAATCAAATGATTGTCAGCTCTGGTCCTGGGACTGTACCCAAGTCTCAAACTAGCCCTGAAGTGGGTCCAAGGCTGAGGTCAATAGTCAAGTGACTTGTTGACCCTAGCCCTGGACCTGCCACATGTTCAGTTTAAGGCGCCATACAAACCAGCCACAAAAAATCTTCTACATCATATGTGGACCATTTTTATGGCTGGTTTGCCATTTTATGGCACCTTAAATTGGATGCACATGGAGCGGCCTTGCCACTTATGCTACAATTACCACATGGCATAAATGTAACATATACAGAAAACCTCAGTGTTACCTGCCCTTGATTTCACCACTGGGACTCAGGGGGTTTGTGCTGCCTGGGGAACAGCCCTTGCTGTTCCATAACCACGTGGATCCTATGTGAGATTCACTGTTTGGTAGTTGACAATTAAAAACAAGTGAAGATGTGAAACTATAACAAACTGACTCTCCTACCCCCTCCCTTGGCCTCTGCAACCCCAGAAAATGTCCACAGTCAGATTGGGATGCTGCCCATCTTTGTTGCTTTGCATATCTGCAAAATGCCAAAAGACAAACTACTCCTACTGAGAACAGGCAGGAATGCTCTGTGCTGGAAGAGCAGAGGCTGGGCATAACGCTGGTACTGGCAAGGCACTCCCCAGGGAAATTACTCCCAGCACAAAGGGTAGCGAGGCATGTGAGGAGATGCACCCCGAAGGAAAGGAGCACAGGACAGGAAGAAAAGAGGGAGCTGATCCAGCCCCTAGAGTTCTGGCCTACAAGTCAGGAGACCAGGCTCCAATTCCCTGCTCTCCCATGAACAGGGAATTGGAGCTTGGTCTTCTGACTTGCACCTCGGGACCTCTCTGCACCTTAGTCTCCTGACTTGCACCTCAGGACCTCTGTTCCCATCTATATAGTGGGAATAATAGTGTTCCCTGCCTTGCAGGAATGCTGCAAGGTAGAAAACATTGAAGGCTAAAAAATGGTGACAGAACAGAGGGGAAGACTGAGTACAGAAAACAACAGTACTCCCTGGCAGAAGTACCAGAGATGGGGTACTGGAATCAGGCTGCCAGCACAGAATAGGAATGCAGGTGGCTATGGTGGCTTGATATTTCATAGGTTCTGTGTGCCTAAGAAATCATCAGCTCAACAGGCAAATCGCCACCTTTGGTCATTATGAGATCCTCAGCTGCAGGACATTGCATGAATGCCTGGTGTGACTAACACCCTGAACTAATGTCAACTCTCATTGCATGAACCATGTGGGCATGAGCTCACCTTGCTCAACACACCATTCTGTAGCCCTGTCGGTGGGGGCACAGCCACGAAATAGCTTGCAGGTAACCTGTTCACCTCTATCCAGCCCCTCACCCACCTCCCTCCCCTCACTGATCATCACCTTGCTCCTTCACTCTCATAGAGAAACCTGACTTTAAACCACTTCACTTCACTAGCTACAGCAGGCTCTGCACAGGGTGTGGTGGGAACATAGGGAGAAGATGCAGTATTGGCTGCTCTGACTGAGCTCCAAAGGGCATCAGCAAGGGTGCGCTGCACCCCTGCCATTCAGCAGTATTCCAAAGCCCAGGGCAGCTGGCTCAAGATCATGCAAGGGCAGTACAGCAGAGCTGCACTGAAAATACACGCTCAGTCTCATGGCTCCTAGTCCATTGCCTTTGCTTCTGCTTTCTTCCCAGGACTAGGAACTACAGCAAGCAGGCAAATGCCCAGAGAACAGCCCTTTATGTCCATTGTGTTGGAGCAAGTTCCCCTAGTCAGTGTCTTTGGAATTGAAAAACTAAAGACTCCCTCCACTCATGGCTATTGCCAAGTTAGGAATGCAATGGCAAAGTATGTTTCCTATCATTCAGAGGTGTTGCAGCAGTGATAGCATTTTGAAATCTGTTGTACACCAGGATGTGTTCTAGTTGGATTCACAAGATTATTGTTTGTAACCGAGCTCCCCAGGTTAATGCGCTTAACGGGTACTATGCACCAAAATGAAGTTACACGAGGAAGATCCTGCCTCCCTGTGGAAGACGCTTGTATCATATTGTCCACTACCAAAAATGCCAAGAGAGACAATGCTAGCTACAATATGGGAGTGCAGCCATGTGGCATTCTGCCACTGATGGGAATGGGGGGCTGAGACTCTCTCACTCTGCTCCCAAATCATTTCTCTAATTTAATTCCCATTTCAGTTTTTTGAAATACAGCCCTTCAAAACACAGGATTGATGCATTACTAAAGAATTTACATTCATTTGATTGCCAGACCTCTTCTGGATGCTTTGATTGCAGTCCTACCTCATAAAACACTGCTTCTCCCCAAAAAAATTTCTCCCATCTCCAACCCACATACAGGCAGTGGATGATTCCCTAATACTGATCTGTAGCAGTATTGTTCCAAGCTACAAATCAAAAGATCTATTCAAACAGAGATGCACTAGAACAGGGGTGTCCAACCTTTTTGAATGTGGGGTCAGATCATGAACTTTTTATCACCCAGTGGGCCGGCGAGCCATATTCAAAGACTTCACAGGAAGTGGTATCACATCAGGAAGTGATGTCATGTGACCTTTGACACCAATGAAGCTGCAGGAAGTGACAATGAAATGGGTCTAACTAGTTCAAAACTCTCCCTCTATAGCATCCACCTCTGCCACTGTTCGGGACAGGATACTGAGCTAGATGGACCATGGGGCTGACCAAGCATGGCACTTTTTATGCTCTTATGTTCAGAAGCTCTTACGTTCTTTGGCTGAGCTTCCAAACTACGGCTGAGATTTGCAAAAAGGGGTAGAGAGGCATGTTACAAAGTTGTCATAGAAGATTTGGAGTCCTCTAAATCCCATTCATTTTAATGGAAATTGGCCTTTTGACTCAGCTTTGAAAATCTCAGCCCAAGGTGCCAACCAAATAAGTCAAAATATATTTTGCATTTTTATGCAGTGCATCTATGCAGGCTCTCCGAGCATTTTACAAACATTAAATGAACCTCAGGATGAGCCCAGCCGGAGCAGCAGGGGCTCAGCTGCACTTTCCCCCTACCTGCGCTGGTCAGTCCTGAGCGGCACGCGGCTCTGCCGCCGCTTCTCGTGGTTGGTGCTGACCTGGGCAGGTCTGTCCCATCCGGAGCAGCACACAGGTAAAGCTGGCTTCCCGTGTGCTACTGGGGACGAGAGGAGTCCGGCCGGGTCGGCACCGGCCACCAGAAGTAGCGGCAGAGCCGTGTGCCGCTCAGGACTGACCGGCACAGGGAGGCGGAAAATGCAGCTTAGCTCCTGCCGCTCCGGGCGGGCTCGTCCCATCCCGAGCAGCACACAGTTCCACTGCCGCTTCTGCTGGCCGGTGCCGACCCAGCCAGGCTCCTCCCATCCCCAGCAGCATGTGGGAAGCCAGCTTCAGCTGCATGCTGCTCCGGATGGGAAAGACCCACCCGGGTCAGCACCAGCCAGCAGAGGCAGCAGCAGAGCCGTGTGCCACTTGGGACTGACCAGCGCAGGTAGGGGGAAAGTACAGCTGAGCCCCTGCTGCTCTGGCAGGACTCATCCTGTCCCGAGCAGCACATGGCTACTCCTCTTCCCACGCGCACCGCGTCGGCAATGTCAAGCTGACACAGTGCGTGTGGGAACACTGTCCCTTCCCCAGCCCTTCAGCAGCCATTAGGAAGCTACTGAAGGGTTGGGGGAGGGACAAGGGGTGGGAACGAAAGTAAACAGTGTTTACTTTTGTTTCCTGTTGCAGCACTGCGGGCCACAGAAAACGGCTTGGTGGCCCGCATGGCGGCCCGTGGGCCATATGTTGGATAAGCCTGCACTAGAACATGCACTGATCTCATTAGATTTATGCTACACAGGCATCCTAACTTGTTACTATGCCTATAACTTGAGTCTAAAAAGTACTCTGGAAAAACAGGGCGCTCCCCAGCCAATTTCTTCCCCACTTGTAAAGCTTGAGAACATGGGCTTTATATGCATGTAGATGCTGCTGCAATTGGAGTAGGATGCAGAATGCCCCCTGCAGGCTGAGGAAGACTGACACAGCTGCTCTGTGGCTGCTATTCACAACTTTTTTATTTTTTTTACTTATTTTAGATAGAATCAGAAAGGATAGTGGGTGAGAGCAGTGATGCTCAACCTTTTTGGCCGGCAGGTTGGACAGTCAGTGCCCAGGCTGTCTGCAAGCTGGATCTGGATGGTGGTCCCAAACTGGCATGGGGCAATTGTGGTAGGGCCCAGCTGGCTGCATGGAGGGGAAGGGGGCATCCCTCGTGGGAATGGGAGAGGAAAGGACATGGCCCAACCCTACGGGTAAAGGGGCATGGTCCAGCCCAACCCAGCCCCGTAAGGGCAGGAGACATGGCCCAGCCCAGACCCACTCTCCAGGGTGGAGGTGTGGCCCAGCCCAGGGGAAGGAGTGGAAGGGGGCATGGCCCAGCCTCAACCTGGCCCCAAGTGGGGGATGGGGGGAGAGGGCTTTAGTCAGCCCCAACCTGGCTGCACAAGGGAAAGAGGGCATGGTTCAGCCTCATCCAATCATGGGGGTGGAGGGAGGGGACAAGGCCTGGCGGCCACCTGCTGCATGGGCTAGGGTTTGCCAGTTTGGCAGGGGAGGGTGGCTGTATTTATTTTGGTGAAATTGAAGCTTTTGTCACTTGCCCTGATAACAGCGTCTAGGAAACTGAAAAAAAAAAATCAATTTCACTAAGCAGCTCTAGGACTCTTCCATCATCCCTGGCTCCAGGACAGGCCTGCTAGGTGCCTCCATCCTGAAGAGAAGGACACAGCTTCAGTGGTCCCCAGCTCTGAAGCAAACCAGACCACAGATTGTGCCAGGACAGGAGATCCTAACACTTCCTCTCCAAGGCAGACCAACCAGGAATTCAGATGTAGTTTCTGGAAACTCTGCCTTGATTTAGGGGAAAATCAAACCTATGATATACTGAAAAAACTATTTCAGGGCAGTAAACTACCATTTATATGAAAAAAACTTTGGCGAGAAAATCTTGTACCAGCTCTAACAGAGGACAGAGCAGAGCAAAGGATTTCTCCTGTGTGTAACTGTAACTTTTGATTTTTCTGAGTCTATTGCCTTTGGCACAGCTTGGGATATTGTTGGGGTCATGTGACCCCAGCCAGGTACTTGTCCAGTCTCCTCTTGAAGACCCCGAGGGTAAAGAAGAGCACCACCTCCCTTGGAAGACCTAACCATGAAGAAGTTCTTTCTGATATCCAACCTAAATCTACTCTCTATGAGCTTGTGGCCCTTCCTTGTTCCTGGTTATCTCTGTAAAACATGAAAAGAACTAACCTTTGCTGGGATTGTTAAGATCAATAGACTTTGAATCAAAGCCCCTGAATTGCCTTCCATGCCCAGGATAGGGAAACAGCTCTTTATTCACTGTTACCCATTTTGGGTGGTTTTTTGCAAATAACGACTAGGACTGAACTGTAGTGGCCAGAAGAGAAATACATTTTCTTCCTCAAGAACACAAGGAAAGGGTGAGGGCTACTTCAATCAACTTCAATCATCAGAAAGCTCAGCCTTGCTCACCATGCTTAGGCAAGGATTTGATGGTGCAACTATTTGCAGCTGAGAGGCTCACAGGATATAGTCCCAAAGAGGCTGATAATGACATATTAGATCATGTCTCAGGTCTCTTCTAGGTGGAAGGATGCCAAAAGTCTTTCCACAAGGTGACCCTGGTTTGATGAAGATCCATACACAACTACTGTGGCACAAGTCTGAATAGACACAAGTTTCAAAACATGCCAACTTCTCCTTGAAAAGTTTCATAAACATCCTGCTCAGATAATTCTGCCTACATAAATTTCTTGCTGGTTCAGAATTCAGTTGGTCTTTCTGTGTTCCTAATCTATTCCCATATCTGTGACAGTGTTGTTGGTTGTAGCCATGTTGGTCTAAGGACACAGGCAGGCAAGGTTCTTTGGGTAGATGTGATATCTTTTATTAGACCAACTAAAAAGTTGGAAAAAAGTTCTTTGCAAGCTTTCAGGCACAAACACCCTTATTCAGGCACAGGGATAATACATAACGTCAGCAGAGTCTCTAAGGTAGAACTTCACAAACTTCACTTCATAAATTCACTGGATACAAAAAATCATGGACTGTATAGACACTGGATTTATGACACATTACAATCTGCCTGACATCTGACACCCTAGGTTACCTACCTCCAACTGACCATTTGCATTCCTTCACACATTTCCCTCTTCCCCACCTCCCTTCCCTTGCCCTCCCATCTTCACCCATTGTCTTCCTAACTTCCACTCATTTGCATTTTCAAAGACATGCTTGTTGTAAATTTGCTTCTTTTCTTCCTCAGAGAACACACAACATCAGCAGTCTCCCTATACCGGAGGAAGGGTGCTTGTGCCCAAAAGCTTGCAAATAACATTTTTCCAACTTTTTAGTTGGTCTAATAAAAGATATCACATGCAGCCAAAGAACCTTACCTGCCTATGCCTTTGACATTCATTTGCTATAGAAATGACTGTGACATCACAATCTGATATTAAAACTAAACATGCAGAGGCTGAGGCTCTAAGGTAAATTTAATCAAAAATGTCAAAAGTTATTCTTTATGGTTCTTTCTCAGCAAAGTGTCCTAACCACTAGTTCAATAGTGAGGCAAGACCAATAAATCCCTCCACCCTTCTGGTGAAGCAGGGCTGAAACTGATACCTTGGGATCTACAGGGAGACACCCTGACCTTTATCCACAGTACATATAATAATCCTAGATGGTCCAGAGAATAAACAGAGTTAAGGGAGAACGAAGCAGGCAGCCACAAATCTTCAGGGAATGTATTATTCCATCAAAGTTATATTGTTGGATCAGCCAGAGAGACTTAGCCTTCCTGCCAGCCACCAGAGTTGCACACCATTGTTCTGGAGTATGCTGTTGTTTTCCAGTACCTGTTTTCTCTCTTCATGTCAGTTAAAGCCATTATGCAAGACAGAAACTTACTGGCTCTTGATTAAAGCCCAAGTGGCCTCCAGTACAAGCATGAAGTAAAACAAAGTAACCACCGGATTCACTTAAATCTTCTTTAATGGTTTATTCAGCAGTTAAAGCCAAATCAACAAAATAAACAGTACAATGCTGCTCTTGCAGATGTGCTATTCAGTGAGTCTAGGAAGCTCTTTAATGAGGAAAGGTAATACTTGAATAACACTCTCAAGCACAGGGAAAGCATCTAAACTCAATCATTAATAAATAGAAAATAATACTCAAATGGATAGAAGTCATCATGATGTAGATTGGTAACATAAGCAAATCACCCCACATGTAACACCACCTATTACAAAATACTCTATAGCAGTGTTTCTCAACCTTTTAAGAAAGTACCCCCTAACTTCTGAAAATTTTAATAAATACCCCAACGCTCAATTTTCCAGGGGATTTTAGATTTACAGACATATATATATTTACATGTGTGCCATATGTTGGAAGAAGGGCTGTGTATATAAGGCCGTGATATGACAGAAGTCCGATCTACTGTGGGTAGGGTTGCCACCTTTTACACCGGGGTGCATAACTCAAGTATGTACCTGGGCTAGAGGTGATATTGGCCAATGCTGGGAGGGCTGAATGCCAAATTATTACTGTGGGATTTAAAGCGCCGCGCAATGCACAGCGCACCAAAAATTTTCCCACAGTTTTGAGAGAAGGAAGGGGCAAGACAGAGAGGAAAAGGAAGCGAGAGAGAGAAAGAGAGAGGAAAAGAGAGTTACAGAGAGGGGGTGCTGGGGTACCCATGTACCCCCTTCCTGTGTCTTGGGTACACATACCACAGGTTGAGAAACTATGCTCTATAGAACTTAGAAGGCTATGCAAAGATGCATGTGGCAGTATAGCAGAGTTTTGGGAAAGAGATGGTATCTGACAATTTGGTTACCATGGTCACTGCAGAGAGCAGACTCTCTGGTCCCATCTGCTTCAGGTAACCCTGAGTTGTAACCTGAGCTGGACATATTCCTGAGGGAGGGGGGAAACCTGCTCCCTCTGCCTACATGACTGGCATCACATCCCTGGGTGGGGGCCTTAAACTTCCTATTGTTCTAAGATATGCCAACTTGACTGGGAAGGGGCTAAAGACCCTGCCAGTCTACCCAGCAACCAGTGATGCATTTCAAATTGGTTGGCTGGCAGCCAACAGTTGTTGGCCTTCATTGGATCAGGTAAATGAGATCATAAGGACTATATAAGTGAAGAACTGCCCAGGAGGAGGGGCAATAGCCAGGATGAGAACTCAGAGAGAAGCTGGACCATCTGAAACTTGCTCTCTCTCTTGAAACTCATGGTCAAGGAACTGTTTGCCTCCAGAGGAAATCTCCATCTGCCTCTGGATGACACTTGTTTGTAAGTTACCCGATATCTAACTAGATATATAGCTTGCAGTAATCCAGATGCATGATCAAAGGCTACCATGCCACTGTTTGCTCTAAGGTATTTCTCCCATATTGCTTTACCCTATACCCTATTCCAAACCCTTGCCTGCAGCTCCCTTCCCCACCCTTCCTGCAGACAGCACCAAGGGAAGGGCTGCAGCCCAACCCCAATCTTACACAAAAGCACACAAAAGTTAGATGAAAATGCTCCACTTTGGAGCACCTTCTTCTCAACCCTCATTACATGAGGGTTAATTTGTCATGTGATTGGGTACTTTTAAAGTGCTCTGCAGCCATGCACTTCTGTCAGGGCACAGCTGTAGCGTGCTTTCAAGGGGCTGATCACATGACAAATGTCATTTCTGTCAGTTCCCTAAGTCACTGAACATACTGCTTTTTTAAAGATGACAAAGAACAGTCATGCAGGAAGCTGGTAACACCAATCTGATGCTGCCAGTCAGGCAGCCCAACAGAAGTAAGGGCAATACCTGGCTTGGATCAGTTTTGTTCTGAACAAGGGAGCTGCTGTCCTCACCACCACTTGGAGGGTCAGACTTTTAGAAATAGATGCCTGAAGTCCATAAACCACTAAGCTGTTCAATATCAAACACTTCTGACGTGTAACTAAATCAGGTAGAGCCATCCAACTAGATATACCTAAAAGCATACCTCTTGGCATACATACCCTGGCTACAAAGGGCTGGGAAACCCCAGAAACCTCCAAGGACAACTCCTTCCATTTTTAAATAACTTAGGGGAGGGAGTAAATATCCAAAGAATGTCAATGAGGAAATAGAATATCATAGAAACAAGAATGTGATTAAGTCAGTTGGAAGCAGGGAGCTCAGAGACCCTGTGCCAAAAGTTTTTATCTCCCAAGACCAAGAGCTGGGTCAAATACAATGGGTATAATACTATTTCCCTTTGTGCATCTAAGTGGCAGTTTTCTAACTATCTACGTGGCCATTTGGGGCCCTCACTTTATATGGTGGATGTATAAACACACACATGTAGATTGAGCATGTGCAATATGACTATGAACTGGGCACGCACACATGCAACTATGTGCACATGTACCTGCACACAAGTCCCACAGAAATAATGGGGGCACAAGGACTGTCCCGTGTTTAGGCCCTAGAACTGTGTGGTTATGGCACCTGTCCAGGAAGATTCTGACCATTTCTTCTACTTTCCAGTGTTCTAGTCACCACACCACAACTTCAGAATTATCCAGACCCATCTCTAGCACTCCTTTTGAAGCTGAGGCTGCCCTGGCATTTATCAGTCATAGTCACTACGTAGAATAGATGGAGAGCAGTGCAGTGGGGAAGCCTGCATGACACTGGAGACACTGGTGCAGGGTAGAATCCTGGGCCTGCTCCCTTCTAGGCAAGCATCTATCCCAATAAGCTTAGCTTTTCTTCCTCTTGGACCTACATGTCTCTCTCTCTTGGCTGCTCAGGGGGCAACATCAAAAGGAAAGCCATAGATGAGTCCTCCTCCTCCTGAGTCTATCACTGGATAGTAATAGGTTTCTCATCACTGACATTTTGGGAACTCCATGGAAGTGAACATCCAAAACAGGCATACGTATGAAGCCAGATATGTACCCAACCAGTACCAAGGGGACTGTACAAGCTTGGTCTGTACGTTACACACAATTGAGGGGAAACAGAATCACTACCTGCACGTAAGTGCCAAAAATGCCACTTAGAAAGCTACCATTTAGACACACAAGGGGAAAGAGAATCCCTTCTTATGTCTCTTCTTGGTTAATATTCATTCTTAATCCATGAGAGTTTGCACAGTGTTTGCTAGAGCTGCATCTAGTTTAGAAATGGCCAATCATGTCTGCCAGTGGCCATGGCACTAGGGCTACACAAAGGACAATAAGTCTCCCCTGAGGACTTCTAAGCCATATGGTCTCAGACTGAAAATTCAGCAGAAAACAGGATTTTTGTATAAAAAAAAAAAAAATTCCCTATCAGCAAGGACTGAAGGACTTTGTTAATGGGGAATCAGTCTGAACCATGAGCCAAGCCCCTGCCTTTCCATTCCTAACTAAAGGGAAACTAAATTTCCCTTCCTCCCAACTGCTTAACTTTCAAGCTATTTCAACTTTCAAGGCGCTAGAGACCTTTTCTTGTGGGACTAAATCCCAAACAGCTTTGAGAGAGGTTCAAACCACATCCTTGGATAAGGAGCTCAGCTCTGGACCCTCTCCCAAATTTGCTGGCTGGCTCATAATTGCATAACGGGCAAATCAAACCAACTGGGACAGCTCAATGAGGAGCACCATAAAAGGCAACAAATTAATCCTGTTCCAGAGCTGAACTCCAAGTCTAAGGCATTTGGATATGGAACTCTGCAGGATACTCTAACCCCTGGGGAGTGCCATGCAACAGGATACTGTTTTAGTTTGAAACCTCCTCTTTCCAAGTGGTTTAAGTCACGTATTATTTCTTTCAATGTCACCAGTATTCTAGTATTTTACATTAAAAAAAACATGCCTTTTCCCTCTGCTCTCCATGGCACTCTGCAATTCCCAAAACTACTCCAATTAGCCTAGAAGCACTGTGTAATCCAGTTGTTCTCAACCTTTTTCAACTCAAGGCACCCCTCAACAGAATTATGGCATCCCATGGACAATGCCAGCTCTTCATTTTCACTCATTTTTTGACCACAGAAAAATAATAAGACAATTCTTCTGTTGCAAAGAATTCAGAAAGAACACAACAGGGAAAAATGTTTTTAACATTATGGATTCCTATTTCAAATCTCTAGGTTTATCTTATGAATCACATTTGCACACCTAACATTGATAACATTGGCTGGCACCCTGCAGTCCACCAAGAAAGGATCTCAAGGCGCTACAGAGTGCTGGTTAAGAATCACTGGTGTACCCTGAGAGTGTCCCACTCTCCCCAACCTCACATTTCTAACCACTTGGCCAGCTAGGGACCTGTGATCACTGATCAGTAACATGTAAGCCAGGGGTAGGCAATTATATCGGGCAGAGGGCTGCTTTCATAGACATCAGGGCTGGAAGGGACCTCGAGAGATCATCGAAAGCTTACTGAGCTTTGGCAAGCCATTGACGGCTGCATGACAGGCAGCCAGGGGCAGATACATATTAATTTTCTACATTTTTAGGGACCCTGCGGACCAGATGGAATGGCCTGGCAGGCCGCATTTTGCCCACCCCTGATGTAAGCCTAGTATGGGAGATCTAGGCTGCTGCTGCAAGTTTTCAAGCACAGACCATGTGAAAGACAAAAAGCCACATTTACAAAAGGGGTGAAGAAATTGGCAATGAAAACCATGTGGACACATACATGCTCCCAGATACATATGCTAGCAGAAGCCTGATTAAACTTTTGCTTGTAAACAACTCACCTGCATACACAGATACATGATCTGCTCAGAGTTCACAGGTACAGCTCAGGCACCTGGCTTTGAAAAGGTGCCTCTTAAATTTAATCCAGTTTTGGAGAGTATGTCCAAGTTCTTCCACTTCCATTAAATCTAATCTTACATGTGCACACGCGCACGCGCACACACACACACACACACACACCTTGGGCACTTCACAGCTTAGTACTCCATTGATCAGCTCTTGCTTTTTTCTGAAAATCTACAGAAAGTCTTAGTTTGATCCCATTGTTTCAGAGGACAGAAAAATTATTTTCTGCCCACCTCTAATCTGACCCCATAGTAATGATCATTCTCTTCCCAGAAACCAATAACACATTATGCTCAGTCACCATTTTTCATCCACATTTCTGGTACATACTGCAATTTTAAAAATATTATATATACAGCTATCAAGGGCTGGGAGAGAGTGAGATCACTACAAAACTGAAGGGAATGTTTTTTGGGTACAATCTTTTTCTGGGAATTCCATCAGCTACAGCCTAATTAAGGATGCACATATCCCATCCTTTAACACACGGTTGCCAGCTTCGCCTCACCACAGAATGCCCTTACCATCCAGGAACACCAACCACTTAACTTCTACCTCTCTCTGTGCCCAGAGGCAAAAATATTATCTAACAGCCACTATTCCAGGATGAGTCAGACCTAATGTGTTTTACCCACATACAGGCAGACCAGAACTCTCTACACATCAGTACTTTTTTAATGGAACAAAGATACCACAGCATAAGGCAAGGACAGAATGGGCAGATACACTGGGTGAGAGTTAAGGTTAGTTATGGGCTTATAACAACAGATTTTCCACATTGAAATATGCCTTTAAGATGGTCTTGTAATAATGTTATATTCACTTAAGGGTTTGGCTCTTGCAAGGTTTTCTAAATTAGGTAACATCATGGAACTATACATGCAGAGACAGTGTATTTTAGGAGAGTATATATAATCTGTCTCTTTAATGGCAAGGAGTCTGGTTATGGGCAGTGAGGCAGAGCTGCTCATTAGGGGTCAGGCTCCATGGTGTGTGGGCTGACATGATTAGAAATTGCAGAGCTGACTCAGCTTTATTTTTGCTTTGCTGTGTATCATTATGGAGATGGTGTGGTCTTGGACGCATACGGAAAATTTTCGAAGTTAATTAAAAAAACATGGGGCTGGCTTGGGAGCAGCACAATAAACTGGAAAAGGAACTTAAGCAGAGCCCTCCTGGACCTAAAAGGGTGAGGAGCTGGAGGCACACAGGAGGAGAACGTAGTCAGAGAGCAGCCACCTGTTACAAGTACCATTGTGCCCTTTAAAGCTGCTTGCACAACATCCCAACCCCTGTGTCAACTCCATGCCACAAACAGAGAACCTGTAGTTCCCACACCAAAGGCGACTGCCCAAGAGGAAGGCTAAACCCTGAATACTGGCCCCATTTGGTAAGTGCCAGAAAAGTCAAGTGATGGGCCTTATCTATACAGGAGCTTGTATAAAGAATAATTTCTGAAGAAGACAACCTCATCCTTGTTCTGGCCACAGGAGACGACCTGGTGACCAACTTAAACATAGAAAGCAGCCTGGGCAATAGCAACCATGAAACCATTATGTTCACTGTCTGTTGCAAGGCAGACAAACTAAATAGTAGGCTCGACACTTTGGACTTCAATAATGCAAATTTCAACAAGTTCAGGTCACTAGTAAGGAAAGCACTGCAAGACCAGGGACTGAAGGTGAAAGGAGTACATGAAGGGTGGTCATTTCTTAAGAACATGATCCTTGGAGCACAAAGGAAGTCCATTCCCACAAAGAGGAAAGGTAGCAAAAGGGTTGGAAAGCCCTCTTGGCTAAACAGAGAAATCATGGTCTTCTTAAGAAAAAAGAAAGAGATGTCCAGACAATGGAAGCATGGGACAGGCCCCAAGGAGGACTATACAACAATGGCTCGCACTTGTAGGGATCAGATTAGAAAAGCCAAGGTGGCGACTGAACTAAAATTAGCAACAGGAATCAAGGACAACAAAAAGTCCTTCTTTAGGTATATAGGGAACAGGAAGAAAACAAATGGGAGGATGGGGGCACTGCTCAACAACTCAGGACAGCTGGTTACCAGCACTCAGGAGAAAACTGAACTCCTGAATGACTACTTTGCTCCGGTCTTTCACCAGACCAAAGGGAAAATCACGCCAGATAAAATACAGAATGAGCAGGGTAGAAATAACCCCCTTCCTACTATTGCCATAGAACTGGTACGTGATCAATTAAAAAAATTAGACATTATAAGTCAGCAGCACTGAATGAACTTCACCCGAGGGTGGTGAAGTACTGGCCAAAGTCATCGCAGAACCCCTAGGAAAGCTCTTCCAAAACTTGTGGTGCTCTGGAGGGCTCCCTGAGGACTGGAAGAGGGCCAATGTTGTGCCCATCTTCAAGAAGGGGAGAAGGGAGGACCCGGGTAACTATAGGCCAAATAGCCTAACTTCTATCCCAGGGAAAATCTAGAAAAATTCATTAAGTAGTTTATGTGCGATAGGCTTGCAGAAGGTACGATTCTGAACAACAACCAGCATGGCTTCATTCCGTGTAGGTCTTGTCTTACCAAACTCATCTCCTTTTATGATCAGGTAACTCACCACCTGGATAAGAGAGAGGAGGTTGACACTGTATACCTTGACTTCCAAAAAGCTTTTGATCTGGTATCCCATTATGTTCTCATGAGAAAATTGGAGGATTGTGGGCTTTAGTGCAAGACAGGTGGGTAGGAAACTGGCTGTGGGGTTGGACCCACAGAGTTCTAATGAACTGATCTGTTTCATCTCGGTGAGAAGTGGCCTCAGGGGTTGTTGCTTTGTCCAGTACTATTCAACATCTTCATCAATGATTTGGATGTGCGGGTGAAGAGCTCACTGGCCAAATTCACAGAAGACACGGAGTTATGGGGAAGCGTGGTCACACCTGAAGATAGGCTGCAGATACAGGTGGACCTAGATAGGCTGGCATGTTGGGTGGATTGGAACCAGATGAAGTTCAACATCAAGAAGTGTAAGGTGCTCCACCTGGGGATGAACAATCCCCTGCACACCTACACACTTGGCAACACCAATCTGACCAGCACTACGAACGAAAGGGACCTGGGGGTAATAACAGGCCACAATACGAATGTGAGCTGCCAGAACAATGCTGTAGCCTGCAGGGCTAATAATAACCTGGCATGCATGAATCAATGCATCTCCAGCAAAATCAAGGAAGTGATTCTTCCACTCTACTCGGCATTGGTGAGACCTCAGCTGGAGTACTGCATCCAATTCTGGGCGCCACACTTTAACAAAACTTGAGACAGTCCAGAGGTAGTAAAGCTTGAGAAAGTCCAGAGAAAGGCCACCCATATGATCAAAGACTTACACGGTAAGCCATACGAGAAAAGGCTGAGGGACCTGGGACTCTTCAGCCTGACAAAGAGAAGGCTGAGAGGGGACTTGGTAGCAGCTTACTGCTACAACACGGGCACACATCAAGGGCTCAGCGAACAACTGTTCACCAGGGCACCCTTGGGTAAAACTAGGAGTAATGGTCACAAGCCCCTTAAAGACCATTTCAGGCTCAACATTAGAAAAAAAAACTTCTTCATAGCTAGAGTGTCCAGACTGTGGAATAAGCTCCCTCCAGAGGTGGTGCAATCACCTACCCTGGAAATCTTCAAGAGGAAACTAGACAGTTACCTTGCTGGGGTCGCCTGACCCAAGCTGTCTTTACTGCTTGGTGCAGGGGCCTGGACCCAATGATCTTCCAAGGCCCCTTCCAGCCTGCAATCTATGAATCCTACTTCCTGCTCTCTATAGTGTGGATGACAGTCGCCTCCTGGTACCCTATAGACGTCCCACCTTGAGTTCTAATCACAGTAAATGAGAGAATACAGATATGGGAAGTCTGACCTCTAAAAAGGGAATGCCAATTACCAACTAGCAGAAGTCCACTCCAGTGTCCAGACACCAGTGAAGAGACGCACCTAAAACTCTGGACTGTACTCCACTGGTCAGGTTCTTCCCTGAAGGTCAAGTTCTTCTCCCACAGGTTCTTCTCTACACTTGATTCAGGAAGGACATACATCTCAGACACAGCCAGAGTGACTCTTTAGCTTACACAGTAAGAGATTATAGGGGATTTTTAGGCCCAGTGGTTGCAGGTTCAACCCCCGTATACAGTCATGCTAGCAACATCACAAAGACACGAGTAGTTTCTGTATTACTCAACAGTCAAGACACCCACACAAACTGTTCCACACTGTTTACTAGGGTGGAAAGCGAGCAAACCACTCCTATCCTGAGATCTACCATGGCCAAACAAATATCTGACCCACTAGACCATCGCCTAGTAGTGGATGTGCCTCATTATTGGAGGATAACTAAAACTGCTGCAAAAGCAGCAAGACTCCAAAGCAAAGGAAATAACTAATACAAGTCTGTCAGAGTCCCTGAACCAGGTAGACATCGTGGGTAAGGAACTGGCTTGGACATAACAAATCCTTGACTCACTCCTCGATGCATTCTGAGGCTCCAAAGAGTCTGCTTAATTGTCATTCATGTTCAGCTCTCTAATGCCTGACTCTGCCCTACAGAAAGGGCAGTAACACCAAGCTCTCTGCAAGGTTGCCAAAACACACCCAAGGGAGCACCAGAAATCTCAACTTATTTCTCTTCCCATGTGGCTCCCAGCCACATTTCCTGCAGATTCTACAGGCCAATTATTCTGAATAAAGCACAGGTCAGAGACAGATCTAAGCTAAGAAGCACAGGTCCAGATCTGAACTGCCCGAGAGCTCAGATCCAAGGCTCTTCTATTGGGAAGAATCATTGAAACATCTGTGGCTACTGACAGTCACTCTCTTATTTAACTCCTCAGGCATTAAGGGCAACCTGCTTCCACTCAAATATCACAGCCCTGCACAGTGAGTGACAGTACTCTGCTTACAGCAGCAGCTCTGCATGGGACGGGATTTTGAATTCTGTTTTACCTTTCAGCACCTACTTGTTTGATTTAGGTGGTGAAATAAGCCTGCCTAACCCCCGTTCTTCTGCTCGCACACAGCACGCACAGGAACCTGAGACTTCATGGCTACAGCCAACCCTTCTGCATTCAATGCATGGAGGCTGAGAGCATTTTCTGGCAAAGCCAACAATTCAGCAGGTTTGCCTTCCTCTCTCTCTTGAGAGATGAACCCAGCACTCTTAGCTCTCCTGCTTTCAGACAAATGGCGCCTTTCAGAAGGCTGCAGGCTCCCATCTGCTAGGCCATGCCTGGGAAAGCTCAGCCAACTGAAAGCACTTGCATGATATTAACATCACTGTTACTTTTCTTTCAGCTTTGGAACAAACACAGGGCACAGCTGTAAAATCAGGAAGCTCCTCTCTTCAACAAACTTCAGCCTACAGAGTTCAGCAGAGCTCTCAACAGCTATTTGAGTCAGCCTGGTTCACTGCCCCAGCTTCAAGTGTCCTTGCCCTGCACAGGTTGTTGGCCTGTTGCAGTTACAAAAGGGGATTACTTTACATCCTAGTTTCCGTAGTGGATATGAAGAACAGGTGGTATGGACAAACAGCTGAAGCACTGCTAGTGACACCAAAGGTATAATTTCATCTTTGGAGGCACAGAAAGAAACTGCTTGGCATAGAACTATGTCACACTGCAATCATTGTATCCCCACTTGCAATGGCCTGGCTGCTGTGTGATGAGCTCTTCTACTCACCATGGGAAGAATGCCACACTCCAGAAATACGATGACTTTTGCCCCTTGTTAGAATCACTAGAAGGAAGCGAATAATGCACTGCTCATTAAGCGCTTGGATAGCCTGGGATAGAATGCGCTGCAGGGACACTAAGTGCTTTTGTCAGAGGCCCACTTATTCCAGATGCACACAAGAACCAACCACTTGCTGGCATAAAAAAAATTATGCTATCTGAAAATCTGGCTGATGGGGCAGAAGGAGAATGATTCCCAAACTAAACCTAAGGCTACTGACTGGATTCTTCCACTCCATGGCTAGGGACAGACATTCAAAAAGCCTGAGTCTGAATTGATTCAATCTTTGCAGGTTATTAACCTGGCTAGGCTGACCCAGGTTGTAACCACACACACGTCCCCTCTGGACTGAGGAAATTCAGGCATATGCCTGCAGTGGCTCAGGCTAGAAGCTGGGAGGCACTAGAGTGGCCCTCCCTTCCCTTCTACAGTGCTAAGCTGAGGGGGACAGTGCTAAGCTGAGGCCCCGGCAGGACGTTCTGATTAGGGAGGGGTTCCCCGCACCTTGTTGATAACAGAACACTTATCTAGAGATGCACCAATACATCAGTCCGATATTGGATCAGTACCAATATAAAAAAAATTGGCTGTATCAAAAACCGGCCTGAAGTAGCTGATAATTTGGCCAATAAGTGCCTGTGCATGCCTCCCACGCACTGGGAAGAGCCGGGCCTGTGCCAGGTGGGTGATGGCGGCACTGGAAGCAGGGCTATGGCAAAATTTGGGGTGGCGGCAACCCCCTCCGTAGACCCCCTCCCAGTGCCGCTGCCACCCACCCTGACCCCAGCCCCAGTGAGAAGAACCCAGCGTAGCCCCAGCTCCAGCCTACATCTGCAGCCCACTTGCCCCACCCCACCCCATGCAGATCCGGTGGCACACATCCCACCCCTATTCCCTTCTGGGGTGCACGCAGCAGCAGGAGCCACACCCCCCCCCCCAACAAGCTGTGGCTCTGTTCCACACCCCCCACACCCCAGCTGGGCAGCCCTCCCTCACTGCAGGGGGCATTGATCTGTCCCCCCACCTCCCCTCCCCCTCCACTACAACACTTACAAGCTGTTGTATCAGAAATCGGATCGGTATCAGCCAATATGCCTCCTTAAATATCAGTTTTCAGTATCAGCCCCCAAAATCTCTATCAGTGCACCCCTACATTTATCAGATCTGTTATCAGCATTTAGCACTCCATCAGAAAAAAGTCTCTCTCAGTAAGTGAAGCTCTGCTTAAACAGCTTTTTCCAAGGAAGGGAGGGACATTACCAGCTGACCTGTTGATTAGCTCCAAAAAGCCCTAAGCGTACACTGTCCTTTCTGCCGTTATTCTGTCTGCTTTACACAGACACCTCTCAGCATTAGCTAGCATACCACATGATGACAACAGTCTGTGTTGTGGGAGAGAGGAAGAAGGGGGATCCCTGCTTGAGTAGTGAGGAGTGAGGGTGGGGATGGGGCAGAGGGAAGCCAGGAAGAAGCTACTGTGCCTAAAAGTTTCTGCCAGAGCTCCAGCAGGGGAGCAGAGGGGAGGGACCAGCCCAGCTCTCTAAAGCAGAGAGCCCAGCCAGGCCCAGACAGCATGCCAGGATGCTGGGGGATTCTGGTTTAACTTAAAGCAGGAAGGGTCTGGGACAGACATTGCATAAACCGGTTTGACCCAAATCAGTTAAGTCTGGTACCACATTCAACCAGATTTATCTCAAAACAGTTTCAGCCATTTTCAAACTGGTTTATGTGCTGGATGTCTGTTCTGTTATAGGTTTAAACCAGTTTCTGATCACTTAAACCGGTTTATGTGTAGTGTCTGTCCCTAGCCCATAGCTTCAGAGTACTTTCCTGGAAGGAAACTAAAAACCACAAGCTTCAACCTACTACTTTCTTCATGTGTTTAGGGAGGGGATGTTCTGGAAACAGAATTCAGTTTTGACTATAATCTAAGACACTTGCTTTCTGCCAGGGACTTATCACTAACCAGTTCATTAAGAAGACTATACCTTCTTTATTCACCTCCCCACCCTTTTTAGGACTGTGTAATATTTGGGACTTGGTTTAGAAAGAACAACTGAAAACAAAACAAAGCATGTCTTTGTTTAATATTCCATTGGCAGCTGTACAATCTCATCTGATCACATCAGCTATGCAGGGATGTGCCTTGACAGAATGTGGCTAGGAGATGATCTGGAGTGTAGCAGGTGGGGAAAGGCATGTGATGCTATTGGTTTAAGAAAGCAATGAAACTGCTGTCCCAGCAATTCTCATTCCTGACCCTCTCGTCCATGCCACCTTCTCTAACACCCTACATTAACTGCTCAGGGAGAGGCAGTTCTGAATAAAGGCCAAATATTGCACCTGTCCCAAAATCTCAGACTTATAACAAGGTTATTTAGTGACTCAAAGTGCTGGAGCTGTCACACCAGGCCTTGATATCTCACTAATGTGAACAGACACAAAAATGAATGTACATTGAACTTAGAAACCTCATCTCCTCCCAGTTCACTCCAGAAATCTGAACCAGATCTTCCTTGATGAACTGAACAGGGAAGAATCATTGAAGCTACCTATCTCCAGCCCAACTACATTTCAAAGGCACACTGCACCAACGGAAGCCAATTCTTTCTGCTGCTTAGCCAGAGAGGCTGCAAACTAATCAAATAAAGATGTAAAGGCCCCTGAATGTTGGAGCATAACCATTACAGCTTCTCTTTGAAATTTGCCTGCTGGGAGTTTTAATTTATTCAGGAAGTCTAGTGGGGCTCATCTGATCTTAGTGAACTCCAGCAAAACGTTCTCTGCAGGTGCCTCATGGGACTGGGACCCTGTGCTGATTTCTGCTCATTTTTGGTGCTGTCCTCTTATCTGTAAGCTGTTTAGGTCAGGAGGAGTCCCCTGTGATTTCTGTTTCTGTAGAAAGAAAGTAACATAGCCCTGCTCTATCCAGAACCTTTAAGAGAAAAGGGAAAGAAATCCACGCCAAAGTAAAGAAAGAGAAATAACAGAGAGAGAATGGCGCATGCCCAGCAGCTTGAGGAAGGAATGTCATAGGCTCTGAGAGAAAGAGGTTCTTGTGTTTCTCTGTGGTTAAAAAAACCCCAACTTCTAAGACCTGTGCAGAGCAGCACATTCCATGGGATGATGTGTGGTTCTGTGAGTTCCAAAGAAGGGAGAGCCCAAGCAACAGAAAGGGCTGAGCAAAGCTAAAAGGGGTTGAATAAAACAATTTGGCAGTGGGGGTGGGAGGGAGAGGAATGAGTAGGAGGCAAATCCAAGGAACACAGAAGGCATTTGGAACAGAAAAGGATAACACTCCCCTAGAGTACTCCTTGTAACTCAGCACCCATTTGGGCTCCCTACTTAGCAGTTTCCAGCCCAGAGACCTCATATTCTCCCTCTTCATCTATTCAAGGAAGATCCAGCTGAAAAAGTGTGTTTAGATGTGCATGGAAAAAGGCCCCAACATCCCCCACTGGGCACAGCTGGGGCTGTTCCTATTCTGTGCTGTCATGTGGGGCTGATGGGACACAGATGGAAACAGTACAGTTAGTTTATTGTTTCACAGACTGAGAACCTGAAAACAAGGGAGTCCTTTCCTCCCACACACCCTTAGCTGGTTTTATAGAATCTCCACAGCTTCTGGTCCACTAGATCTCCTCCCCTTCATTAATCGCTGTGGTATTTCACTTGCTAATACCTATCCCATCTAGTAACTTAATAGGAACCATTTCTCACTTATGCCATTTATTCGTTGTTGTGAGAACACATGACAAGGAGGCAGAACTCCTGGGTTTTGTTTCCAGCTCTGCCAGTGGGTGACCTTGGGCAAGTCACTTCATTTCTTGTGCCTCCAAAGGGATACAGCAAAAATAGGATAGGTAGGCACAAGGAAGCATAAGGAATGAGATGAGAGGTCTGGAAAGACTGATGTGAGAGGATTTAATGAAATAGCTTTTACTTCTTATGGGAAAAAGAATATGATAGGGAGATATGTATTCACTATACCAGGCATTATTTTGTATCTCAGATGTTTCCATTAGCCTTTTGTTATATTACAAGAATAAGGACTAAGAGGCACACAGTATTAAAAGGGAATAGTCCCTTTATGCTACACTTAATTAGCCAAATGGAACTGTCTGCCACAAACTCTAGTTCAGGTGAACAGTTTAGCAGGATTCTGGAAAGCATTGGATGTGTACATGAATGATAAAAATTCACAGCTACACCCGTGAGGATTACAAATGAATCAAGGATCTCAGCTTCATGGCTTAAGATGGAAAACAACTGGGTACCTGGAGTCCAAAAAGAAATTTCCTCTACAGTTTGTCAGTGTCAGGTTATCTTTTACAGGGGCACACTCACTGGATGACATAACACCATCCTCTGAAGCAGTGGATACTCACCACTGCCAGGATCAAGATACCAGGCTAGATAGAAAGTACTGTAGAACTTAAGTGCAGTAGAATTACTGTTGCAGGCCAGTGGAGCACAATCTTTTTGGCCTACAGGCCAGATGGGCAGTCCCCAATCCCTCTGCAGGTAGGATCTGGCAAGACCCCATCCAGCTGCCGGAGCGGAAGAGGGACAGCCCAGCTCCAATCTAGCTCCATGGTGGAAGTGGGCTTGGGCCAGCCCCAACCCGGACCTGGGGGGGGGGGGGGGGGCGGCGGTCCACAACCTGGTCCCAATCTGGTTGTGGCCCAGCTCTGCCCTGCCCCACAAGCCTTGGGATTTTGGCAGTGGAAAGGGGTGCCAGTAGTCACTGCTCCCCTGCCACCAAATTTCCCAACCTATGGGGTGCTCTGCAGGTCTTATTCCAAGGCTCCACAAGCCTCATTTGGCCACAGGCTGGAGGTTGAGTTCCCCATTCTACATCGTGTTGCTCCCAGCTTGTCCCTACTTCTGGACACATTTCAGGGTGATGAACTGGTATAGGAGCACGACCAACCACTGCTGCCAGCTAAGGCAGTTATCCTTGGGTAAGTGGCAAAAAAATAGTATTTCTGGAGCGCTCTCTGCATCCCACAGATTCATCATATCCTGACCTGACCTTTTCATCAAGCGTGCAACCACAGACACAGTCTCACACTGCAATGGTGCTCCCAGAGGGGCACACCCCCCATCAGGAGAAAGACTACTCATAAAGGCATTTAAGAACTAAGCCAGAGAGTTCTCTCAGGTTGTGCACATGGAAAGGACACCTCAGGACACCCCTATTTGCCTCTGTCTGCAGGGAAGCTGGGAGTGCCCCATCTGCAGCACCATGCCCTGTCCCCATGGAAGGCTTTCCAAGTCTCCACATGAGTGGCAGGAGATGCACAATGATCATTCTCTCCTCTGGAAACTGGAGAGGAATCTTCACAGAAGGTTACTTTTCCTATGATACTGTCTGCCCTGTGGAACCTGGCTCTACAGAGAAGCAATTCCTTCAGCAGCATGCCCAAGTCTCCAGTTAATCCCTGGGGAGCCACTAGGTCTCAGGTCCCAGTCATCTGCTAGTTCACCCTTTGAAGGAACTTTCCTCCACTGAAGTACTTCCGGTCAGTAAAAGGCTTGGATCTTCTGGATTAGCCATTCCTCTACAGCTTAAATGGAATACTGTCTCCAGATCAAGCACACAAATGACAAGGTCACAAAAGCCACCATCTCTGCTTGTCCTCTCCACACCCGGACCCAGCAGAGACCAGAGATTGAGCTGCCAGTAGGGCTTGCAGAGCCTGTGGCCACAGTGCACTTGTATCTTGTCAGAGGTCTCTCATGCATGCTTGCAGGATGGTATGACACTGCTGCTACACATGCCATGCTGGACTTGTGTATAGATAAAGGCTTCTTCTGCCTGACAGGATGTCACTCTCAAGGACTTAGCTGCAATTTTTGGCATTTATACTAGGAGTGCACTGATGGAGATTTTTGGGGCTGATAACGATTGCCGATTTTTAAGTAGGCATATCAGCCAATGCCAAAATGATTTCCGATACGCAGCCCAGCAGCTTGAAGAGCAGCGTCCAGCTAATAAGTCTGCTGTGGTGGAAGGAGAGAGCGAAGGGAAGGGATGTGGGGGGGGGAAGATTGAGTCCCCAGTGGTGAGGGCGGGAGTGAGGCTGGGACAGAGGCCAGGGCAGGCACCACATAGCCAGGGCAGGACAGGTTGCGGGATGGAGCCACGGGTCATCCAGGGGGCACGGGGGCGGGAAGGGGTGACTCCCACCACTGCATGCACCTTGAGTGGGCACGGAGGGCAGGTGCCCCCAGATCTGTGTGGGGCAGGGCTGGCTGCCACTGCAGGCTGGGGCCAGAGCAGTGCCAGGCTCTTCCCGGCAGGGAGTGAGGCTGGGCTGCACTCAGGGTGGGCGGCAGTGGCACTGAGAGTGGGGCTACGGGTGGGCTGCATCCATCCCAAAATTCGCCGTAGCCCTAACACCCCTTCCCAGCGCCACCACCCACTCCACCCTGAGCACAGCCCAGCTCAGTCCCCCCGCCGGGAAGAGCCCAGTGCAGCCTCGGTCCCAGCCCATCCTGCCCTGCACAGATCTGAGGGCACACCACCCCCTCCTCCCCCTCCCTGGCCCAGAGTGTGCCAATGGCAGAAGCCACCACCCTCCCCCAAGGCTCCATCCTATGCCAATTTCGGATACAATTGATTATCTTTATATCAGTGCTAATCTGATATTGGACCAGTGTATTGGTGCACCTCTAATTTATACCCAATTTGGATTCTATTTCCACCTGTGGCAGAATGAGACTGCCCAAGTATGCACATGCCTATCAAAAGTTCTGGCCCCAGATTCTGCCCACAGTGGGCAGGATTTTGGCCAAAGATTTTGTCCAAATAAGTTTAAGTCAAAGTGCAGCACAGTCATCATAGAAAGGGACCAGAGCCTAGGCCCCTGCCCTTCCAGGACAGCAATTAATCTCAGGTTATGGACAAATGTACCTTGAACTGCTTTAAAAGTGCGGGGAAGCTACTCAGGAGTGTGCAGCAGCTGTTACAGTCTGCTATCTCTGCATCAGCCTGAAGCCATACAGGTGAACTAAACTGCCCCAAACAAAACAGGATTAAAACTGGAGCCATCTTCCTACACTTGTATCACTACAGAATCAGGCTTATGCTTCAGGATGATGCACAGGAGGGATGGAAAGAACTCCAGGCAAAGCTTGGGCCCCACAACTTCTTGGTTACAGAAGTGATTATCAACATTTTTTGTGCCAGGACCCATTTGTAAACATCGATAGCCAGTCCCAACCCAGTGCCCCTCATTACCAACCTGCTGCCTCCAGCCCCCAGGCCCCAGTGTGTGGGGCAGGGGGTATATGTATGGGATGAGGGACCCCAAGCAGGTCCTTGCAGGCTGGAACTCTGATAGCCCGCAAGGGAAAAACCACAGTCTCCCATGTTTTTCATTTTTAAAGTTTCCTGATCCATTTTTAAAGTTTGTTCACGACCCTTTCAAATATTCTTGCAACACACTTTTGGGTCATGACCCATGAGTTGAGAAACACTGGCTTAGAGCATTTTCTGTGAAATGGGAGATACAGGTTCAAATCCCCTCTCTATGAAGGAGTCTTAGAACCCAGGTCTGCCACTCCCTGAGCAAGTACCAAACTACGGGGCTAAAAGGTGAGAGGATGGCTACCACCACCTCCAACACATTTTCTGCAACTGACGTTTTGGGACTCATCCAACATCATGCACACACCCAGGTAAGTCTATTCCATCCAGGAGCCTATGTGTACATAGTACAGCCTTCTAGATACTCAGAAAGGAAAGAGAGGCTGAGAGTAGCTACAAAGCAGAAGGAGAAGCCAAAGTGTGCGTATATTGCAGTTAGCTGATTATGTCAGTGCCACTTCAGTTCATAAAGGTGAAAAAGGGGTTGTGCTAGTTCACTGCTTCTTCACTGCTCAATAATTCTGGTTTGCTCAGGAGGAGGTAGGGACTCACTCACTCCTTTACATGCAGGGCAGACCGATTACTGGAAAGCACAGACATCAAATACCAAATGATCTCAGCTCTTCCACCGCACTGCCTGGAGAACTCACGTTTCCAGCTGATACAATATTATTGACCTATTCCAGCTCCCACAGAATATACAAAATCCCTCACTTGTGTACCAGTCACACCACATTTGACATAAGTGCACATCTCTCCACTAAGTGCAACGTTACAATTCCTGCTGCCCAGCATTTCAGTTCAGTGGCTCCAGGACTACCTCAAAAGCCATATTGGTCGATACCGATCCAATTGCCAATATGCAGGTCTGGCTGGTAAGTCTGTTGTGGGGGAGGGGGAAGGAAAGGGATAAAGCAGGGCAGATTGAGGCCGCTGTGGTAAGGGAGGGAATTGGGCTGGGGCTGCATAGTCAGGGCAGGGCATAGGATGGAGCTGTGAGCAGCTCGTCCAGGGTGTGCACGGAGAAAGACTGGCTCCTGCTGCTGCACACACCTACAGAGGGGGCTACAAAGGAGGCTGCAGCCACTCCAAAATTCATCATAGCCCCTCCCAGACCCCGCGCTTTGGGAGGCCCTGCAGAGCCTGACAGAATGGCACTGATATCAGCCCTCACAGGCTGATTTGCTTCAGGCCCTGCACCCTGCTTGGGTTGTCTCTGGCTATAACCTACAAATTTGCCACATTATCTGAAGTGTCCCCTGTAGATTGTGGGTCAGATTCCATCCCCTACAACACCTTTACACTGTTCCCTTGGTGTAGGGGCCTGTTCTTCCTATCTTTGGCAACTGCTAGCATGAGGGCCTGCCAGTGTGGGATGGGGCAGGAGCAAGAGTGGCTAGCCTGCTCTGTACTCCAACTGTTCTGACACTATCCTGGTGTGTTTGTTTTTTAAAGTAGCAACAGATCTTAAAAGTCTATCTCTGGATGTGGACAAACTGCTTTAGGGGAGCTGCTGCTCGGGAAGGTGGATCCATTGTTTTGATGGCATGTCTACATGATCCTGTAATGATACAAGTTAGATAAACTGCCTTACTCTGATCCTGAACAAAACAGGGTTCAGGCTGTAGTAGTCTTGCTATATTTATATCGCTACAGATGGATTGGCTGCATCATATCAGTTTGCATCACTAACCACATAATTGGTACATCTGTCCATGCCCTTTCAAGCAATGCTTGGAATAGGGAGCTGACAGGCACACACAGGGCACTTTGTTTTCACTTGTGAATTGGTTCAAATCTCACCAGGTCACACACAAAAATGAGTCTAGTGGTCTCAGACAGTCTCACCCTGACTGTGACTCCCTCTGTGACCTTGGGATAGTTATTCTCTTCTCTACTTCAGTTCATCTCAGAGCAAAAGGGGAATAACCTTCTGACCCTACCTCTCAGTGCTCTTGGGAGGGTCTGTTATTTCACGTCTGTGAAGCACTTGAAGACAAAAATCAATATCATCATTTCCAGATGTTCAACTCAAGCAAAAAGAACATACACAGAGTGGGCAGAGTAGGACAGAGTCCTGTACTGAAATCCCAGGGGCTGTGGCAGGTCAGGCCTGGGTAGTGGGGGTGTGCCAAAGCTAGAAGACAAGGGGAACTACTGGTGTGGCTTGCACTGAAGACAACAGTAAAACCAAAAGGCAGCCACAACTGCAACTTCAGCAGATTAAGGTGATAAAATCAGCATGGTAAAATCAGATCAAGAAGATAAATATCCCAAGACTTGAGGTGAACAAGGTGATATACAGTTAGACCTGAAATATTGCAGTTGACACAAAATGCAACCCTAAGCAGCTTGCATTCCCACTACTATCTGCAAGGAAGAGGACAAAACTGTAACTAAGGATTTTACTGATAGTGGATAAACAGAATAAGCAATTCTCTCTATCTGTCTGGGAAGAAGTCAGCAGTTAGTTCCACTCTCAGGATAACTTGT
Organism: Crocodylus porosus; assembly: GCF_001723895.1. NCBI lineage: Eukaryota > Metazoa > Chordata > Crocodylia > Crocodylidae > Crocodylus > Crocodylus porosus. Next base: position 11,912,943 of record NW_017728922.1, read on the forward strand.
ATATGATCCTTTTTAATTAAAAACAGTATGTAAATATAAATAAATTAGGTCCTCAGGCTCCAGACAAAATACCCTAGAGATGTTGAAAAGACTGGATACCCTGGCTACTTCCATATTGTAGCACATTTGGCATGTAAAATCCCTTACTGTTCAGACTGCATCTCAGTAGCCTACCCCAGCAGGATGCCTCAGCACAGGGCCCTGTGGCTTTGGCAGAGACATCAAAACCCCTGGTGTGCTCTGGATGGAAAGGTGGGTGGGTGGGGCTTCCTTTCTATCAAGCATCTCAGGGTGGATGCTTTGTTTGTCACTGCCAACCACTTAACCGTTCTGCCTTTGTAACTGATCTTGCAAGGACCAAATGAGACCTACATGCCCTGCAGTCTGCACAGTACCGTTCCTTTCCACCGTAAGCTGGTGTGTGTGTGGGGGGAAGCTACTTTGTCTTTCTTTTGTGCAGAAATACAAGTTAATAGAAAATGCCCTTTGGTTATAGTGGCAAAGTTACTGCATGTCCAACAACACCTGAGGATAGGAAACAAGGATCCACAGAAAGAACATACACAGTCTCATTGAAGCATTTGTCACACTGAAACACAAATCTGCTCTTGTGCTTACCCTCAAGGACAACCTCCTTGCCAGTCTTTTTCAGTGCTTGCACAGCCTCATCATGCGTCGCCTCAGAAAGATCGGTCCCATTGACAGAGAGGATAGCATCTCCCACATACAGCGCCTCAGTCTGATCTGCAGCCAGCCCCTTAAAAATCTTGGAAATCAAAATGGGCATTTTATTCTCACGGCCACCTTAAAGCAAAGAGAAAAGAAAGAAAGCAATTACAGGTCAATTTACTTATAAAATTGCATGCAGTGGTGTGGCAAATTCTACTCTAATACCAACCGGGCTAGATAAATCTAGACCTTTGTACAGAAAGGTGGCCAAACTGTGGTTTGCAAGCCACATACAGCTTTCAGGTAGTTTAAATGCACCTCCCAAAAAAAGTTGTGTAACAATTAATTGTTACCTGAGGTGGTGCACTGGGCACCTGATAACTGACTCCATGTCTGAATGAACCTCTTGAAAGTTGTGTGTCTAAAGGCTCTTGATCAGGCTAAGTTTTGGCTTGCAGTTTGAAAGGTAAGAAGGCTGGCCACCCCTACTATATACCAAGACTTAGCTCATCTTTCCCAATAGTGAATATTTCTGTCAATTTTTAAGGGACTGTAACAGGGAACCCTAGCCCTGTTACCAGAAGGCAGGTCAGCCCCTTTAAGATCAGAACTTTCTGGACACAGCATGCTGGTAAGGTAGGGGTTAAAAGCTGAGCCAGACCAGTTAGTCAGGTGACCGGAAGGGGGCAAGCCAGAACTATAACAAATGCTGGGCTGGGTGGCAGTAGAGTGGAGCAGCCAAACGGAAAGGGGTGCATATAAGAGCTCCACAGAGAGACTTGATGAGCAGTCCAGCTGCTGGAGCAGGGGAACTTCTGAGGACCCCAGAGAAGTGGCAGCATCCCCAGAAGGAGGACTGTAGCAGACGGTGGGAAGCAGAAACACAAACCCCTGAGAAAATGTAAGCTGGCATGCTGCCTTCTTTAATTATACTTTTTTGGTGGCACTTATAGCCCATGGACAGACTGTTTATATTTTTTTGATTGATTAACACTGCTGGTTTGGGTGAGGCTATTGGGGAAGAAGGAGGCCTCATTGGGGCCCCGCTATAGCGTGGGGACCCCGGCACCAGTGTGGGCACAGTATTCAGGGTGCATAAGCCCCAGCGCCAGAGAGCGCAATCCTAAAAGGCCAGGGTGGCCTGGTGCACCTGGGTGTTTTTTTTCCCTGGCTGGGACGGTGGAGGTTGAGGCCATTGGCCGGCTTTCAACCCCCTGGCTGTGGGGCCGGTGGGTAGGTTTTTGGGCCAGAGAGGCTGGGCTCCAAACTGGAGCAAAAAGGAGGGCCACGAGCCCCAAGACTAAAGAGTCAGAGCCTCAGAGTCAAACCCTATCTGGTGGGTTTAGACATGGAGGCCTAGCTAGAGAAAGACAGGGGTCAAGGCCCGTGGTGGCAGAGGACCCCAACATAAAATAAACAATAGGCAGTCTCCTGCTTACAAGAACATCAGTATAACATTTCCATCAAGACATGGCAAGCAAGTAGAAAGCAGGACATGAGAAACCTTAAGGGGACTCCAAGAGTGCCCCACATAGGTCGCGGATAACATGTAAGATGGCGCTGGGGAGGGCGACCTGTTACATTGGTGCATTGGCTGGAAAACTTCCTACGGTAACGTGTACCCTGAGACAATGGTTTGCCTGAATAAAAGGAAGAACCTTTGGGTCCAAAAAGAAGGCAGAAAAGACAGTGCAGACCCAAGCCTCAGATCGAGGGTCACGCCTGTGTCAAGCAGTCCAAGGTCTGCAGGGACAAACAGAAAGACAACAGGCATTGTTAGAGAAGATGGTGAGGGGCATACAGACAAACTGAGCCCCCCCCACAATGAGGGCATTTGTGGGTATGGTGCCAGGGTTCACCCTGAGCCAGGAGAGGAACGGCCTGCACTAATGATGGATGTGAGGTTGAGGGACAAAAGATACAAGCTATGTTGGATTCGGGCTCATCGCAGACAATAGTGTGGAGAGACATGCTACCAAGAACAGAGAGGGAAGCAGCAGCTCAGATTATCATTCAATGCTTGTGCAGGGAGGCCCAAAGACGAGACAGAGTGTGGGTTACTCTGCAAGTGGGTGAGAAAACACACTGAATGCTGGTCGGAGCAGCTGAGCACTTACCCTATCCAATGATGCTGGGATGCGACTAGCTGGTGCTTCTGACAGTCATAGCCCAGGCATATAGTTTGAGAGGGGCGAGAAAAACTGGAGGTACCCCACAACGTTACCCCATTTGGACTAGGGGGAAAGCATCTGAAGAGAAAGGTCAGAGGTAGGAGAAGGCCCCAGCTGGAGACCACTGGGAGCAGGAAAAAGAGGATGCAAGACAGTGAGGTCTGAGGTGGTACTTGAGGATGATCTTATGGCTGAGGCATTTGCCAGTGAGGCTGAATGACCTCCATCAGATGAAGAACAGAACAGGAGGTGTATGTGGCGCACTTGTGGGAGGATGAGCATTTTCCAATTGGAACAGAGCAGAGAGGAAGGATTTCGGTATGCCTTCCAGGAACACCTGGCCCAGCGAAATGGGGAGGTGCTATGACCAGAGCTGATGAAGACCACCCCACGATTCGAAGTGAGGAACGATCTCCTATATAGAGTCAAACATGGAACACATGGGGGCGAGGAAGTAGCACAATTGCTGATACCTCGGCAATACTGGAAGACCCTACTGAAAGTAGCTCATGAACTCCCCATGGGCAGACATTTGGGGCAAGACAAGACCAAAGCTCGCATTAGAGGAAGATTTTTTTTAACCAGGGTTAATACAGGAAGTGGCAAAGTACTGTGCATCTTGCCCCGTGTGCCAGAAAGTAAACCCTAGTCATCCCCCAAGAGCTCCATTAGTACCACTACCTTTGCTGGAAGTCCCCTTTGAGTGGGTGGCCATCGATATTGTGGGGCCACTGCCAAGAAGCAGTGCTGGGCACCATTTTATTTTGGTCCTCCTGGACTATGGAACGAGGTATCTGGAGGCCGTACTTACGCGGAGAGTGTCTGCCTCCAAGGTGGCAGAGGAGTTATTGAAAATATTCTCCCGAGTGGGACTCCCTGAAGAACTGCTGACTGACCAGGGAACAAACTGTACATCTCGTGTGTTTGAGTGAGTGAGTGAAACACTGGGAATTAAATACCTAAAGACCACAGTATACCATCCCCAAACTAACAGGCTAGTAGAGCAGTTTAACAGGACTCTGAAACAGATGTTGAAGAAGTTTGTGGTACAGTGCTCCCAGAAGTGGGATCAAATGTTACCGCCCTTGTTGTCTGCAGTAAGAGGGGCACCCAAGCCTCATCAGGGTCTTCCTCTTCCAAACTATTATACAGATGGCAACCAAGAGGAATTATTGATTTAATCATGGAAAGCTGGGTAGAGCAACAAAGTAAAGACTGGAACCTGGTTCAATACGTGATACTACTGAGAGAACACTTGGAGACACCATGGAGAGAAGCTTTAGAAAATCTGAGGGAGGCCCAAGAGCGGCAAACAACCCATTATAATTGAGGGGCTTGAGAAAGGAAGTTTGAAGTGGGAGACCACGTATTTGTTCTCTTGCTGGACCAGGAGAGTAAATTACTAGCGCGAAGGCAGGGCCCTTATGAAATAATACGCCAAGTAGGGCCTGTAGCTTATGAAGTGTATCAGCCAGACAAGCAAAAGAAAAAACAGGTATACCACATTAGTATGTTGAAGCTATAGCAAGAACCAGAGTGCCTATACTTGGCCCTTCAACCAGATGAACCAGAACTGGGAGAGGGATGGGAGAAGTGAAGTGGAAGTGGCTCCATGACTCTCTGAAGAGCAGAGGTGACAGGCAATGGAACTAGTGAGAGACTATGGAGACGTGTTTCAGGAGGTCCCCAGGGAAGCTCAGGGCATCTTGCATCGAATAAGGACCCCTCCAGTTCAGGTGATCTGCAAGAACTGGAGGTGAATCCCACAACAACTTCAAGGACAGATAAAAGAGGAACTTGAGATGATGTTAGAAAAAGGCATAATACACAAATCCTGAAGCAACTAGTGCAGCCCCATTGTGACAGTGCCAAAACCAGATGGAAAAATTAGGCCCTGTATTGGTTTCCAAAAAGTAAATGCGGTGGCTAAGTTTGATGCTTATCCGATGCGGATGGTGGACAAAACATAGGGCAAGCCAGCTATATCTCCACATTAGACTTAATGAAAGGCTACTGGCAAGTCCCCTTAGCACCCAAGGACCAAGAAAAGCCAGCCTTTGCCACACCATAAGGCCTATTCCATTTCTGATGCATGACATTCGGATTACACAGAGCCGCTGTGACGTTCCAACGGCTAATGAACAGAGTCCTAGCTCTGCATGGGGGTTACGCGACAGCGTATATAGATTACTTTATTGCATCTACCACAGATTGGCTAGGGCATTTAACAGTGCTGTGAGCGGTATTACAGAACTTAAGGAAGGCAGGATTAACCGCCAACCTCAAGAAGTGCACAACTGGGAAGGAGGAAACATGGTACCTTGGGTTCCAGGTAGGAAGTGGTAAGGTACAACCACTGTTGGATAAAGTAGAGGCATTAAGGAAGTATCAAACTCTGCAAACAAAGAGACAAGTGAGAGCTTTCTTGGGACTGGCAAATTATTATAGGAAATTTATTCCTCACTTCACAGATTTAGTGGTGCCTTTGACCAAGATGGTAAGGGTTGCAGCTCCCACTAAAGTGTGATGGATGCCAGAGACAGAAGCAGCACTCCAAAAAGTGAAGCGTGCACCATGTACACAGCCACTACTACATACACCAGACTTCAATAAACCCTTTTTGGTATTAACAGATGCATCAAACTAAGCTATTGGTGCGGTATTGGTCCAAATAGAGGAAGGAGAAGAACGTCCAATAGCATACGTAAGTACAAAGGTGCACCCAGCTGAGAGGAATTATGCTACAATACAGAAAGAATGTTTAGCGATCAAATGGGCCATAGAAACACTCCGGTATAATTTGTTAGGTCAGAAGTTCACGTTAATCAAGGACCACGCCCCCCTGCAATGGCTACAAAGCATGAAGACCGATAATGCTAGGCTGATGAAATAGGCTCTCAGTCTTCAATCATACCACTTTGTGGTGAAGCATCATCCAGGGACCAAGAATGTAAGTGCCGACTTCTTATCTCGACAATATGCAGAAGAAAGGGGAGGGGAAGGAAAGACCCCAGACAAAAGTGCAGAGAGTGGGGTGTGTAACAGGGAACCCTAGCCCTGTTACCAGAAGGCAGGTCGGCCCCTTTAAGACCAGAACTTTCTGGGCACAGCGTGCTAGTAAGGTGGGGGCTAAAAGCTGAGCCAGGCCAGTTAGTCAGGTGACCAGAAGGGGGCAGGCCAGAACTATAAAAACGCTGGGCTGGGCGGCAGTGGAGGGGAGCAACCAAAGGGGAAGGAATGTGTATAAGAACTCCATGGAGAGGCTTGGTGAGTGTTCCAGCTGCTGGAGGAGGGAGAGCATTCCCAAAAGGAGGACTGTAGCAGACGATGGGGAGCAGAAGCACAAACCCCTGAGAAACTGTACGCTGGCATGCTGCCTTCTTTAATTATATTTTTTGGTGGCAGTTATAACCCATGGACAGACTGTTTATATTTTTTTGATTGATTAACACTGCTGGTTTGGGTGAGGCTTTCGGGGAAGGAAGAGGCCTTACTGGGGCCCCACTATAGCGTGGGGACCTCGGCGCCAGTGTGGGCACAGTATTTGGGGTGAACAGGCCCCAGTGCCAGACAGGGTGCAGTATTCAGGGTGCACAGGCCCTGGCGCCAAAGGGCACAATCCTAAAAGGCCAGGGTGGCCTGGTGCACCGGGGTGCGGCTGGGTGGTTTTTTTTCCTGACTGGGATCATGGAGGTTCGAGGTCATTGCCCCACTTTGAACTTGCAACCCCCTGGTTGTGGGGGCCAGTGGATGGGTCTCTGGGAAAGGAAGGCTGGGTTCCAGATTGGAGCAAAAACGAGGGCCACAAGCCCCAAGACTAAAGAGCTACAGCCTCAGAGTCAAACCCTACCTGGTGGGTTTAGATGGGGAGGCCTAGCTAGAGAAAGACAGGGGTCAAGTCCTGTGGTGGCAGAGGACCCCAACATACAAAAAAAACCAGGCAGTCTCCTGCTTGCAAGAACATCGGTATAATATTTCCATCAAGACGTGGCAGGAGAGTAGAAAGCGGAAGACAAGAAACCTTAAGGGGACTCCAAGGGTGCCCCACACAGGTCACGGATAATGCACAAGATGACACTGGGGAGGGCTACCTCTTACAGGAACCCATTTTCATTACTTGTTTCATTTTTATCATTTCCCAACCAAACGCAGTTCCACTGGAGTGATCTGCTTCTGTACACACATACAGTGAGTGACCAACCATTTCTGCTCTGCAGAATTCATAAGCTGAATGAAGAGGAGAGAGTACTGGCTGGAGAGAATAATGGGGCACAGAGAAGGAAAGTCACTTGGATATCTGTTCTTCTCCATACAATACTTGTATGTACCTGCTGCTTGCCATTTTTTAACCAAAAACGATGCTATTCAGATCTCACTGCAACTCAGGTAGCAATATGCATGTGACTTTTTTAACCTGCAGAGAGATTTTTACAGCATTGTTGTGTGTGCTGAAGAATAGTTATGCAATAGGCCAAGATGGTTATTTGTTAAATCTTTACTCTGCTTTCGCATGTTACAGGAGAAACAATATTAAATACAAATATTGGGATAGAGTGAAAGAAGGCCAGAGGTCCATAAATGCCCAGCATCTAGAAAGAAGATTTGATGGGCATATCTTTTGTGATCGAATTAAGTGAAGCCCCCTACAGTGCCCCAGAAGAAAACCAAAACACAAACCAGCAAACCCATCCTGCCACTGCACATAAATCAGAGGAGCAAAAACATCAAATCCCATTTATACCCAAAGGTAGCGTTAAATTCTAAGCAATCACCTTTTTCTTGTTTGAATTTCAACAACGCTGTAATTACCATTGTCAAACTGCTGCTCGAAGAAATCCAGATGCTGGCTGCCTTTTTGGGAACAAGATATTCCTTAACTTGAGTTTCAACTGGTTGCTGAATATATTATTTTACAGTAATGGGTCATAACCCATGTTCTAGGAAGTAGGAGTGGGACACACATAGGCTCCTATCACATTAACAGAGCATCTTTTAGACTCTCAGAGGCAACAGTTGCTGCTAAATGTACCCCATGTTATGACTCTTTGGACACTTTCCTGAAGAGACATATGTGCACATTGCAGCAAGGGGCACAGCCTCTGCCAAGCCGCCTGTATCACTGTCACTCCTCACCACTCACACACAGTCCCTATACTTGCCAGGGACAGGAAGGAAGTCCCAGGCACTGGAACTGGCTGACTTCCCCATTGGGGCTGTGCGGCAGGGGAGGGAAGCCCCAGGCACCTTCCCCTGGGGGGCAAAGAAGGCAGCTGGCTCCAGTGCCTGGGGCTTCCCTCCCATGCCTAGAGAGTGCAGGGGCTGTGCATGAGGGGCAGGGAGCATTGGCGATACAGACTGCCCAGGGGAGACTGCACCCCTCACTGAGAGGTGCGGCACTGGCTGGAGCCATGCCCCACCATGCACCTGTGCCCTGAGCTACCCACCTGCTGCTGTGCCTTAGAGGGAGAGTGGGGGAGTCACACCCACACCCTGCTCCCATAATCCCCCACATGTACACAACCCCTCAACATACCCTATGCCCCCACACACACCGCCACACCCCCTCACAAACCTTCCTACATGCCACCATACACAACCCCCCCAAAATATACAAGACTAAGAATTTTTTTTAGTTATTATGCAATCATCTCTATATACAATATGCAAATACAAATCACAACAAAATATTTTTTCATAATAAAATTAAAGTATGTTATAGTAGGTGTTTGACTTTTAGTGTATGGTTTGGTTTTTTTCTGGTTCTAAGATGGCAACCCCCGCCCCCCCCCAGGATTATTTCCAGGGGGCAAGGGTCAGGTGTTAGGGGTGGGACTTCTTGTCCCAAGATGGTGACAAACGGGCAGAGCACCTGTCAAGGGATGGGGCTACCCATGTGGCCCTTGGCAGCTCACCAGAATTTGTTAAGCAGTCTTCAAGCTGAAATAACTGCCCACTTCTGAAATAGACAGATAGCACTGTATCTAGGAACAGGACGTATAGACACTGAGAGAGAGGTACATATTAGGTACATATATCCAAACAGCTGCATCCAGTGCATTAAAGCCAAATCATTTTCAGGTTGATTCCTCAATCTAGACCCAAGATAGTAAGATTCATTGCTGGTTCTTGGTTCCTCCACAGAAAGTTAAGACCTACTGTGGGCTAGACTGGAAGGAAGATCCTGTTGTTAAGGTTCTAGCCAGGGTCATAGGAGGCAAAGGTTCAATTCCCTGCTTAGCTACAGATGAAGTGATATTTAACCCTGGCTCAGTTTAATTATCACTGACAAAACATGTGCATACTCTTCTGCTTTTGGCAGTCCCTAATGAATCCTGCCTCATGAAGGCAGGCAAGTGTCTGCATGTGCCTTTAGCCAGCTGCAACATAGTGTGAGAATCATACTCCACCTTCACTGAATGGAATAACAGAATAGAGTCCTGATTAAAGCAGTCAGAGAGCTGCTCTAATTAAAACACCGCAGCATCACGTGTATTAAGCCCCTGCATGTTTAAAAATGGCCTCAGGACACTAAAACTAGTTAAAGCACCCCAGCAAACATTTTTAAAGCCACAAGGACTTATGCACATGATGCTGTGTTGATACTAAAGGTTTCTAATTAGAACACAAAGCAGACTCAATTAATCAAGTCTGCTCAGATGCACTCTAATTAGAATATGTCAGAGCACATGCACCCATTGCTGACAATCCTAGTTGTAAGGCCAAGGAATGAATGGGTCACAGAAGCTGAATTACAGTCTTACTAACAAAAAAAAATCCATCCAGATTAAAGGATGGATCAGACTGGTGGGTCATTGTGGGTGGGTTCAGTCTGTTGCTACCTATGCCATTTCTGTTCTGTGGATGCAGAGGATTTCAGACTGCCAAATAAAAACTCTGCCCATTGCTAAATTAAAACAAATGCATCAGATGATATCTAGGTACAGCTCCCTGCCCATTGTTAAATGTATATGTTAATTCCAGACAAGGCTCTTTGGGTGAATCTGATATCTTTTTAGACCAACTTAAATAGTTGGAAAACAATTATTAAGCAAGCTTTCAGGTTCAAAAACCCTTTGTCAGGCTGAGGAAGTTTCAGCAGTTGATGTGTGCTCTTCCTGGATGGAATGAAAAGTAAAGAAGCCGGAGGTTGGTCTGGTCTGCATACAAGATAGGTAGTCAATGAAAATGTAGATTGAGGAGTCAATGGGTAAGAGACAGGCTGGGGAGGGTGGGGGAGAGAGAAGGGGAATGAATAGTGGAGATACCTAGGGAGTCAGCTGTCAGGCAGGTTATAATGTGTCATAAATCCAATGTCTATATTTAGTCCATGATTTTTGGAGGAGGTTGATGAAGTGCAGTTCATACGCTCATCTCTGGGAAGCGTTTTGTAAGTTTTCTTTGAAGATTAGGACTGAGAGATTGGAGAGAGAGTGGTTTTCTTGTGAAAAATGTGCCCCCACAGGTAATTGGGTATTCCTATCTTTGATAGACTTCTGGTATGCATTCATTCTGGTGCGCAGTTGTTGTTTAGTCTCTCCTACGTATTTTCCATCAGGGTATTTGGTGCATTGGATAAGATATATTACATTTCTGGAGGTGCAGCTGTAAGATCCAGAAATGCTAATGGCTATGTTGTAGGGTGTAGTAATTGTGGGGGTGGTGGAGATATGTTGGCAGGTTTTCATTGAAGTCCCCCCAAAAATAAACTGAGTGCCGTATGAAAAATAAAATCAAACAAAATATAGTTTCTGTCTCAAGAAGCTTACAGTCTAAAATTTACATGTGACACTAAGAATAAAGAGGCTGGGGAGGGAACAGAGATAGGGAGGACAAGGGTTATCAAAACAAGTCTGTCACTGCTCCTGCATTCAAGAACGTGCAACCTAAAGATTTTGGCAGATTTGTTTTAATCATCATGGATCTGGCATGAATCTTCAAGAACTCGTGGCGCTCAGGCAAAATGCCTGAGGATTGGAAGAAGGCCAATGTGGTGCCTATCTTCAAGAAAGGAAGGAAAGTAGATCCAGGGAACTACAGGCCCATCACCTGACCTCCAAAGAGACCACTCTTGACAAACTGGCTGAAGGCAACTTCTTAAGGGACAGCCAGCTTGGGTTTGTTGCAGGTAGGTCTTGCCTGACCAATCTCATCTCCTTCTACAATCAGGTGACCTATCACCTGGACAGGGGAGAAGAGATTGATGTCATATATCCCGACTTAAAAAAAGCTTCCAATCTTGTATCCCACAATCGTCTTATAGAAAAAACTGGCCAACTGCAGCCTTGGCTACATCAGAGTCTGCTGGCTGGGGAACTGGCTTCAAGGCGGACCCAGAGTGTGGTAGCTGACGAAGTCAATCATTGCAGTACGCTGTGACCAGTGGGGTCCCCCCAAGGCTCCATTCTTGGGCCTGTCCTTTTCAACATCTTCATTAATGATGTGGACACTGATGTCAGGAGCGGACTAGCCAAGTTTGCTTATGACACCAAACTTTGAGGTAAAGTGTCTACACCCGAGGACAGGATGGTGATCCAGGCTGACCCCGACAGGCTCGGAAAATGGGCAGATGAAAACCTGATGGCCTTCAACGCCAAAAAAATACAAGGTACTTCACCTTGGGAAGAAAAACCCACAGCATGTTTATAGGCTTGGCAGTGCTACGCTTGCTAGCACCATGGCCGAAAGGGACTTGGGGGTCATGACTGACCACAAGATGAACATGAGCCTTCAATGTGATGCTGTGACTAGTAAAGCGAGCAAAACCCTGGCTTGCATCCATAGATGCTTTTCTAGCAAACCCCAGGATGTCCTCCTCCTACTGTATTCGGCCTTGGTGAGGCCGCAGATGAAGTACTGCATCCAATTCTGGGATCTACAATTTAAAAAGGATGTGGAGAAGCTTGAGAGTGTCCAGAGGAGAGCCAGATTGCAGGAAAACAGGCCTTATGATGAGAGGCTGAGAGCTACGAGACTCTTCAGCCTGGAAAAGCGCAAGCTCAGGGGGGACCTGGTGGCTGCCTGTAAGTATATAAGGAGTGTACATCAGGATCTGGGGGAACGCCTGTTCACCAGACCACCCCATGAGATGACAAGGTCAAACGGTCACAAACTTCTCCAAGACCATTTTAAGCTGGCCATAAGAAAGAACTTCTTTAAAATCCAAGCTCCCAAGACTTGGAACCAACTGCTGCCAGAGGTGGTGCAAGCACCTACTCTGGATTCCATTAAGAGTCAATTGGACATTTATCTTGCTGGGATCCTGTGACCCCAGCTGACTTCCTGCCCTGGGGTAGGGGGCTGGACTCAATGATCTTCCAAGGTCCCTTCCTGCCCTAATGTCTGTGAAATCTATGAAAATCATCATCCCTAGCTCATGAGTAACGCTGCTTGTCTGTAGATCTCAAAACATTTTACTGAGGAGCTCAATATCACTCCTTCCATTTTACAGACGGTTATATGGATTATTAATAGATCCACTGAACACTTGAAATACAACTATACTAGGTCAGTGACATATTGAGTGTCCAATGTCTGGCTTAAAAAAGTAAACAGCACAAGTTTTTGTGCAACCTGGGGTAGTCTGTGCCTAATGAATGCATCCATAAAGAAGCACTTCTACCAGGAAAGAAACCCCAAGGAACACGGGAAGTCACGAGGTATGGACAGGAAAATAATAACCTCATAACGGTCAGTCTAGAAAGATATTGTCAATGCTACCTATTCCTGTGGCCAAATTTTTGAGAGATCTCAGTTCCCATTTAGGCAGCCAAATGAAGTGGCCCACTGAAAACAGCTGAAAAGCTGTCTGCTTTCTTTGGCTGCCAAAGGGGAATCTGGATGTTGATCCCTTGCAAAGCTAACCCCAAATATCCAAAATGCTGCTGTCTCCATTCTTTGCCACTAGAATTTGGGCCAGCTGCTAGCTTTCTGTGCTTTATTCAACTTGTGCAAATGTCCTGTCCTCTTCCCCACTCCTTGCCAGCCACAGTTCTTGGGAGACTGACCAAGTTTGTGGGTTGAGAACACCAAGGGCAGAAAGAAACCTAATTCACTTTATACACCCAAATGGCTGTTTTCCAGCTGTGCAACTGCCATTTGTGCCACTTACAAATTGTGAAGTTAGTCCACATGCACTGTGCAACCATCCATAAAGTTACTAAACACGTGTGGCAGGCTGCACTCTGGCTGGGCAGATATGCAGCTCTATGCACATGTATTCTGCACAAGCCAAATCATGGAATTCTTTCCACCTGCTACTCCACAAATAGCAGGTTATTAGATGCCAGAAAAGGAGGAGGAGGGCTCTCTCATGCTTTATGCTTCATACCTGGGTGGCTAACACACTTACCTAGGAAGCAAAAAATCGAGTATATAGATCATGTTCCACCTCTTCAACTTCCCAAAAGCACAGTGTTCTAACCACCAGGCCATATGTTATGCGTTTATTTCATGGGCTGCCCCTCTGCAAGGGAGCAGATCCTATATTCTAATCTGGGCCCTTTCTCCCAGGTCACCAGAAATACCTGTTTATCCACTGAATATTAAACACAAAATACAGCAACTCAGGTTCAGAGGAACAGCTGAATAATGCCTCACCTATACCCAGCACACCATCCTGGAAGTCAGAAAGATGCAGGTTTATAATCCATCTTGCATGGGAGGAATGGGGGGTCCATAACATAAATCTCCTGTCTCTGATGGCTTTGACACTAAAACATGGGAAGGGGGCCTCCTTTTTGCCAGACTGAAATTCTGGGACATGCATACCTTCACATTAAACATGCTCAGTAGTCATGTGGATGCTTACACATTCATGCTACATGGAGACAGAATTGCCAACTATGTCACTGCTAAACTCTCAATTAGAAGGGTGGAAAATTGGCACTTGGGCACATAAAGTGAAATAGGATTCTGCCCCAAATCTTCATAGTTTGGAGGGAATCTATTTCACTCTTGCATTTGGCTCATAATAAAAATATGAAAAACACTGGGTGTAAGTTTAAAGGAAGGACCGAGCTTTTAAAGGGGCACAGCAATAGATTAGCTTTCCTAAAATCACTTCCTTACATCCTGTGAATGTACTCAACTTCCTGGAGAGGTACATTACCTCCACCTTTGATTCTAAAAGTCAAAGCTACACTCTTGCCAGGTGGCTTGAGACGCTTTAACAGATAAAATAAATAAACGTGTCCCCCCACTTCAAGAAAATTGTACCTTCAAAACCTGTTTTATTTTGCGCTAACACTGTCTATTACTCAGAGCTCCTTCAACCCACTGTGCCAACTCTTTCATTGTGGCTTAGTGCAGCAAACTGCTACAAATGAGGTCTTTCAAGTCATGCTGATGGGGTTGACAGTGGTACCTTTACAATGCAGTCCCCTGGAAGGTTAAATCTGACAAGTGGTGTGAACTGCGGATTTTTCGTCGTCACTGCTGATATGGGCAAGGTGTTATGGAGCAAAATCTGTTCTTGGTGCTGGCTGATATGAAGGGATGTCAATAGGCTGCAAAAAAGTTGAACAGCTTTTTGGTTTAGTTACAAAGGGGAGGAAAAATAACACCATAGCACCTCTGCAAAACACCAAAAGACACCGCAGCAGAATTCCAAATTCAAAAGCACAGAATGGTAAAGAAACAGAGGGGGAGAGGGGACCTGCTACATGTGATATGCATTGTGCAACTGACCATGAATTGTGCAATAAATGTAGATGGGCCACATGTCCATAGTAATTATCACACTGAAAAAGGGCTCCCCTGCTTTAAAAAGAGCCAACGAGCTACAAAATTAGTGCTTGAAGATGTGTCCTGCTCTAATTGGAACATGTAGCAGAGCCCGGGAGAAAAGCAATTCTCAGCTCTGCTTGCTTCATGGCATAATTGTGGTTTCCACAGGGGGTTGGGGGCCCAGACTATGTCTAAGGGATCCATGAAAGATGACTGTGATCAATCAAAAGTATGTGACCACCCACATTCACAGGTCAGAGGTGCCCGCACCGCCATTCAACATTTTTAGGGGTCTGCAAATGAAAAGGTTGAAACCCGTTGTCCCTGGCATCTGTTTTTAACGTTTCTTGCCTGATACTTCTGAGCAGCAGCCTCAAGCAAGCCAAGAAGTTGGGTCGGACCAGCCCAGGGATCTCCCAGACAGAATAAGCATCCTCCCGCAGTGACTTTCTCTTCCCACCCCCGACAAGAAGCGCCCAAGTTGCTGAAATAAAGCCTGGTAACCGCCCCCCGCCGAACTCTGCAGGCAGCTGCCCAGCCTCCAGGGACGGGCGAGCGAGCCCGAGCGGACGCGTGTCCCAGGCAGGCGGAGCGCGGCGCCAGGACCTGCGTGCGGCAGCAGCGCGTGGGGGCTGCGGGCCAGGCCCGCGGCGGCGCCGGCACAGCAGCTCCGCGGGCCCCGCGCCCGCCGCAAAGTTTGGCCCCGAAGTTGCTCGGCGCCCCTGGGCCGCCCCGCGCCCGCACCTTTGATGCTGATGCCGAGCCCGCCCACGTCCTGCTTGACGATCCGCACCGTGCGCTTGATGTTGGCCAGCGCGTCGGGCACTGCGG
>NW_017728922.1:11928567-11941661 GCF_001723895.1 Crocodylus porosus
CCTCAGCCGGCGCCGCGGCCGTTCCCGAGCCAGGGCGGGAGGCCCCGCGGACTCGTCCCGCCTTCCCCGGCCGTCCTAACACGGCCACGTCCGCGAGCTGCCACAGCTGTGGCGGGGCGCCAGCACCAAGCCTGTATCATCAGTCTGGGGTCCGGCCGGAGGAGCCGTCACCCAGCCCCGGCGGCTCCGAAATTTGGCCGCCGCTTCCCCACCACCAAACGTCCACGCTCCGTGGGGCAGGATCGGGCCCTAGCAGAGCAGGCCCGACACACCTCGGCGGGGTCCGGGGAGCAGATACATGCCAGCTATTTTAATCCAGAAAACTGTGTACCCCCAGGATCAAAACTGTGAGAAACATTGACTTAGGAGAATAAAGAGGGGAAAGACACCTGATCTCTCCTGGTGTACATTTAGTTAAACAGACAACAGGTTAGCAGAGAGCCGGAGGTGATGCTTAGAGCAGGGTGCTGGATAACAGGGCTTCTGAGTTCTGCTACTTGTGTAGTCTGATCTGCCTCAAGTCCCCTCTCCCTCTAAAATGAGGATGAGTATCTCTCAGACTTGCCCACCCCTGTGGAGTGTTAGGGTTAATTCATTCTTGCTTTGATCCTTGCATAGGGCATTAGGCTTTGGTCTGGCTGGTTCCCTGTACCTGTCCTCAGAATCTTGTGCTATGGCCTTACCCCTCAGGATTGGGGCATGAGGAAAGCCAGATGTATGAAGCAGCTGGCCACAAAGCTCTTTCCCTGTAAACTTTACCTAGCTCTTGGATGCTAATTATTCTTGGCTCTACAGGAGGCATAACGGCCCCTTGAACACACACAGAACAGCAAGAATATTAGCGAACTCCTAGAGCTGCCACGTAGATGATCCACTTAACTGGAAAGTGAAGCAGGATGTGATTGTATCTGTCCTTTGTATCTTCAATATCATTTTGCAAGAGCTTGAGAAATCACTGGACAAAATACCCACAAAGATTTCATAAATCCAGTGATAATTTAAATTAATCATCTTTGCAAAGAGTTCAGTGAAAACGCACAGGATTCTGAAGAAACTAAACCAATGGTTCAATGGGTCTTCCAAGTACCCATCCCAAAGGGTGGCTTGGCTAGCCAGAGCACTGCTCATCAAATGTTGTCAGCATACAAGAATCTGCTGTCTTATCTAGCTAAACAAGTTGGTTCAATTAAAAATATTACCTCAAAAATCTTCCTTTTATCCTTAACAAACAGGATCCACTCGTTTCAGTGAGCAATAAAACTAATATATTTAAGATTAACAGCATATGTGTCTCTGAGTGAAACAGAAGGTAATTTGGTTCTTTTTCTATTTTTACAGATATCTAGCCATGTGGAGTCACGGCTCGGGAGTAAAGGATTACTAAAATCGTCGGCATCCCTCGATTCAAGGATGGTCTCTACCATGGTTCATTGATGGGTCTCGAGATGACTTAAGAGTCCAATTCTTGAGCAACAGATCCATTTGCAGGAGTTGCAGGTCTTTCTGCAGGGGAGAGTGGGCTGCAGGCTAGGATTCCTCTCCTTTTCCTTCCTCTACTCTGTCTTCTCTGCTTCAAAGGCAAGATGCTTTACCTCAAAATGGGTTGAGGTTGTGATGCCGTTGGGGTCAGCTGGCAGCCAGCATCTCTTGATGTTGCCATCTGCTTCTTGAAGTATGCCTTTAGTGTGTCCTTGTAGCATTCCCTTTGGCCACTGTAGGATCTCAGGCCGTTGCTAAGTTGGAAATGGAGCACTTGTTTTGGGAGTTGAGAGTCAGGCATCCACACACTATGTCTGGTCCAGTGAAGTTGATGCTTGAGGAACACTGACTCAATGCTGGTACCATTCTCTTCAGCCAGGATGCTAGCATTTGTGTGGTAATCTTCCCGTTTGATGTCGAGGATTTTCTGGAGGTATTGTTTATGATACCTGTATAGGCTCTTGAGATGGTGGTAGATCACCCACATTTCACAACTGCAGAGGAGGGTGGGGATGATGGCTGCATTGTAGACCTAAATCTTGGTGTCTTTCTAGAGATCTTGATGAATAAAGACATACCAAAGCAATTTCCCAAAGAAGGCACTTGTACATCAGCTCCTGTGCTGGAACTCTTCATCAATGTTCACTCTTTGAAAGAGGTGGCTGCCATGGTAGGGGAAATGCTTGACTACCTCCAGGGTCTTTCCCTTAATTGTAATTTGGGGAAGAGGGTTGCCTTCCTGGCCTGGTTGATAAAGCACTTCAGTAATCTCAATGATGAGGGCATCTTTAAAAAGATCCAGCATGATATGGATCTTTTCCTCAGTGTGTGCAAGTGCGGTCTAGTCATCTGCATATTGAAGGTCAAGGATGGTTGTTTTGAAGACTTTGATCGTTGAGAGAAAACAAACCAGATTGAAGATCCCTCAGTGCATTTGGTATTCAGTGTCAATTCTGGAAGGAAAATGGTTCTTAATGAGAACTAAGGTGGCTGTCAAAAAATGGAGAACAGAATTGGGGTGATGATGCATGATTGTGTGATGGGCTCGCTGCTTTTGCCCAGCAAGCCAGGCTTGGAGAAGGACACTTTAGATTGGTGGAACATTTCCACCAATCAGGTAACAGCTGGGAGGGGCTTCCCCACCCATGCTCAGAAGTGGGGGCAAGGAGCCCCAGGACCTAATTGAAGACTGCGCTTTGTAGGTCTGGCGGACTTTGGGGCAGGGCCAATGTAAATAAAAGCCCAGTGTGGCTCCATCATCAGGACTCTGCCTGAGTCTCAACGGTGCCTGTATCGGCACTCAGGCTCTGGGAGGCACTCGAGGCAAACCCAGCAAGCGGCTGGGCACCCCGGCCTCCTCAGCTGACCAGCACATCAACCTGCGCATCATGTGGGACCCAAGCAGCCTCAGGCTGTTCCCAGGGCCAGCTTTCTGTGTGCTTGAGGCTGCTTGGGCCCCAAACGGTGCATAGGTTGGTGCGTGGAGACTTGGCCCTGGGAACGGCTTGAGGCTGCTCAAGTAGGCCCCAGGTCTAGGCCTAATAACCGGAGCCCCTCAGTGTGGTTCAACATTAAACTAAAAGGGTCCCAGCGCCCAGACCAGGGCCCAGAAAAGGGAAAGACCCCTGGCATGAGGCCAGGAACAAGCCAGTGAGGGCTCAGCCTCCGTAGAAGTTCCCCGGGTGCGCAGCACAGGACCCAGAGGAAAGGGCCCCCAACTTGAGGCTGACATCTCCAGGAGGCCTGAGATGGTGTGGGGACCTAAAGATCAATAGCCCCCAGTGGAAGGACCATGAGTTACCAGAACATTATAGCGAAGATCTCTGTTCCCCGTTATGCAGACGTCAGAGTAGATAAGTGCTCTTTCCTTTGCACCCTTAAAATCAATGAACCTGTACATCAGTAGTGTGAAAGATGCAGTCTCTGGGCCAGGTCTGGTCTGTGGAACTTTATTATTGGGCTCTCTGGGCACCTAGAGGTGATGGGAGTTCTAGGGCAGGGTCCCACCGCCAATTTGAGCATATGGAGCCCTGTCAGGATGTGTTAGCAGCAGAGGGGTGAGCAATGGGTGCATTAATCAATGAGACACAGAAACCCACAACAGTTAATGCCACAACCACTCACCCCACCACCAGAGGTGGGTCTGGATCTGGCCGGGGGCGAGAGAGGACCAAAGGGAGTTTGATGCCCTTGCTATAAATTATGTGACAGAACATACAATGCTTTTGAAATGCACAAACAGAAACTTGCAACATTCTGGTATTCCCAGTTATGTTTTGTTTACAGAGAAAAATGTGCATGGAAAGCTTATTCCTGATATCCCTATATCAAGAAAACAACCTTGCGTAGTGCTGCTGGTACAGCACGGTTACTGTGCACACCAGGCTTCATTCCAGTGACAGATTTTCAAAGACAGGAGCCAACTGGAGGATCAGGGCTTTCTTCTGCTACTGTTTTCGCTGTAATGACTCTGGGGCGGATATTTTCAAAGCCTGCTTGCAACAACCCCAGAGACTGGATGGAACTGCTTTGGAGATGGATAAAACAAAAGGAATTTTTTTCTCCTAGGCCATTGCAGAGATTTACATTTCAGTTGATTGGCTTGAGATGGGTTCTCAAATATGGAAAATATTTTGTTTCCTGGGATGGATTTGTTTGAGATGGTTGAGTGACAGCAATCATAAATTGAAAGTACTTATTTGTTCATTTATGGTATTCCCTTTCCATGAAGGATTACCAAGAATACCATATACTCCTTTCAGACCATTTTGTCTTGTACTTTGTGCAGTTGCAGATGCCTCCAAGGAAAGGGCTTCATGGTTCACTGCTTCCTATTCATGTTCATGGAAAAAGATTTTTTTTAATATATTAATATTTACAGCTAGTTGGGCAAAGCATATGGGATAGATAGCCAAGCCCTCTCACTACAGCTCTAGAGCTACAAGTTTAAGCCTCACTCTGGACTTATGCTGGTTGATTCAGTTAATGGCTAGACATGGATGCTGGCTGAATCAGTATCTTATGTGTCATTGGCTTTGGCATTAGCCCTGCATTAGCTCAATGTCTAGGCTCAGGTAGGTCACAGCAGTCAGTTAGAAGCTGATGTATATTTTACACCAAAGAAAAAACATACAGAAGTATTCTAAGGTTAAGGAGGAAGGACATGAGATGCATTTGAAAATGTGCGCAAACAGAAGCCTACAACAGTCTGTTATCCCAAATTAAGAACCTGATGCCTGATGCCACCAAAAGCATGGAAACTGAAATGTCACAAATCTGCATTTGAATAAAAAGTCATTTTTGTTTTTAAAGAAGTTTAATGGAAATTTACCTCCACTGCTCCACTGCCAATGGGCTGTTTGTGCAATCAAAATTTGTGATTAGAAACTGTTAGACCCTGACTCCTTGCGGCATCCAGTGACTAGGGAAACAACTATCTAATACCCCCATGGATCCTGTTACTCATTAGCCAGAGCAAGCTGAGAGCAAACACCAGCACACATTGCTCACAACAGCTTTATTCAAAATGGAGACAGCTTCAAACAAAGATCCCTCACAGAAACACAGCCCGTGAACCAGGGGACCTGCAATGAACAATAGCTCTTTCTACATTTATACACCTTGGTTTATACTCATTAACATTTATTCCACCCTCACTCCTCCTATCTTAAGCTCCACCTCTGTTTACTGTTTGTTTCATTAACATGGAATTGCCTATGCATTTCATTTATTTACATGTCTTTTTGCTATGAGTGCATGTCTAAGGCCATGAACTTACTTCTTCAGTCAATGGGCAGATTTTGACTAAAACCTGGAAGCTTCTGGAGGCTTCTTCACCAATCATCATTCACCTTTTTGCATATGTTCATTCTGGATTCTGTTACTAATTATGTGTTGTTTTTTCACGTTCCAATCTGTTTTTCTGTCCCACATCGTACCACCTCCACGTTCCTAAAGCTTCACCTCATTCACAGCATGCAGACTCACACAGACTCACCTGCTGCCTTTTCTCAGAAAATGGTTGACATAGTCAAGATGGTTACTTAGCATAAGCAAATGGATGGCTTAGATATCATTCTGCCTTGTGGTCAGCAGCTTTTGCTAACCACAGGTTAAAGCCTTCATTCAGTTGCAAATCCAGTGCTCCCCAAGATCCAAATATTGTCACCCTAACAGAAACCTTTTCACATTGCAAGGTAGTTCTTTATATATATTTGCTATACAACAGCATGTATGGATATCCACAGTCCATGCACAGTGCACTGAAGTCTGTTTACACTAGGATTGAATTTGGCCTTTTTGTGTAAAAGCTCCAACAGGGGTTCTTCCCCCCCCACCCTTTACTTCTGCTGGTTTTCACAGTTGTCACTACTTTAGCTGAGTGGCTAGGATTGGTGGCTTGCATTGAATATTTATCTTCTTCCCAAAGCATCCCATGGATAAAGGCCTCCACTGTCCAACCCCATAAACCCACAGAGACTGGCAAGTACACATGCCCTGCTACATGCCCTCTTTTCAGCAGCTGCTCCTGTCTAATTAAAAGGATGATTTGTTCACCCTTCAGTAATGACACTTTAATAAATTCTGTCCAGTTACACAGAGAGTTGTCCTGCCCTCAGATAAGATGGCTCTGAGTTTGCAGAAATTTTTGTCATAACCTATTCCCATCATCATTCCTTCCATTATTAAATCTTTCCTGAGTCCTAACTCAGCATATCTTTATTAGCTGAAAACATTTAGACATCAGTGCCAGAGGAAAAGTAAGACCCATGATACACACGTCACTTTGTTGCATAAACCTCTCACAGAACCCTGGTGGCTGCAAATAGAAAAGGCATGCTAGTTCATTGAGCCCATCCCTAACGTACTGCTGGACTGCTCCTTCCAGCAGGGCTTCCTCAGCCTTTTCATAGAGAGGACATCATATTGGCAGTAAAACTGTCTCATATACACCTCTTTTCCCTGTCGTGACTGCAT
This sequence comes from Crocodylus porosus, assembly GCF_001723895.1. Taxonomy (NCBI): domain Eukaryota; kingdom Metazoa; phylum Chordata; order Crocodylia; family Crocodylidae; genus Crocodylus; species Crocodylus porosus. Next base: position 11,935,024 of record NW_017728922.1, read on the forward strand.
GGGCTATTCTCTCCCATTTGCAATAACAGCATCCTGAGGCCAGTTCACCAATCAGTCACAGGTTAAAATAATATAACGATCATACCTCAGGTGTTTTTAGCATCTTTTAAGGCAAATTAGAACCAAATTAGGAGTTTATGATGGGCCACAAGTCAGCAGTATGCTTATCTTGCCATATATTTATACGGAGAGAGAAAGAGAGAGGGGAAGGGAGTATGATCCTTATACATATAAGAGAACAGAAGGATTTGAAAATAAAAATTGTCATTAAGAAAGTGTTGTTCACCAAAAAAGTTCCCAATGCACTCTGTAACAGGGCCTCCAATCCCTGCTACTTTAGAGGTAGGGAACTAGCACCCAAGCGTTTGCAGTTAAGCAAGCAGGTGAGCAAATGCCAGTTGCAGCACAGCATGCAGTCAAAGGAATCCACATGCAGTTAAAGGACAGCAGGGAAGAGAGCAGTGGCTGCAGCCCAGGGGCTAAGCCACAACACTTGGGAGGAGGCTGAGTATGGGGTCATGTGATGTGAAGGTGTGGGGCCCAGCCTACTAAAAACCTGGCTCCTGAACCAGACTCTCATTGTTGACAGAACTCCTGCTAGTCCAGATGTAACAGAGGGGAACCTGACCAACCAGGTACCTGAAGAGCTACAAAGATTCACTCTTGTCACCCTTATCTCTGCAGGGCCCCCAAAGTGCAGGGCCTTGGGTGGGTGCCTTAATTCACTGTACCCTAGGGACGGCTCTGGGGGTGGGTATAGGTTTGTGGGGGGCTGTGGGTGTGTCGGTTTGTAGGGTGAGGGAGCATGTGGGTGTGTGTGCAGATATGTGGAGTGTGGGTGGGTGTGGGGTTTGTGTGGGGTTGTGTGGGGGGAGGGTGGCTGGGGAGTGTGATGGGGTGTGAGTGTGGAGGTCTGCATGTGTGGCAGTGCGAGGGGAGGTGTAGGTGCATTTGTATGGTGGAGTGTGCACGTAGGACTCTATGAATGCACACCCTCTGCCCTTGCCTGCACATACACACACACACTGCCCCTGCCTGCACGCACACATACATGTGCACACACACATGTAGACATACACTGGCCCTCCCTGCACACACACACTCTCCCTGTATCTCTCTCTCTGCCCCTGTGCCAGCTCCCCCTGGGTCCTAGTGCCCCCATCTCCTGTCATTTTTGACAGGCAGCCAGGAGCAGATAAATATTTTCTAAATTTTTTAGAGGTCCCAGGTGCTGGATAGAATGGCCTAGTGGACCAAATCCAGAGTACAGGCCACATTTTGCCTACCCCTGCTCAGACTCTCATTTCTAACATCAACGCATGGCAGGAGAGGCAGCAGGTTGAGACACAAGGCTGGAGTTGAAGCAGGGCAGGACTAAAGTAGCCACTGTTTGTGTCACAGCTGCCTCCATAGCACATCCTGATACACACTTAGGGTCTTGTTACAAGATAATTTCGAGCAGGTCCTGGAGCCCCTAACCCCTGGGTTGTCTGGATATTAACACCTTAAAGTGGTTTTAAGCACTCATTATGTGGCTGTTACATAACTCCAGGGCAGGATTAATGATCCTCACTACCCAGTTCCTATTCATAGTTTCATAGTTAGTAGGGTCGGAAGGGACCTGAGCAGATCATTAAGTCTGACCTCCTGCCATGGCAGGAAAGTACTGGGGTCAAACAACCCCAGCAAGGTGATTATCTAGTCTTGTCTTAAAGACACCCAGGGTAGGAGCCAGCACCACTTAGCTTGGAAGTTGGTTCCAGATCCTAGCCACCCTGACAGTGAAGTAGTGCCTCCTGATGTCTAATCTGAACCTACCCTCTGCCAGCTTGTGACCGTTATTTCTAGTCACTCCTGGTGGTGCTTGGGGAAACAAGGACTCCCCCAATGCCTGCTGGTCCCCTCTGACTAATTCGTAACAGGCCACTAGATCCCCCTTCAGCCTTCTCTTATGGAGGCTGAACAGCTTCAGGTCCTGTAGCCTGTCCTCATAGGGCCTGCCCTGCTGCCCCGATCATGCAAGTGGTCCTCCTCTGGACCCTCTCCATGTTGTCCACATCCCTCTTGAACTGCAGTGCCCAGAACTGGATGCAGTACTCCGGCTGTGGCCTTACCAGTGCCACATAGAGGGGGAGTATTACCACCCTGGACCTGCTTGAGATGCTTGTGTGGATGCATGACAAGGTGTGGTTAGCCTTCCTGGCTGCACCCCCACACTGCCTACCCATATTCATCTTGGTATCAATGGTGATTCCAAGATCCTTTTCTGCCTCTGCACTGATGCAAAGGGAGTTCCCCAGCCTGTAGGTATGGTGCTGGTTCTTCCTCCCCAGGTGCATCACCTTGCATTTGTCAGTGTTGAATTCCATCCTATTCTCATCCACCCACCCCTGTAACCTGTCTAGGTCTGATTGTAGCCTATTCTTTCCTTCTAATGTGCCCACATCCCCCCCACATCTTCAGCAAATTTAGTGTCATCAGCAAATTTGAACAGGAGGTCCTTTCTACCCCCTCGTCCAAGTCGCTAATGAAGATGTTGAACAGTGTGGGCCTGAGGACCGAGTCCTGCAGAAACCCACTGCCCACATCCCTCCAGGTCAAAAATGATCTATCCACTACCACACTCTGGGTGCGGCCCTCCAGCCAGTTGGCGACCCATGTGACTGTGTAGGTGTCGACACCACAGTCCCCCAGTTTCTTAATGAGAACAGGGTGAGAAACATTGTTGAAGGCCTTCCGAAAGTCCAGAAATACTATGTTTACTGCTACCCCTGCATCTAAGGATTTGGTGACCTGGTCATAGAAGGCCACCAGGTTAGTCTGACAGGACCTGCCTCTAATGAACCCATGTTGGTTACCCCCAAGCATAATCTCCCCTGCTGGCCCCTTGTGGACATGTGCCAGGATAAATCTCTCAAAAAGCTTACCCAGGATTGAGGTAAGACTAACTGACCTATAGTTTCCTGGGTCCTCCTTCCTCTCTTTTTTGAAGATGGGAACCACACCAGAGCACCACAAGTGCTTGTAAAGCCATGCCAGGGGTCCCACAATGACCTCAGCTAATTCCCTCAGCACTCTGGGGTGGAGATTGTCCAGACCAGCTGATTTAAAAACATCCAGTCCCTCTGGAAGTTCCCTGACTAGATCCTCCCTGACCCTTGGCCTAGGTGCGCCTCCCCTGGGGCCTGAGGGGGGCCTGGTGGGGGACCTGATCTGGCCCCTGCTCAGGAAAATGGAGGCAAAGAAGTTGTTAAATAGGTTAGCTTTGTCATCTGGTGTGATGACGCAAAGTGGAGCCCTTGCGAGTCTTGCAAGGGCCCCACTTTACCCGGTACCTTCTTTTTGCCCCCTACATATTTAAAAAAGGACTTCTTGTTGTCCTTGGTCCAGGAAACTAGTCCCAGTTTGATCTCCACCTTGGCCTTCCTGACTGCCCCCCTTCATCCCCGAGCAACCACAGTATAATCCTCGCTAGTGATGACCCCTCCCTTCCATTGGGTGTACGCCTCCCTTTTAGCTAGAAGACATTCCCAGATGCTTTTGGTGAGCCATGGGGAATCCTAGCAGGGCCCAGCTCTGGCGCAAATATGGTCAGACCCTATTCCATTAAGGTGTGGCCACTCCCCACAGATGCCAAAGTTGAAGTCCTTCAGTATCCCAGGATTTCTCTCACTCTTGCTCACAGAGCAAGGATAGAAGCCTGACCTGGCTCACCAGCCCTCTGGTAGCAACTCACAGCTCTTAGTCCTACCCCTGCTCACCAGGCCTCTAGTGGCAAGTCAGAGCTGAGCAGGTGGAAGACAGCCAGGAAGCATTGTGTTTGTAATGACAACAAGGTCAATGCATTAACACACCCTAGCTCAGCAATGGCCAACCTGTGGCACATGTGCCACAAATGACGTGGGCAGCTTCTGTGTGTGACACAGAGTGGGTTGGGAAGAAGCAGGCCACACAGTGGCAGATAGGGCAGGATGCAGAGCAGCAAACTGGGTGGGAAGTAAAGAGCAGAGTGGCAGATCACACAGCAGAAGGGGATTGGAGTGGCTCTTGGGACGGATGCAGATCTAATTTGTGGCACACCTGCCAAAAAGGTTGCTCCCCATTGCTTTGGAACAAGTGACAGGAATGTAGAATGCTCCAGCAGACAAGGTACTGTGGTAAGGCAAGCATGATAAGTTGGTAGACAGTGAGTAAAGTCACTCTGCATCCCCCCCAGTACAGTGCCTGTTGATAGAGGTGGACTTCTTTCTGCAAGAAAACTCCAGGACAAGCATTTTTCTACTACCTCTCTCTGGCCAGCAGCAGCTTTGTGTCAATAGCAAAATTGAGGAACTGCTGAAGGAACTGTTGAAAAAGGACTTGTCCATACTGATTCAGTGAGGGTTAGACATGGCAAATAGTTTTGGATTCAAGGTGTTCTACAAGTACAGAATCTGTTTCAGGTCTTGGCTTCAGCTTTAAATCTACAAAGGCTAAGGGAAAGAACCTATTTTACTTTACATGCCTTAATGACATTTACCCAGCCCAATACATAACAATTTTGCACTTACTTACCCACTTTTTGTAATTCTATTACAACCTCTGAAGAAATAGAATCACATTTAGTAGCTGGCATGTACCTACAGGGCGGCCTCTCCCATCATTTTGCCCGATAGTGTAGGTGTTTCTCCCACTCATCCAGAAGTGGGAGATCTGGGTTTAATACCTTGGTCTTCCAGAGGGGATGGAAACCTTTGGGCTGTGTGAAATTTCACCTCCCGTTTTGTTTCAATGCTGTTTTGACCCATTTCGACCTCGAAACAGCAAAGTCAAAACAAAGCAGGCAGCCTCGAAACAGCAAAGTCAAAACAGAACAAGGCAGGTTGAAACATTTTGAAAAATTTGAAACGATTTGAGTTTCAACCATGAAGCTGGGGCTTGCCTTCAATGCCTTGCCTGCAGGAAGAGATAAATTAAAGTGAGGAGAAGGAGGGGGAGCAGGGGGGGAAGGTGGCACGTGTTACCTTTCAGCTCCATGTTCTTGGGGAGCCCTGACACAGGACACAAACTGTCTGACTCACAAAGAATCCCCCCCACCCCGCACCTAAACAGAAACTGATTAAGATGCAGTGAGAGACACACCTAAAACCCTCCAGATAAGGGTGACAAGGGTGAAACAACTGCTCTAGTTCTCATTTGCATCTAAGATGGAACCAGATGACCATTCATTTACGCAAGAGATGGAGAACAGAAAGCTTGAAGCAGAGACTGCAGTGAATTCTGAGATCAGAGAAACAGGGGAGTACTGCATGATGGGGAATTTGTGCTACAAAAGCTAATCAACCCACACACCCAGCTCAGCATTTATCAGACCAGTTCTAATCTGGATTTACAAAGGACTTCCCCCCTCCCCACACACACACACACATACACCTCTAAGCAGAAGTAAAGTTTAATAGGCATCTCGGGCTGTACATTCCCACAGTCCCACTATGGGAGGCCTATTTAAACTTAATTGGCTAAAACTCGGCTGCCAGGTTAGGGAATGCTGAGGCAAGACACCGAGTCAGAGCGGGTATGGGCAACATTTGAACAATAATAAAGGATTCGTCACAATGTCCAGCCCATTGAAGCCCTGACCACAAGTGTTGTCATACTTTTCCTGGGACAATGGGTGGAAGTACTCCCCACCCATAGGTTATGAACACTCCAATAATTGCCTTTAAGTCTGTTTAAAAGACTATAGTAAGATCTGGAAAAGTCATGCTAAGCTGAGGCTTGTTCACAGCAAGTAAAAATCCAAAACCCTGATGCTGCAAGCTGTCTATTGTTTCTGAAGAAACCAGGCAGTATCCCATCAGTATATCTGCTATCCATAGGAATTTCAAGCTAGCTCTTAAGTAACTGGTTATCCCTAACCTTATGTGTTTCCTGATTATCCATTAGTTTCCTGAGATGTTCCAAACCAGATAAAGCTTGTCAATAGAAAAGACAATTTGATTTACACTATTGAGAATGCTTGAAAGAAGCTGAACTGAGGGTATAAAAATCTGTGAAAAGCAGCATTGTGTGTGCTGACACTACCCGCTTTCTTCTTGAGAGGCTGAAGGAGGCAGATCATCTTCCTTCAAGGATCATGCTGAGAACTTTAACCTGTCAGCTTTGCAACCCAAGTGCCTTGGACTGGTGAGATCCCAGCTCCCTCTCTTTTCTCTTCTCTCTCTAAGCATAGATTTCTGAACCTGAACTGTATTAGATAAGCTTGAGCTAAGTTTCCCCAAATACTTAGTGAAACCAGGGTATACTGTAATTGTTTGTGTTTGTTTTCCTTTGCATGTCTATTACTACTAGTGCCATTATATATTTCATATACTTAGCAATAAATAACTTTTATAGTCAAACTGATGGCAAATGGGTATATTTTTCCTTCTCTACTTCTTCTTCCCCACTTGCTCTGCAGCAACGCTTCTTTTACCTAAGCTAAAGATCACTGTGTAGCCCAAAAATAATGTGGGGTCTGCTCATCAAGAAGCTAAAAGATTGGGACGTGCTGAGTTTGAAGCACATAAGGGGATCAGCTTGTACAGGCTGTTTGACCCAGTTTGGCTCAGACGTGCCCTAATGAACTGAATGCTGGCCCATGAGGGTGTCATCTGGAC
>NW_017728922.1:11942421-11955854 GCF_001723895.1 Crocodylus porosus
TATAGGAAGGGAAATAAATTTCTATTTTATTTCTATACATTTAAAGCTTTGCAGCATACCATATATCATACATTATAGAATTTATGTAGGAAGAAAGATATATTTATATTTGTTTTTATACAGTCATTCTTTGGACAACCCCTTTGCTAATTAATTTATATAAAGAGAAAAATTCATTTCTATCAGTTTCATAAATTTCTTCACTAAGGCACACCTGCATTTTTTAATTTTATAGGAACGCAAATACATTTCTATATTTGTAGTAAAAGAAGACCTGAAACATACTATGACCATGGTGGAAAGGCAGGTGGCCACACTGGCCAGCCTTCAGAGAGGGAGTGAAAGACAGGGTAGAGGGAGAGCTGTAAGTTCCTCCCCACCCCCACCAAACTGAGACAAAGCCTCTTTCCTCCAGCTAAAAGAGATGAGGCTGCTATAAGCAGCAAGGAGAGGAGGGCAATGCCACTGCCACTTCCTGTGCCCGAGACTGCATCCCCTCCACACACAGCAGCCATAACCCACCCCTCACCCCCACCATGATGACAACCACAACCAGCAGCACCAGCACAGCAACCTACTCCTTTCCTGTTTAACTTCCCATGCTGAGCCTTCCAGTGCCAGAAGAAGAGCTGGATCTGGATCTGGATCTCAGTGCCCTAACAAGGGAAACTCTGGGGAAGGAGGGGGAATCAGCTGATTTTGTGCTTGATACCTATCAAGTTTCCCTTCGAGCCAGGTCTCCTTTCCCAGAAGCCACTTCGGAGGAGGTTGATGTACAGGTGGAGTCAAGCAGCTCACCGAGTCCACTCCTCCTCTTGCTGTGCTTCTGCCTGCTGAGGAGGGGGAAAGTGCAGCCACATCCACAGATGCACCCACACCCCAGAAGTGTGCGGGTAGTGTGGTCTGGGATCATTTTGAGCTGGCAGATGATCCCACGTATGCTATCTGCCTGTACTGCCAAGCCAAAACCAGCCAGGGCAAGGGAACAAAACATAAGAGCACCACAGAGATACTGATGCATCTCCACAGGCACCACTCCCTTGCCCTTGCTCCTCCTCAGCCTGGCACCAGCAAGAGCATGCCCAAAGGGAAGTCCCCCACTTGCTCCAAAGTCCCCGTCCCCCCAAAGCAGAGGCAGGCCACCCTGGAACAGTGGGGGAAAGGCAGACAGAAAGTGGGGCATGTTCCAAAGGTCAACGAGCTCACTCAGAGCATTGGGGAGATGCTTTTTGTTGATGGCCAGCCATTCTACCTAGTTAAGGGGCCAGGGTTCAGGCAGCTCATGGCGTTTGCAGTCCCATCATACCAAGTGCCCACATGCACCACCTTCAGTAGGACAATGGTGTCATCCCTGTATGAGGCATGCACAGAGTACTTGAGGGAGGAGCTGTGTGAGGCAAGTCTGCAGGTGGCCTTACACTTCACCTCAGACATCTGAAGCAGCTGGGGTGGAGATCATGCCTACCTCTCCCTCACATGGCACTGGTGTGACCAGTCAGGCCATTGGTGGGCTCTAATTCAAGCTAAGGTGTGGGCCATGAAGTGCTTGGTGCAGGAGTGGCTCGCTGGGCAGGGTGAGCTCACCCGTGGGTTCAAGGTCACCAATAATGGAACCAATATGGTCAAGGCAGTCCATGATACCAAGTTTGTTGGCATCCTCTGTGTGGCACACAAGTTGCACCTTGTTGTCAGGGCTGCCTTGGAGGTAGACAGAGCTGCCGGTGATGGCGCTGCCACTACCAGCAAGCTAATTTCAAAATGCAGGAAGGTGGCAAGCTACTTCCACCAGAGTATCAAGGCAGGCAAGATGCTGCCGGATCAACAAAAAGAGCTGAACATCCCACAGCATAAAATCATGCAGGATATGGAGACTCGGTGGAACTCCATAAAACTGATGCTCGAGAGGCTGGTGGAGAAACAGAAGGCCATCCATGAGATGGCCTTGCTCAGGGAGATCGGGATCAGCAGCCCCCTAAACAGACGTGAGTGGGATACCATCTCCCAGATCTTGGTGGTCCTCAAGCCCTTCCTCAAGGCTACCAAGAGCCTCAGCGCTCCTTATGCTCTCCTTAATCAGGTGATCCTCATAGTGAGGGAACTTCAGAGCCAAATGTAGAGCTTCCAGGGGATCAATGTTCCTAGCTGGATCAGGCCACTGTTACCAGACATGCAGGAACTGGTGAGGTGGCTGAAGGAGGGCATCAGGAAATGGCTTGATCCTTTGTGGTCCAGGTACAGTCCCTGTGCTGGCTGCCATGTGTGACCCAAGGGTGAATGGCACCATATGCAGCAGCCAAATGCTGAATCAGTGGACAGAGGCTCTGGTAAAGAAAGTCAGGGAGACATAATGGCAGAGGTGGGGGGCCATGGAATAGGAGGGATCCATTGTCTCATGCTAGTATACCATCCACGAGCTACTCTTGTCCTCCATCACAGGCGCTGCCAATATGGGCTAAGGACATGGCTTCCATGGGTGACCTAAATTACCCAGACATTTGCTGGGAGGAGCAGACAGCGAGGTCTGACCACCCACATAGGTTCCTGGCTGTGTTACAGGACCTTCACCTTATCCAGGAAGTGCACAGCCTCACTAGGGGTAACGCCTTGCTGGACCTGGACCTGGACCTGGTCCTGGCCATGGGGGATGACCTGGTGAGGGGACTACAGGTCCTTGACCACCTGGGCAATAGCGATCATCGCCTGCTGGATTTCACTATCCAAAGCAGGGTATCAAGGGCTTACACCAAGGCTAAAGCCCTTGACTTCAGAAGGGCCAACTTCAATGAGCTTAGGAGACTAGTGGGGGCCCAGAAAGTAGAGAGGAGGGAAATGGGAGTCCACGAGGGATGGTCATTCCTTAAGGGGGCGATCCTTCAGGCCCAAAGGATAACAGTCCCTGAGAGAAGCAAGGGGGATAAGAATGCTCAGAAACCCCCTTGGCTCAGCAAGGGCATTCAGCAATGCTGGAGGACTAAAAGGGAGGTACATAACCAGTGGAAGGGAGGAGCTATCACCAAGGAGGAGTACTCCTCTTTGGCCTCTGAGTGTAGGAGGGCTATTAGGAATGCCAAGGCAGAGATGGAACTCAGGCTAGCGTCCAGGATTTAGGACAACAAAAAGTCCTTTTTCAAGTACATTCGGAGCAAGAAGAGGGCACCAGGAAATGTAGGGCCCCTGCAAGATGCAAACAGTAATCCTGTGGCTATGCCAGACAAGAAAGCTCATATTTTTAACAGTTTCTTTGCCTCGGTTTTCTTGAACAGGGACTGGGACATCCCACCTACCAGAGGTAGGGACAATCTCAGGGATAGCTATCAGGCCTTCAGTCAGCACAGATGTAGTTAGGGATCTTCTGGAAGCTCTAGACATTTTTAAACCTGTAGGTCCAGATGCCCTCCACCCAAGGGTGTTGAGAGGGCTGGCAGGGGTCATCGTGGAGCCCTTGGCCCAGCTGTATGAGCATTCATGGTCATCTGGCCAAGTGCCTGGGGATTGGAAACCGGCTAATGTGGTCCCAATTTTCAAGAAAGGGAGAAAGGAGGACCCAAGTAACTATAGGCCTGTAAGCTTCACCTCGGTGTTTGGGAAGATCTTGGAGAGAATCATCAAGGAGCACATCTGTGGGGGGCCTGCAGGGAAGATCATGCTCAGGGGCAATCAGCATGGGTTCATCAAAGGCAAGTTCTGCCTGATCAACCTGATTGCCTTTTATGACAAAGTAACTAAATCCTTGGATGATGGTATCACCATGGACGTAGTCTTTCTAGACTTTAAGGAGGCTTTGACACTGTCTCTCACCCCATCCTCATCAATAAATTAAGTGACTGTGGCGTTGATGCCTGCGCAGTTAGATGGGTAAAAAATTGGCTAATGGGGCACACCCAGACAGTGGTGGTGGATGGGTTGTACTCAACCTGACAAGATGTGAGCAGTGAGCAGTACCCCAGGGCTTGGTCCTCAAGCCCGCATTGTTTAACATCTTCATTAGCAACTTGGACGAGAGGGTGGAAAGCACGCTGTCCAAGTTTGCTGATGACACTAAGTGAGGCGAGGTGGACACACTTGAAAGGAGAAAGAGGCTGCAAATAGATTTAGACAGACTACAAAAGTGGGCAGACGAGAATAGGAGGGGGTTCAATGTAGACAAATGCATGGTGCTATACCTTGGGAGAAGGAATCCACAGCATATATACAGGCTGGGGATTTCCTTCCTTGAAAGCAGAGGCGGAAAGGGATCTTGGAGTCATTACTGACTCCAAGATGAACATTAGCCACCAATGCTAGACTGCAGCCAGCAAGGCCAGCCATACCTTGTTGTGCATCCAAAGGTGGATCTCAAACTGGTCCAGAGAGGTGATACTCCCCCTCTATGCAACACTGGTCAGGCCGCAGTTGGAGTACTGCATCCAGTACTGGGCACCACACTTCAAAAGGGATGTGGCAAGCCTGGAGAGAGTTCAGAGGAGGGCCACCCACTTGGTGAGAGGGCAGCAGGACAGGCCCTATGAGGAGAGACTGAGGGACCTGAACCTGTTCAGCCTCAGCAAGAGGAGGCTGAGGGGGGACCTGGTGGCTGCCTACAAACTCATCATGGGAGATCAACAGCAAATAAATAAGGCCCTTTTCTCCCCAGCACCACCTGGGGTGACAAGGAATAGTGGTAATAAGCTGATGGAGAATATGTTTACGTTAGAGATCAGAAGGCAATATTTTACAGTTAGGGGGGCCAAAATTAGGAACCAGCTTCCCAGGGAAGTGGTCCTCACCCCTACCTTAGGCAAATTCAAGAAGCCAGCCTGGCATGCAATGCAGGCAAGAAAGCCAGTCAATGAAAATGGAAATGAAGACATCATGGGGTGAGGAACAGGCTGGGGTGGGGGGTGGGAGGAAAAGGGGGATGTAGTAGCACAGGTAAAAGTGTGCTGAACCTCACTTCATCAGCCTCTTAGATACAGAAACTCATGGACTCAATATACAAAGTGGAATTCTGACACACTGCAACCTGCCAGACATCTGGAGGTTAGATGAACATCTTGCTGGGGTCATTTGACCCCAGTATTCTTTCCTGCCATGGCAGGGGGTCGGACTGGATGATCTGCTCAGGTCCCTTCCAACCCTACAAACTATGAAACTATGAAACTATGACTCCCCAGGTACCTCTGCACTTTTACCTGCACTGCTACATCCCCCCTTTCCCCTCCACTCCCCACCCCAGCCTGTCCCTCATTCCCCGATGCCTCCATTTCCATTTTCAGTGACTGGCTTTCTTGCCTGCATTGCATGCTAGGCCAGGATCTGGCTTCTTTACTATTCCTTCCATCCAGGATCAGGAGACACACCAAGTGCAGGTACTTCCTCAGCCTGACAAAGGGTTTTTCAACCTGAGAGCTTCCTAAATTATATTTCTCTATTCCATTTTTTTTCATAATAAACATATAAACATAAGCCATCACACGCACTACGAGTAACATATATCCAACACGACATCTTTACTTCTTGCTGAAGCCAGAGGTACTGGCCCCCAGTTGTATGTGCACCTGTGCCAATGTGCTTAACATCAGTGATGGTCAATAGCTATTTCACCATGAGGTATACTCCTGGAGCTAAGAATGCCTTCATTCAAGCCATTAGGCCTGTGCAAATAGAGAACTATTTGATTTGGATTTGGATTCAGTTGATTTGGAGGCCAGCAATTCAATTTAGATGTTTGGTTTGCTTTTCTGAATTGAATTGGCTTTGGAAGATTTGGCATTGATTTGGAGCGATTTGGAGATTTGGCCATAGAGAATATTGGGGAATCAATGAAATATCTATAACTTTGTAATTTCTTGGCTGATTCAGATGAAACTTCCAGGGATGGTATTCCCTGCTGAGGCCACAAAAGCTGATAAGTTTCAAGAATATAGGTGTAGGAGTTTCTTGGAAAATGCACTGCTAGCTTCTGACAAGCAAAATTCATGACATGGGTGACACTTTGTTTGTGTTAAGGCACAGGGAAGTGAAAACTGCAAGCCTACTAGGCCCTGCTGTGGCCACAAAGCCTGCCTGATGTCAAGGAGATAGATGCAGGGGGATTCTGGGATATGGGGCCCTGCACCTCAGTCTGCTAACAGGCAAAACTCGCTATATCCTATCCAATCCTTTCTAAGAACAAAAAGGAGCATGCGATGGACTAGGAAGCAAGCCAGTCCACTACCTTTTTGACACTGTTGCTCAGAAGCAGCTCACAAAAGGCACAGAAAGCCTGCAGACAGAGACTTTTATGCTGCTTCTATGTCCCTCTCCTGGACTGTGCTTGGAAGGGGACTCAGGGAGAAATCACACTCACTGGCCAGCTAGAGATGTCAGTCCTCCTCCCCTGCTCCCCCTCCCCACCCTGCTCCCCCTCCCTCTTCTAAGTTTCCGTTTCCCCTCAAAACTGCCTTCCAAATCTCTGAATCACTGAATCTCTTTGGATTAGGAGATTTGGCCTCCAAATCAGGCCAAATCTTCTCTGAATCTAATCACAAATCAAAGCTTCACACAGCCCTATAGGCTATGTCTTGCTTTCAGAAAGCCCAGTTTTCAGCACTAGCAGGAGGCAGGGTGTCCATGATTCCTCTTACCCAGGGGGTGTAACAGCTAGTGAATAGATTGATAGAACTTTAGCTTTTGGCCATAAATTTCAAAGTGTCTTTAGTCTATTTGTGTTCAAGCTAGCTGCTGCTAGTGCCCTGGCCACTCCCAAAAGTGGGCGTAGGGTCAGATCACATGGTTTGTAGTGCCAATACAGCAAATCAGGAATTTTTCAGATAAATGGGTATTTTGTTGGAAAATGCTGATTCAGGGAAACAGAAACTGGTCACAGAAACATGCTAGTTTCACTGATTCTTGGTTCCAGGATGAAATTTTTTGCAAAGAGGAGAAGAAAGATGCCCTCTGGTAGCATGGTAGGGCAGACATCTGCTTAGAAGTGGGAGGCAAAATTTGCTGCGCTTTTGAGTTTTTTCTTTTCTTCTAGGACCTGCAAATATACCTATGGTATGTGTGATGGGCTGGCTTCATGTTGTGACCATGTCACCCTCTAGCTGGTAAGGAGAAAAACTACTCTTTCGGTGTGTCTACACAAAACAAGTTATTGCACATTAATCTAAATTAATGCACATTACAGGTGCACATATACACATGCATGCCCTTTATGAGCATTAAATTAGCCAATTGTATCTATATGTGAGATCTGCAAATGCAGGTATCAGTTTTAGTCACGATTAGTTAATACATACTGAAACACATGCAGACGTGACCTGGCACTAACTTTAGTGCTGGGTCTGCCCTGCCACTACGAGGCCAGCCTGAGCCCAACCCCAGGGCTCCTGGCTGGAAGCTTCTCCTGTCCCAGGGCTAAGCTACTCTCTGGCAGGACACACCAGAATTCTAGACAAGACTGTTGTTCTGCACAGGAGCACACCAGGCCCTGTATGCCCCCCTGGACAGGACACAAGCTGTCTTTGCCTGGCCCGTCCCCCTCCAGAGCTTCTTCTTGGCCACAGGTGAGTGTTGCAAGGGGTGTATCTTGCTGCACTCCTGCCCAGCCCTGAGATCCCCACAGGGCTGCTGCTCTGCTCCAGTATCCCAGTGGTCTCTGGCAGCAGGGCCAGAACCTTCTCCCTGCTGCTGCTCAGCTCCAGTATTGTCTGCAAGTGTCTCCAGTGCTTGCAGGTCCTGTGGTAAAGTGCCTCTGCTGCATGGCTCCCAGTCCATGACCCTGCTCCTGCACTGGGCACTACTGGTAGCTCTCCAGGGCTGGCCACACAGGGACAGCTGTGCAGGGGCCCAGAAAGCTGGTGCCAGACAAGAATGTTGTCATGCTTCTCCTCATTGAGTGCTGGCCAATCTCATATGCACACACCTGTGCCAGCCACCAGGGCCCTCAACTGGACTCAGCAGGAAGTGCATGACCTCATGGCACATTTGAGACAAACGTGCTCGAATGTCCACATTTATGAGGCCTTGTTGGGTGGGATGTAGGAGCGAGGGCACTCTTGGTTGGCATGGCAGTGCCACATAAAGTTTAAAATATTGCAGGCACAGTGGACAACTGTGCCCAGCTTCAATAATTGGTCATGCCCAAAAATCCATGACCTGTATGCAGGAGCTAACCCACATTTTGACATCCCAGGAGCCAGGCTGCACCCCTGTAACTGACACCAGCCACAGGAGGAAGGGACCTTGGGCCTTCAGTGCCCCACCCCACCCTCCTCCCTGGCTCCTGCACCCACTGGCAGCTTGAGGAGCTCTGTCCAGCACCTGCTTTGTCTTTGGTGTAGCCCCAGACCCTAGCATGAGAAAGCCAGTCATGCCACCACCGGCTGCCAGCATCACCAGATTCTCCCTGTGAGAGGCCCTGGTCAGGTGCCAGCCTACTATACACCACAGGCCATGGACACTGGGCACAGCCAGTCACCCTCACCAATGGGGAGGCCCACACTGAGCCACCAGCCTTGCCAGCCCCAGACTGGGCCCTCCCAGTTGTCTCTACTGCTCCTGGCCCCTGCCCCTGCCCCTGAAGGGCCCTCCAAGTTGTCTCTACTGCTCCTGTCCCTGCTGCTTCTCCCTGCACAGGTCACCCACACTCCCTGGCCCTGGGTCCCCCATCCCTCCCCACACACACAGCACACAGAGAGGTGAGACACAGTTCAAAACTTTATTGATCAGCCCATGTCCCTGCAGCTGGGTCAGAATTGGCCTCTCACACACCAAGGAAGGTGTTGAGACCAGTGGCAATGTCCTTCTTGGGAGCAGGGGGTAGGGACATGCAACACTGCCACAGGTAGCCCTCAGGTGGTGGCGGAGGTTGCAGGGCAGTCCAGGCTTGCCCCCTGGACCATCGTAGCTCAGGGTCCTGAACCAGGAGTGCAGGTGTGCCTGGGACACCAGGAAAATCAGCAGCAGCAGGTCATAGTGACTCAGGCACCCCTCTACCTGCACAAACAGTTCATCACATATTGCCTGGGTTACAAGCAGCAGGGACATGCTCAGGGCACAGTTCTGGTACAAGGGGCAGGGGGAATGGCCCTGGGATGCCTTCTCAGAGAAGCTCCTGTGGGGAGGGTGGGGCATGACCAACTCCTCACCCCAGTGGTCAGGGAGCCCTGTACATCCTGAGCCCAGGCACCTTTGTCTGGGCATCAGCATGGCAGAGCAGCTGATCTTCATGAGGAGAGCTGGGGAGAGGGAAGCAGGGTCTGGAGCTGCAGCAACAGGTGCTGCCAGCAGTCTGGCCTTTCTCAACCTGGGGAAGAGGGTGGGGGAGGCAGGGTGCCTGTGGCCAGCACCCAGCAGGCCATTGGCCCCAGGGGAGCAAGTGGGGATGAGGCGCATGTGCAGAAGCTGCCTGGGCCTGGGCCTGGGCCTGGGCCTCCCAACCAGCTTACCGTGGTCTGTGGGCATCCATGCATGGCTGACCCTGAACCTGAACCTGAAGCCAGGCAGCACATGGCCTATGGGGAAAAATATCTTATTTCTGAAATCATAGAATCATAAAACCAGAAGCAGGGGTAACTGGTGCCTCCTGAGTCTGGGGGGGCCACAATTTGTGGGGAGGCCCAGGGGCAGGCCAAAAGCACCATATCCACTCCTATACTTCTGTGCTGTACCTTAGTGCCCCCCCCCCAAAAAAAAAAACACCGCTGGCCTGTGTAGCAAAAAAAATGCCCCACCCTGAGCAGTGCTGAGTCAGGAGCCAATCTCAGGGACGGCATATGCCCCCCAGTGTCCTTCCTACCAGTCACCTATGACTGGAAGAGACCTGTACAATCATCAAGCCTGGTCCCCTGCCATGGGCAGTAAGTATTGGGCTCAGATGAGCTTGGCAAGGTGCCTGCCCAGTCTCATCTTGAACACCTCCAAAGAGGATGACTACACCACCTCTGCTGGGAGCATGTTCCAAATTCTGGTGACCCTTACAGGGAAGTTTTTCCTTATACCCAACCTGAATTTACCTTCTATTAGTTTATGCTTATTGCTGCTTGTCCTCCCTTGAGGTGCCCTCTTGAATAGTTGCCCTCCTGAAAATGTTGCAAGCTCTCACAAAAGGCTTGTCTCTTGCCCCTGCAGGGCCAACATCTGGACCTGGAGGAGAGGCCACCAGCCCCAGCAGGGATGTGAGCTGTGGGTTGCCACCATCCACCATTGGAGCCATCCAGTTGTGCCAGCTGTGCCTATGGCACACCAGGGGCTGGACCCTCCTGCTTCAGTGGCTGGTGGCAGTGGCAGAGGAGCGGGAGGTGTAGAAGCAGGTGCAGGATGTGCGGAAGCAGGTGCAGGAGGTGCGGAAGCTGTTGCGGGAGGTGAGGGGGCTGGTCTGGTGAGTAGATGATGTTGTCTGGGTAAAGACACAGGACAAGAGTAGCAGCACCACTGGGCCTGCGTGGAGGCTCTGGAGCAAGAACAGCTTTGGCAGCAGGGGGACCCTGACCGCCAGGCCATGGACACCCTCGTAGCGCTGGCGGCCATGTACATGTACACTGCCTGGCTCATGACCATGGCCCCACAGACCCCTAATTCCCATCCACCAGCCTGCAGCAGGCCACCACTTGGCCATGGGAGGAGGGCTTTTGACACCTCTGACCCAGTACACCCCTGGCCTGGTCTGGCCCCCGCCCTGGACCTACCACCACTCTCCTGGACCAGGACCTGCCACTCTCCCTTGCACTATGCAGCCAAAGACCCAGGAGTGCATAAAGCTGCCATCCACTGGGGTCACTGTGGCCCCTGGACCCATGGGGGAACATCTAGGGGCTGGGGTGTTGGGCACTTGCCCTGGAGCTCTGCACCCTAAATCCCCTCCCAAGGCTCCTCACTCTGGGGTTGAAGACCCAAATTATTGTAAATAGTTTCCCATTTGTATATAGTTTCCCACTTGTAAGCAGGTATTTTATTATTGGTGGGTGGGGAGGGGCACTGTTGATTGAGAGGGGAGGGGGTTCTGTTTGTTGAGGGGGAAAGGTAGAGGGATGGGGATGGGTTTTATGAGGGTAATAAAGTTTTTTGTTTCACCCATATGTGTGTCCTGAGAGTGGTGCTGGGGATAGGCAGGGGGTAGAGGGCGTGTGGATGGCGGGGCAGGCGGACTGGAGTGGGGAGTGCAGGAGGAGGGAGTCAGCCAGGGCCTCCTGCAACCAGTCTCCTGTCCTGAGGCATGGGTGCAGGGTGCCTGCTGGAACCAGCAGGGCCAGCACCCATGGCAAGCAGGGGTGTGAGGCAGTGATTGTCACTGGCAGGGGCAGTGGCTGGAGCAGCCATGGCATAGGGAGGCAGGATGGGCAAGGAAGGAGCTGCTACATGCTGCTCCTGTGCTGGGCATGTGGCTCCTGGGCAGGGAAGGGACTTGCCAGGAATCAGAGTTTCCAAGATGGCTGTCAAGTGCTGGCAGCCATGTGGCTGGAGGTTTGAGCTTCCCCTGGTAGCTACAGGGCATATGGTAGTATTGCAGGAACTTAGGACTAACTTTATGTCCCTGAACGTGTAGACACCTGCAAAAAAATGCTTAATGTGCATTAGCTTAATCCGCATTAAATTTGTTGCACTTATTTGCATGTGTAGACTTGTCCTTTGTTAACAACAAATAGGGATTACCCCCTTAGGTCATGCAGCAGGACCATGTCATATACATGGTGAGTGTTCTGAGCTGTATCCCCATTGCTGCTCAGTACCTTTCTTCTGCTGGTATACAGTGTAGTAGCACAGCTTCTCTGAGCTTTGGCTGCTGTCAAAAACATTCTGTGTGCAATGCTTTTGAAAAGCTCCTCTTAGAAGCAGCCGTGTCAATGTTCTGGGTAAGTACATTTGCTTTCAGACACTCCTTTCAATGCTAGTTTTCATTCCAAGCATGAGTTTGTTTTGGCATTTCCTCTGCCTTTCACTCATATCTGGACTCATTGCAACCTTCCAAACTTCGCCTTTTGGCACATATTAGACTTATTTCTTTGTGGGATTCTTGGCATAGAGAAGAGCTGTACTGAATCCCACAGGTCTATTTATAGAGGTGTGGTTAGATGTTTTGTTAGTTGCATTAATTAAATTAATCACTACTGACATGAAATAAAAGGCCTAAAGAGCTCTTGTTCAGAGAGTGGAATGATGTTCCCTACCTGCAGGGATTCAGATAACAAAATGCTGGGCTTTATTCAGTGCTTTTGTGTTTGGAGAGTAATTAATCCTTAGCACACAGGTGGGTGTTATTAAGCAGTGGCATTTTCATGCCCTCCTCAGACAAAAACACTGAAATTAGTAATGAGCAGATAATCAAAAGGGAATGTGTTGTTAGTGGAAACATAGTGGGTGAAGTGATCAGTATGAGGAAGATGCAGAGATGGATTTGGTGCCAGGGGTGGGGCCTGGGTTTAGCAGACAAGGGATCTGCTGCTAAACACTGAACAGTGCTCCACAGTTTCAGCTTGATTTTAAACATGGAGATGGCACCTTCTGAGTAATGGGAACCCAGGGAAATAAGGCTGGCCTTCCACTTCCCCAACATTAACCAGTCTTGTCTCCGTCGTTACAATTTGTATGGCCAGCACCAATGTACCTACTCAAACTGTTCGGTAAGGCCTATGTTCCAACTGCATGTTGTTCCAAGCTATTACAGTGATCCTAAGGGCCTGTTTGTCCTTCTGTTTAAGTAAATGGTAACATTTTTGTTCATTTCAATAGTGCATACTCAAGCAATATACAAATACTGAAACTGATGAATAGGAAAACAGAGAGATACAGATATGCAATAAAAAGCAAACTGATTGATTCATCCATCATTATGTAAAACATTAGCTTAAGGGATCCTATCTGATCTTAAAATTAATTAAATCAATGAAATGGTTAGCTTGACAGAACTCTGTGACTCAGGACAGATATAACATTTGAAACCCTTCTAGTGCCTTTGCTTGGCTATCCTCAGCAGTCTCTGAGACAATAGTCACATAAAGAATCCTTCTCTCCTTCCCTGTGTTACCTCCCAGCTCCATGTTCTTGGGGAACCCTGGCACAGGATGCAGCCTGTCTGACTCACAAAGAATCCCCCCTCCCTCTTCTACCTAAACAAAATTGATTAAGATGCAGTAAGAGACATACCTAAAGCCCTCCAGATAAGGGAGCAACTACCCTAGGTCTCATTTGCAAGCAAGATGGAACCAGATGACAATTCTTTTACATGGAAGATAGAGAACAGAACATCCGAAGCAAAGACCACTGTGAATTCTGGGATCAGAGAAGCAGGGGAGCACTGCATGATGGGGAATCTATGCTCCAAATGATAATCAACCCACATTTACATATACCCAGCTCAGCATTTATCAGACCAGTTCTAATCTGGATTTACAAAGGACCTTGCCCCCCCCCCCACACACTTCATCTAACCAGAAATAAAGTTTAATAGGCATCTCAGGCTGTACATTCCC
>NW_017728922.1:11955954-11958521 GCF_001723895.1 Crocodylus porosus
CCAGAAATACTGTGGGGTCTGCTCATCAAGAGGCTAAAAGATTGGGACGTGCTGAATTTGAAACACATAAGGGGATCAGCTTGTACAGGCTGATTGACCCAGTTTGACTCAGATGTGCCCTAATGAACTGAATGCTGGCCCATGAAGGTGTCAGCTGGACACCCAGCCAGACTCAGAGGTATTCTGTTTAACTGTGTGCTTGTCTGACTGCAGTTTATTGTTGCTCTGATGAACTGATTCTTGGCATATGAGGGTGTCAACCTGTCTATGCTGATCAACCCGGCCATGTCAGGCATACCACATTAATCTGTGTGCGTTTGTGTGTGTATGACTGATTGGGTGACTGGACTAACCCAGCCCCATTGAAACTGAGCCCTGCAAGATAACTCCACTGGGGGTCAAGACTTGCAGAAGGGAGATTGTAACAGGAGTAGCT
The DNA here is from genome assembly GCF_001723895.1 of Crocodylus porosus. Lineage (NCBI taxonomy): Eukaryota > Metazoa > Chordata > Crocodylia > Crocodylidae > Crocodylus > Crocodylus porosus. The sequence continues at coordinate 11,956,391 of NW_017728922.1, forward strand.
CCCTAGGGGTCACCGTGCTCTCCCCTAGTGCCCCTTACCATGTTCAGTCAGTCTATGATGCACCCTCAATCTCGTCCACCACGTCTTTGATATCAATTATGTAATTAGGGAGGCTTCCTCTTCGGTTCTCCTGGACACGGTTATCCTCCTATACAATTGCTGCCCCCTTTTGCCTCGGGGCTTCTCATCACGCTACCCCCTGCTCTGGGGTTAGCACAGTCTTGGGGCTCAGGTGGCCATGGCATGCCTGGCCCCAACTTTCCTCCTTGGGGTCTCAACCCCCTGCTGGGCTCAGGCGGCCTCAGCCTTACCTGGCCTCCAATTCTCCGCTCCTTTTTGCCTCAGGGCTGGGGTCAGTGGACCCCCAGATGCAGCACCCTCTCTGGTGTTAGGGTCCCCACACTACCATGGAGCCTCTATGAGGCCTCCTCCAACCCCTAATAGTCTCACCCGGTCTTCCAGTGTAAACCACAAACACAAAGCATAGCTGTAACATCCGACATCCGACCTGCAGACCAGTACCCCATGGTTGTCGTCCATATGAGTACAAACGATGTGGCCAGGGGCAACCCTGACTGCATTATGAAGGATTTCAAGGCTCTGGGAGACAAGCTGAAGCAGACGGGGCACAGGTGGTATTTTTTCTCTCTTCTTCCGGTGAGTAGGCAGGGACGGCAACACGAGGCCTGCATTGGTGTGGTCAACCGGCGCTTATGCAGCTGGTGCCACAAGGCAGGCTTTGGGTTCCTTGATAATGACCCATGCTTTTGGGCGGGGGGACTTGCTGGGGTGGGATGGGCTTCATCTCTCTCCTAAAGGCAAGCATGTCTTCTCTTCCAGGTTGACTGATCTTGTACAGCGAGCTTTAAACTAGCCTCACCGGGGGAGGGGGCCTCAGGAAGATGAGGAGACGCCATCCAAGCAAGACAGGTGACAAAGGCAAGGAGTGCTAAGGTAAGAAACGGGGGTCCAGACAGTGTCCCTAAACAGAGGGTGGCACACACAGTCTTGCAAGGCCTTAAATGCCTATATACCAATGCTCGCAGTATGGGAAATAAACAGGAGGAACTCGCCCTCAGAATAGCTAGTTCAAACCCAGATGTCATAGGGCTAACAGAAACGTGGTGGGATTCGTCCCATGACTGGGCAGTTAGCATTAGGGGCTATAGGCTTTACAGGTGGGATAGAGAAGGAAGGAAAGGTGGGGGTGTGACACTCTATGTCAAGGAGCACTACACATCCTCTGCCAGCAGAATGGGGTCAGAGGAAGGGCAGGCTGAAGTGGTCTAGGTTAAGATTCAAGGGGACTGTAGGGAGAGCGATTTGACAGTGGGGGTCTACTACAGACCCCCCAACCAAGGGGAGGAGCTGGACTGGCAATTTTCGAGCCAGCTTGCAGTGGCACTTAAGGCAAGGGATGTAGTTGTCATGGGTGATTTTAATTACTCGGACATCTTCTGGGAGAAACAGTCAGCCAGGACGGACCGTTCCAGGAGGTTTCTAGCTGAGATACAGGACCTCCACTTAATCCAAGAGGTGCATGGTCCCACCAGAGGAAACGCCTTGTTGGACCTGGTCCTGGCCACAGGCGATGACCTGGTAAGGGGCCTTCAGGTTCTTGACCACCTGGGCGATAGCAATCATCGCTTGCTGGAATTCACCATCCAACGCAGGGTGTCAAGGGCCTGCAGCAAGGCAGTAGCCCTAGACTTTAGGAGGGCCAACTTCAACAAGTTGAGGAGACTAGTGGGGGAGGCACTGGGGTCCTTGAGGGCAGGGGAACTCAGTGTCCAGGACAAGTGGTCGTTCCTTAAGGAAATGATACTCAGGGCCCAAGGGAAATCCATCCCAATGAGAAGCAAGGGGAGCAAGAGTGCCCGAAAGCCTCCCTGGCTTACCAAGAGCATCCAGGAATCCCTGCTTACCAAAAAGGCGGTGTACAACCAGTGGAAGGTGGGTGCCATCTCCAAAGAGGAGTATGACCCCTCTGCTCGGGCCTGTAGGGGGGCTGTCAGGAAAGCTAAGGCAGACATAGAGCTAGGACTAGCATCCAAGATCAAGGATAATAAAAAGTGAAACTCTTTAACCAATTCTTCACCTCCGTTTTCTTGTGCAGGGACCGGGACTTCCC
>NW_017728922.1:11958621-11967367 GCF_001723895.1 Crocodylus porosus
GGGGGGCTGTCAGGAAAGCTAAGGCAGACATAGAGCTAGGACTAGCATCCAAGATCAAGGATAATAAAAAGTCCTTTTTCAAATATATAGGGAGGATGAAGAAGGCACCGGGTAATGTGGGGCCCATGCAAAGTACACTGGGCAATCTGGTGGTTGCGTCAGAGGAGAAAGCGAAACTCTTTAACCAATTCTTCACCTCCGTTTTCTTGTGCAGGGACCGGGACTTCCCCGCTGTGATGCCAGATGAACTTGAGGGGAACACCTCCATACCTCAGGTTGGGGAGGAGTGGGTTAGAGAGCTTCTGGAGGGGCTGGATGTGTTCAAGTCAGCGGGTCCAGATGCTCTCCAGGAAGAGAATTTGCAATGTGCGGTTCTGAGAAGCAAAGCCTGTGAGTACAGCTAGCCTTGGAAATGCCAAAACAAAGTGGTATAACATTTCTTTGATGACTTTCATTATTCATTTTCTGTTTGTGAGTAACCCACTATCAGATCATGAAAGTTTAAGAATAACTCACTCCTCAAATGTACCTGCTTGTTGCCTTGGTGGAAGGCTTTTGACATGCACATCATTCAAGTATCATATATTAAAACCAGATATGCAATTCATACCATAACCTCTATAATGTACAAATTATTACCTGATGAAGAAACTTTTGGTATCAATAGAATGAGTCCAACTGATTTCATTAGGCCATGAGGTAAATTAGTTGACTTCAATGAGTTCTAAAAGTCACTGCGAGAAATGCAAATCGCGGAACCTGTGGTCATGCTTGCAGTTTTTATTGTGCCAATTAGTTACATAGGTTTTCTGATCTGGGAACAGAAGCAATAACATACGCATTCTTTAATAGGCAAACCACAAATTTTACAAGCAGTTAAATAATTTTGGAATTAGCTTATTGCAACTATCTCAGCCCTGCCACTTAAATGTGACCTAATAAAGTGCAAGCAAGCCCTTGTGCATGGAAAGCAAAATGCTGCAGAAATGCACCTATAAGTGTGACAAGCACATGTGAATCAAAGTGTGCTTTTGCATTTGCATTTGCATTTGCATGATTATGGGGGGAAGGGGGTGAGTATTGTTTCAGTAACTAAACAAGTAAAGAAAAATTCTGAAATCATGTTCACTTGGTTTTGTTTTAGGCAGATATTTTCAAGGCTCTCCACTCTTGATTGACGTTTCTCTGCCTCTCTACCAGAGAGAGGCCTTCTTTAGTCATTGCATAATGATGTAAACAGCAGCACTAAGGGATATGGCTCTTTGGAGTCAGATGCTTCCCAAGAAAAGCTGTTCTATACTTGTTAATGAGCAGTGCACTCCTGCACTGGCTGCTGCTGTGAAAGTTTTCACATCAATAAGACTGCTAACATCGCAGGATCAGGCTCAAGATTTATTTTAATTTGCCTATTTTCTCCTGCAGGAGTGCTACTTCCCTCTCAATCTTATGGGTAGGGGGAAGTAGTTGCAGCTCTCAGGTCCCTTCCTACCCTGTTCAACTGTACATAATTTAATCAGGAAGGAGCCTTTGCTGCTCCAGACCTCAAGCTGACAGGGACAGCCCTCATCTTATTGCTGCAGGAACAGATTCAAATGGGGTGCAGTGGCTTGGTCTCAGCTGCTCTTTCAGAACACCCCATGGGAGCAGCAGCGGGGTACTTTAAGTCCCCAAGTCAGATAAGAAAGAATCCCTGCCCCTGCTCACACTATCCCCCACTTCCCTTTCATGGTCAACAGCACATCCCCTCACCACCCTACCCTACCCTACCCGCTGCTGCCTCTGGCTGACTCAAAGGCAGGATGCTCTGCTCCAGACAGTCTCCTGCAGGAAGCAAGGCTCAGCTGAGGACACTGGTAGCAGTGGACAGGTTGTACCTCCTTACCAGTCTCCCTGGGTGTTTCCCATCAGCCCAGGGCAAGGTCAGGGCTGGGGAACCTGCTGATTGCTGCTACTGTCCTCAGCTGAGTGCAGTTCTCAACACACCTGCTCCCTGCAGCCCTGGTTGAAATGGAGCCAGAGCAACTGGGACAGCAGCAATGGCTGATAGATCTCCCTGACATAAATAGACAGGGTAAGAAGGAGAAGGAGGAGAGGTGCTCTACAGCATAGTGTCTCAACCTGTGGTACCCCTAAAGGTACATGAAACAGGCGGGGGGTATGTGGGTGTGGAAAACCCCCACAGCAAGGGGGTGTTTCCACTCCCCCTGCTGCTAACAGGTTCATGTTTGGCCACTTACCCCACCCCCAAGCTGGTGAAAGGCTACTGCAGGAGGGGGAGGGCAGGCACACAGATAGCCACATACTCCCCACCAACAGGCAGGTAAGTTTTCTTTTTTTTTTTTTTTTATCCTGTCTGGGCTTTGCAAGGGTGGGGGGCAGACCGAGACCCCCAGAATATGGGAGGGAGAGGACACTGCACTGAGGAGATTGGCCCCATGACCTGGCTCACTCAGGTCTCAGTTCACTGTGGCGGGAGGGCTGGCAGTGGCACTGAGCTCTTCCCGGCACTCAGGACAGGCTGTGGTGATGGGAGGGGGGCTGCTGCCTGCCCCCCCAGTGCTGCTGCTGCCAAACATGGGGGAAAAGCCCTGTGCTGCCACCAGCTTCTTCCTGTAGCCAGCCTGGGCTCTTCAGCAGTCAGGCTGCAAACAGCTGCCCCGGGCTCTACAGCCCTGGCATCATCTCCACGCTGGTAATTGCACATGCACCTCAGAGCAGAGAGCAGGGATAAACCTGCTTTCTGCTTTGAGGCGAATGTGTAGTCACTGCCAGCACGGAGATGATGCCGGGGCTGTGGAGCCCAGGGCAGCTGTTTGCAGCCTGACTGCTGCCTGCTGCAGCTGCCTGAGTCCAGCTGCCTGCAAACAGCTGCGCTTGGCTACAGAGCCCCATCATCAGCTCCATGCTGGCAGCAACTGCACATGCACCTCAGAGCAGAGAGTGGAGATAAATCCATTCTCTGCTCTGAGGTGTACGTGCAGTCGCCAGTATGGAGCTGATGCTGGGGCTGCGTAGCCTGGGGCAGCTGTTTGCAGTCTTCCTGCTGCAGCTGCCCAGAGCCCAGGCTGGATACAGGCAGTGCTGGAAGTGGCACAGGGCTTTTCCAGGCTGCGCTGCCTCAGCCTCTCCCCACCACACCCCGGTCTCCTCAGAGCCATGGGATGCTGGAGCCTGAAGTATTGCCTTTGCAGCCTCCTCTCTGAAGATACACAGCCCAGGCTCTGGGTAGCTGCTGCCAGCCATAGAGTCCAGGCTGCTTGCAGCAGGACTTGCAGCCTCCCAGCCACCTGCTGGGAACAGATCAGGCCCCATGGCTGGCAGCACCTGCCTAGAGTCTGGGCTGGCAGTGGATGCCAAGCAAAATGGCTTTGCATGCCATGCTTGGCATGCACATTCCAGGGGTTGCCAACCCCTACCATACAGACTTACCATGCCAAGAAAAATGGTTTCATAGTTAGTAGGGTTGGAAAGGACCTGAGCAGATCATCAAGTCCGACCCCTGCCATGGCAAGAAAGAGTAATGGGGTCAAACGACCCCAGCAAGGTGATTGTCAAGCCTTGTCTTAAAGACACCTGGGTAGGAGCCAGCACCATTTCACTTGGAAATTGGTTCCAGATCCTAGCTGCCCTGACAGTGAAGGAGTGCCTCCTAATGTCTAATCTGAATTTACCATCTGCCAGCTTGAGACTGTTATTTCTAGTCACTCCTAGTAGTGCTCAGGGAAACAGGGACTCCCCCAATGCCTGCTGGTCCCCTCTGACTAATTCATAACAGGCCACTAGATCCCCCCTCAGCCTTCTCTTATGGAGGCTGAACAGCTTCAGGTCCCGTAGCCTGTCCTGCTGCCCCCTGATCATGTGAGTGGCCCTCCTCTGGAACCTCTCCGTGTTGTCCATATCCCTCTTGAAGTGCAGTGCCCAAAACTGGAAGCAGTACTTCAGCTGCAGCCTTACCAGTGCCGCATAGAGGGGGAGTATCACCTCCCTGGACCTGCTTGAGATGCATCTGTGAATGCATGACAAGGTGCAGTTGGCCATCCTGACTTCATGCCCACACTGCCTGCCCATATTCATCTTGGCATCAATGGTGACTCCAAGATCCTTTTCTGCCTCTGCACTGATGAGAAGGGAGTTCCCCAGCTTGTAGGTATGGTGCTGGTTGTTCCTCCCCAGGTGCATCACCTTGCACTTGTTAGTGTTGAAACCCATCCTGTTCTCATCTGCCCACCCCTGTAACCTGTCTAGGTCTGATTGCAGCCTATTCCTCCCTTCTAGTGTGCCCACATCCCCACCCCCCATCTTAGTGTCATCAGCAAATTTGAACAGGGTGCTTTTTACCCCCTTGTCCAAGTCACTGATGAAGATGATGAAGATGTTGAACAGTGCAGGCCTGAGGACCGAGCCCTGTGGAACCCCACTGCCGACATCCCTCCAGGCTGAGAAGGACGCATCCACTACCACCCTCTGAGTGCGGCCCTTCAGCTAGTTGGCGACCCATGTGACTGTATAGGTGTCGACACCACAGTCCCCCAGTTTCTTGATGAGAATGGGGTGAGAGACAGTGTCAAAGGTCTTCCAAAAGTCCAGAAAGACTATGTCCATTGTTACCCCTGCATCTAAGGATTTGGTGACGTGGTCGTAGAAGGCCACCAGGTTGGTCTGACAGGACCTGCCTCTAATGAACCCATGTTGGCTGCCCCTAAGCATAATTTCCCCTGCTGGCCTGTCACGGCCATGTGCCAGGATAATTCTCTCAAAAAGCTTACCCAGGATTGAGGTAAGACTAACTGGCCTATAGCTTCCCGGGTCCTCCTTTCTCCCTTTTTGAAGATGGGAGACATACTGGCCCTCTTCCAGTCCCCTGGCACACCACAAGTGCTCATAAAGCTGTGCCAGGGGTCCCACAATGACTTCAGCTAATTCCCTCAGCACTCTGGGATGGAGATTGTCCGGACTAGCTGATTTAAATACACCCAGTCCCTCCAGAAGTTCCCGGACTAGATCTTCCCTGACCCTTGGCCTAGTTGCGCCTCCCCTGGGGCCTGAGGGGGGCCTGGTGGTGGGGGTTGATCTGGTCCCTGCTCAGGAAAATGGAGGCAAAGAAGTCATTAAATAAGTTAGCTTTGTCATCTGGTGTGACGACCAGATTTCCTAGTGTCTCTCAGGGGCCCCACTTTACCCGGTACCTTCTTTTTGCCCCCTACATATTTAAAAAATGACTTCTTGTTGTCCTTGATCTGGGAAGCTAGTCCCAGTTGCATCTGTGCCTTGGCCTTCCTGACTGCCCCCCTCCATCCCCAAGCAACCAAGGTATAATCCTTCCTGGTGATGGCCCCTCCCTTCCATTGGGTGTACATCTCCCTTTGAGCTAGAAGACATTCCTGGATGCTTTTGGTGAGCCATGGGGGCTTTTGTGCCCTCTTGCTCCCTTTGATCCATGTTGGGATTAAGGAGCGATCACTCTTCTTGGACACCTGGCTCCCCTCCCCTCCGGGACCTCAGTGCTTCCCCAACTATTCTCCTTAGCTCATTGAAGTCCGCCGTCCTGAAATCTAGGGCTGCAGCCTTGCTGCAGGTCTTTGCCACCTTGCGCTGGATGTTGAATTCCAGCAGGCAATGATCACTGTTGCTCAGGTAGTTGAGCACCCACAGCCCCCTCACCAGGTCATCACCCATGGCCAGCACCAGATCCAACAAGGCATCTCCCCTGGTGGGGCTGTGCACCTCCTGGGTTAGATGGAGGTCCTGCACTCTGGCTTGGAACCTATGTGAGTAGTCAGACCTGGCTGACTGCTCTTCTCAGCAGATGTCTGGAAAGTTCAGGTCACCCATGATGACCACATCCTTTGACCTAACTACCTCTGTGAGCTGACTTTAAGAATTCCTGGTCTAGCTCTTCCCCTTGGTTGGGAGGTCTGTACTAGACCCCCACCGTTAAGTCTCTTTTCCCTTGACCTCCTTGTATTCTAACCCAGAGCACTTCAGTGTGCCCCTTCTCTGACCCTGTGCTACTTGATGAGGATGTGTATTCCTCCTTAATATAGAGCGCCACGCCCCCACCTTTCCTCCCTGTCCTGTCCCTCCTGTACAGCCTATAGCCCTTGTTATTCACTGCCTAGTCATGTGTTGGGTCCCACTACGTTGCAGTATATCTGGGTTGGTGTCAGCTAGCAGGAGGGTAAGTTACTCCCGCTTGTTTCCCATACTACAAGTGTTTGTGTAGAGGCATTTGAGGCCTCCTGTGGATGTGTGCACTGGCCCCCTAATCACAGCATTGCCCTGGGCCCTGTTGCTTATCTGTGTATGTGTTCCACTCCTCGGTCTAGACTGGGCTATACTTGTGAGTGCTGCTTGTTTTAGTGGTCCAAGGCTTCCTCCTCCCTCATCTTCCCCTTCCCCTGGCCTCCCCTTCCGCCATGGCCTCATGTGCCATGTTTGGCAAGCATGCCCTGGGGGTTGCTGACCTCAACCCTACACACTTACCTCACCGCAGGCCTCTGCTTCTCCCCATCACCCCAACCCCTGGTGCAGTGGCCGCGGAATCTGCCGACACCTGTCTGCACCACAATTACAGTTGCTACGTGTCCCCTCTCTCTCTGTCTTCACCCTCCCTCCTTCCCTGTCTTGCTCTCTCTGTCTCACCCTACATTCTTCTCTCTCTCCCTCTCTCTCTCTCTCACACACACACCCCCCTTCTTTCCCTGTCTCTTTCACCCCTTCCTCCTCTCAAAACTATGGCAAAAATTTGACACGCTGTGCATTGTATGACACTTTAAATTCCCCAGCAATAATTTGGCATGCTACGCTTTGCATGACATTGGGTTCAGTCTTCCTAGCTTTGGCCAACATCACCTTTAGCCCAGGTACATTCTTGAGCACCCTGATAAAAAAGGTAGCAACCCTACCCACACCAGGTCAGACATCTGTCATATCACAGCCTTATATTTGCAGCCCTTCCAACATATGGCACACCTTAGTCTGTAAATATAAAATCCCCTGGAAAATTGAGTGTTGGGGTAACTTACTAAAATTTTCAGAAGTTAGGGGTACTTGCTACTTAAAACGTTGAGGAACATTGTTATAGAGCATGGAGGGGAAGGGAGGAGTTGCTGAGGGTGGAATGGGGAAATTCTTACCCTATTTGGGGACATTGCTACTCCTGCAGTTTGGTCTGCTGCCCAAGGCAGGGGGGTGGGGTTGAAGGCTGGGGGTGGGGTGGATAGCCCCACCCTGCAGCATTAGTTGCTGTTCCTGCACCCCCTTTTAACAATCCTGGAGCCACCTATGCACCTATGTGTTGCAGAGTAGAACTTCCACAACTGTTTAGAATGTGGGCTGCAAAGGGCTCCAGCCCAGAGACACCACAGTCAAGTAGGGAGCTGGCAGCCTACAGATTCAAGCTTAGGCTACAAAAATAATATGGTGCATGTACACGTGCCAATTATTCTGTTGCAAAGGATTCAGGAAGACCACAACAGGGCAGAATGTTTTTGGCACTGTGGCTTCTTATTGGAAATCTTTGATTTTTGTTTTGTGATTCATGTGTAGGTGTTTCATAATTAACAGTGCAACTGGGTTATTTTTGTTGAAAATCATTGGTCTAGAGCATGTAGGACCAGTGATTAGCAGCCAGACCAGGTGAGTATGATAATCTCAAAGCCTCCTGAGTAGAGGATATGAAGTTTAAGGAATAAACAGGAATAGACAGCTTGGAAGGGAGCAAGGGCTAAGAGAGGTTGGGCCTGTATCAGACAATCTGACTCTGCAGACTTACAGGATGGAGTCACTGCTGTTCCATGGCCCAGGGAACTCTGAGGAGCTTATCTGTTAGCATGAAAAATATGCCATGAATTAGTGGGTAAGAACTTAAATCCACAAATAAGTTCCTGGTACTAAGCTTTGATACCATAAAATCACAGCTATTATTGCTTTGCCATAAAAATGGACAGTGGTGTGAGATGGGGAAGGTGAACCTAGTGTAGTGGTGTGGAGGTGAAAGCAAAAGGCAACCAAGAAGGCTCCTTCTGCCTGACTTACACTGTCCGGTGGGACTGTAGCTGCTTCAGAGGTGGCATTGGCTCATAGTTAAGCCAGGTGACTGAGAACTAGGACTTCTTAAGCTTAAGTCTGCTTGGCTTCAGTTTCTCCATCTGAAAAACTGGGTAAAGATACTGATTTCATATTGCACTTATTAGGCTTACGATACGAATATTGACGGAAGTCAATCGTCGTGGTATCCTGTGACCAGTGGGGTCCCTCAAGGCTCTGTCCTTGGACCTATTTTGTTCAACAACATCATTAACAATGTAGACATTGCTTTCAGAAGTAAACTGGCCAAGTTCACCGATGATAACACACTTTGGGGTAAAGCATCCACACCTGAGGACAGGACAGCAACCCAGACTGACCTTGACAGGCTCAGGAAATGGGAGGACAAGAACTTGATGGTGTTTAACACTGAAAAATGCAAGGTTCTCCACCTTAAGAGGAAAAACCTGCAACATGCTTATAGGCTCGGCAGTGCTACACCAGCTAGCACTAGAGATGAAAGGAACTCAGGGGTCATGATAGACCACAAGATGAACATGAGCCTTCAATGTGATGCTGCTGCTAGTAGAGTGAGCAAAACCCTGGCTTGCCTCCATAGATGTTTCTTGAGCAAATCCCAGGATGTCATTCTTCCATTTTGCTCGGCCTTGGTGAGGCTGCAGCTGAAATACTGCATCCAATTTTGGGCTCCACAATT
>NW_017728922.1:11967799-11974581 GCF_001723895.1 Crocodylus porosus
CTTCCTGCCCTTTGGGCAGCGGGCTGGACTCGATGATCTTCCGAGGTCCCTTCCAGCCCTAATGTCTATGAAATCGATGAAATATTCAAACATTGCTTTGTGATCTCCTTCTATTCAAGGTGATCTGTTAGCTTGAAATAAAAGTAGCTCGGTATCCCTTTAAATAATTTGTGAGCCCTCTAAGGCAGTAGTTTTCAACCTTTTTAGACTCAAGGCATCCTGTGTTCGACTCAAGGTACCCCTCAGAAGATGTCAGGTCTTAGCTTTCATTTGTTTCATGACTATGGAAAAATAAAAAAATAATTCTTATTTTGCAAAAAACACAGGAAAACCACAACTGGCCAGAATACTTTTTTTTTTTCAGCTCTTTGTCATGGTACCTGTTACCCAACAGTGTAAGTTCAATTCTACCTTCTTCCAAAGGGATTTGAACATCTTCCTCCAGCCTGCCTAACTGCTAGGCAGGGATTGCTCTGAAGAAGTATCAGGATCTTTCTGTTGACACTGTTCCTAGTATGCATAATTAAACAGTCATAGGGTCAGGGTTAGCTACCAAACTAAAGGGTCATCATTATTTCATTTAGTGGTCCCAGGGACACTTTTAAATATTTAATACAGAGTAGAACAGAATTGTTCCATCAGGACAGATGGAGAGAAGCATCCCTTAGAGCACCCTGTAGCCTGGTCATTAGGATGATCTCCCCAAAACAGGAAACTGTTTGGAATGCGTGCCCTGAGCCAGCCAGACAGGTCTGCAACACCAGGTCTGAGTGCTTTTATGGTGAAGCTGTTGGGTAAGAGTGGAAGAACCCCTCATCCTCCTTTTGGCTGTTCTGTAACTAGACTTTCCCTACCTTTTGCTTTTCTTCCAGGTGCCTGAAAATGAGATCAAAAGAAGAGTTTGTGTCAAATAAAATGTTTCAGTTTTGCCTTGGCAAGAAAAATAAAACAACATGAATGTGGTTCTTTTTGGACCAAAACAGGGCTTGTTCTTTTTTTCTTGATGTTTTGGTTCAGCTACCAAACTGAAGAGTCATGATTTGCACAGCCCTATTAGAGTGCAACAAGCACAACAACCAGCAGGAAGCAATAGTCTACTGATGGAAGCAGGCAACTTCAGGAAACTTTGGATTAGCAAGGCTGAAGGCTTGAAAGGAAAGGAGTTATTTACTGACACATGTAGCAGAGTCCTGGCTGCAGATCCTAATCCAGACAAAGTATAATTCCCAGATGGCTGATCTGGAAACTGTTCTTGAAGCTGACCCATATAGCAAGTGCCAGAGACGTGGTTAAAATGCTGCGGGAAGATGGGGTCTAAATCAGGAAGTATGGTGCTGTATGGGCAAGGAAAGCATATGTTTGGAGGCAGTGATGCTGAGCATTTAGCTAGGGTGGAAACTAGGTGTTTGGTTATTTAGCACTTGGGAAGTACTAATTTGGGATTTAAAGCAGGGATTTGCCAGGAAACCTGCATTCCTTGCCTCTTGTTAGCTTGTGTCAGATGTGTTTCCTTATGGCTCCCACAACTTGTCCATGACTGGGGCAGTGAGAGATCCCTCTCTTGTTTCAGTATGCAAATTCTTGTACCCCTCAAAACATTGGGAAGTGTGTGAGATCAGGATCTTCCGTTCACACAGGATGGGCTCTTGTGAGAATGTTCTTCTGAGAGCCAAGACCTCTGTGTAGAAGGACATTCTGCTGTGCCCATCCTCGCTCTAAGCATAGCAGATTTGCCTCCATTTTTTCTGTGGGAAAGGAGAGCCCTCCGACCCCTGCTTGAAGCCCCAGTGGTTCTCTTGTTTGTTTGTTTGTTTATTTAGCTTTTTCAATGGTTCCCATCACTGTGATGTCTGTGCACAGCCATTAACACATAACCTCACAACTGCTAACACATCACTGTGAACCAAGGAGATATTAGCTCCTATGTCAGGTACAGGGTAACAGAGGCCTACAAAGGGAAAGTGATTTGCCTCACCCTTGCTTATTCTCTCCAAAGGCCTGAAGCTTGTTCTGCTTAGATAAAGAAGGCTAGGGACAACCTTAACCAAGTACTTAACTCGTTGGCCAGAGAGGGCTCAGACACAGTTGATGAAAAGGGCTTCTTGCATGTGCCGTGTTCACAGTTCTCCCAGCTCCTGCTGTATGTTCCATTTCTCCATGTACACAAAGGACAAGCTACACTTTCTATGTAAAATGAATTATGTTAGCTCAGTAATTCTCAACCAGGGTGATTTCAAAGGTGCTGCAGGGTGCCATGCGATGTTAGCATTGTTAGATTTGCAAACATCGTTCACAAGATCAACCCTGAGACTTCAAATGCAAATCCTTAGTTGTGGTCTTTCTGAGTTCTTTGCCATACAAAAACTGCTCTATTATTTTTCCGCATTAAAAAAGTGTGAAAATGAAAAGCTGACATTATCTGAGGGGTATCATGAGTCTATCCAGGGGTACTAGTAGTGTATGTCAGGGTACCTCAAGTCTAAAAAGGTTGAGAAATACTGTGTTAGCTTAAGAAAAGCACCTTTTACAAAACAAAAAAACAAAGTTTCCTGGAGAGAGCATAGTGTGTGTATTTCCTCTGTAACAGACTGCAGCAGCACTGAGATCAGAAGGGTTGCTATCTCTGCAGACGGACAGCATTCCCATGAACATAAAGATGCAGTTCACTGAGAACAAAACCCCCACAGTTTGCTAGTTACTGGGCACGTCTACATGAGACGTTTACTGCGGAGCTGTCTAATTAGCTCCACAGTAAACATCTCCATGCTTTCACCTGTACCCCTATTAAGGCACATGAAATTAATAAACTCCAGAGCAGGCTAGTACTTGTAAATACAAGTACTAGCCTGCTCAAGAGTTTTTTTGTGTGCAGCAGCACAGATGTAGTTGCTACTCGGCTGGCTGGGGCACAATGGTGCTTCAGTGCAGGGGCTGCCTGCTGGCTAGCCCTGCACGGAAGCATCCTTGTGACCCAGCCAGCCCCTCTGAAGCACATTGAGCCCAGTCATGATGTGCACAAATAAACTCCAGTGTAATACATTTCCAAGTTATTTGTTCCCAGGCACATGTTCAAACAGTGTACCTGGGAGGAAAAAACTGGATTGATAAGCTCTGGAGTTTATTTGTGTACATTAATTGCATGTGTAAATGCACCTACTGAAGAAAAATGGAGGCAATGGCCAGGGCTGAACTGGCAGTCTTAACTAACTCCTTCTAGAGCTATGTCCTCACCTGTTTCAGGTCATACCAGGCTTTGCTGAGCTACAGAGTCAGAAGATATGTCAGATCTCAGAGTCCTTCAGATAGCGCAGGTGCAAATTAAACACCTTTTTACTGCTAAATTTAAAAAGTTTCTGTTCAAAGTTCATTTTAACTCGTCCTATAAATACACTGACATCCACACCTACATACCATGCACGCAGACTCTAATGGTGTGTGCCCAATTTTGAACACTATTCAGAACTATGCCCATTAAAAGTGATAGCCAAGTCAAAAACACCATCTCCCACATCTTTTTTAAACAAGGAAAGAAGGGAGGGGAAAAAAAATCCATACTAGGATATTAATGTCTCCAAAGGGCTGAGATGACTGAAGGCCAAACTCTATTGTCTTCATTCAGGCAACACCCCATTGAGGAGAGAGGGTAGGATTGGCATAACTAGCAGAGAAATGTTTAGGACTGTCCAGAGGGCACTAGCTGACTTCTGACACCCAGGTGATAAGGCACTTGTTCTTCCCTGTCTCAGAAATACTGGAGGATTACAGCAAGCTTTTTTTGGATCTCAGCAACAGCAAAGCCAGTTCTCACATCTCTGAATTGAGCAGGTATATGCAGGTATATGCAACTTCCCCCAGTTCAGGTTATCCTGGTGAGAGGGATTTCCTCTCTTCCCCTTCTGAATACAAAGAGAGGTAGGAAGAAGTTAGCTGTGTTAGTTGGAAGTCAGGCAGATGGAAGGGTTGAGGTACACCTTACAGACCATGTGGCTTTGTAGCTCATGAAAGCCTATGTATCTCTGATTAGCAGATAAGGTGCATTTCTACCTTGTTTTTGTGGGAATACAAGCTCAAGGTCCCATACTGACATCCATAGAGCCATCCGCTACCCAGAGTTACTAGGTGCAACTTAGGCTGTCACAGGACACAGTTCTTCAGGCAGCTCCACCAAAATGCTTCAGCCATGACTAGAGAAATCTCCTAGAAGGATGAGCACAATCTCCAGAGGGTATTCAGTCCTCAGTGCTTGTTGACACAGTGGCAGTGTTAATGAAATCATGATGTAACACTTGTCTACTCAGCCCAATTAATTTAACTAGGGTGCCTTGGAACAGTCAGACTCTATTGGTTCAGGTTTCATTTACTCCAGTACCTTGGATCCATCACTGCCCAGGAACAGCTGTTCTAGAGAAGGATCTGGAGCCCCCAAAGTCCATCAAAATGGGGCCACAGCAATCACTCTTGACCCACTCTAGATCTGAGTCAGTAATCAAAGCTATTTCCTTGTGTCATGCCTACTCCCTCTGGCTTCTTGTGTACATTTCATTCTGACTGTCTCTCTGTCCTAAGATCTCCATTTCCCCAGGGAGGGGGGTGCAGCTGGCCCTGGAGGGATGATTATTGTGCTGCCCTTTGATGGTGACCTGCTGTTTGCAGCAGCACCTGTCTTTAGTACCAGACACGTCTCCTTGGCAACTCACTGTGTATATGAAGTGGCTGCAGCTGTACTTCTCTCCATGCCCCTCTTTGCCTCTCTGGATCCAGGAGAGAAATCAGGCAGCCAATGTCATCTGTCAGGGCTAAGATTCTTCCCATCTCATCACAATAGAAAGGGAAGAACACATAATAAAAGGACTCAGGAACAATCTTGGAGCTGCTAAACCCCCCATGGCAAGAGACTACCTTATCTGGAAACTGAAATTCTTCCTGAAAGTTCAAAGCAATGAGTCAGTGAAGTTATGACTCCAAATTATGTTCAGAGGAAGGCTCTGAGCACAGAGCTGAGCAGGATTTGAGGTGGACTGAGCTGGGGAATTTATTGCCTAGCATGTGTAGATGAAACAGGGGTCCTAAATTGAAGGGATGGGTTTTAGAACTGCTGCTTTAATTTAGGGCTGATTAATCCCCCGTGTCATGCACACACCCTGCTGACTTACCTGCCTATCCAGTAGGGAAGAGAGGGCTAGCTGCTGGTGGGCAGAGCAGTCCCTGGCAGCCTCACCCCCTGGTGTCATTGTCCTACATGCACCCAGCTCAGGCAGTCCCCGGGGGCACTGCAGCTGCAGAGGGAAGTGCCAGGCCCCTGTGCAGCTCAGGCAGGCAGGCAGGCAGGCTCCGGGGGTGGCGAGGGGAGATCAGGCTCGTCGCTTTTCGTGTGCAGAGCCTACTTTTCCAGGCTGCTACCAAGCTGCCTGCAGGGCTTCTTACAGAGCCATGGAGCTGCACAGAGCCCAGTGCTTTGCTCCACGGCTGTAGGGGCAGCAAACTAAAACTCCTCAAAGGAGTTTTAATTTGCTACACCAAGTCATTTAGGGTGCGTTACTCCACTGAATTTTCTACAAAGGCTGGAATTAATGTGCAATATGCCAATGAGGTGTGCAAACATTGACACCATTACAGTGGTGCAAAAGCATTTAGCCCACTTTAAAGTGTCGTGCATACATGCCTCTCATTTTGTCTACACATGGTAGGCAGGAGTGGGGAGCAAGCACTAGCTGGAAATTGGCAGGATGCAGAGTCAGGTCATACCTGGTTTGGACTGGGACTTGGGGTATGTGGGCATGTGCTCTCATTTCTCCACAGTGAATCTGAAGGTAACCTCTCCTTCCTGTGCTGGTGCATATTCATCCCAACTTCTTCTCCAAATAAGCACTTGGTGGATGGGAGATGGGAAGCTGGGGATAGCATTCTTTGCTGCCAGAGACAAAGACATAGCTCTAAGTTGCCTTTTCATTCCCCAGATTCTGAGCATCTTCAGGACCCAGATCAGCCCCTACATTTTCCCCACACTGGGCTGCAGGCTGCTTTTCAGATCAGAACTGCCATTATACAGAGTGCTTCTTTCAGCAGCCCAGCTCCTGACTGAGGTCTTGAGGAGCCCACCACTGTTAGGACTCTATCCCAGGGGTACAGGATTAGAAAAGGGGGAAGCTTCATTCAGAGGCAGAACCCAGATGAAGGCGAAAGAAGGAAAAAACTTACCTGCTACAGAGGTCGGGAAGAGTGAGGAAGCGCACGGTGGAAAGCCACCCGCATGGTTTGTCAGCCACGTCCATATCTAGCTAAGAGAACTATTTAAATCTCAAACCCAGGGAAGGAGCATGGGGCCAAGCCAGGAGCAGACAAGGGAAGTAAGCCTGACAGATGTAGGAACAGCAGGGAAAGACAAACAGACTACCCCAAGGAGCGAGACCTCCTGCTCAATTTACCTGGACTGTGCAAAGATGGCCCAGGGCCTAGGGCAATATGGGTCAAAGACAGGCTCCACAAAAAGGGGAGTAATCCAGCCCAGGAAGGAAGATATAGACAAGGCACATGACATGAGGAGGAGGGAACAAACAACCAAAAGGGGATCAAAGCCTGAGAAAAGGCCTCATGACTATGTGAATGACATCCCTAGGCAGGTCACATGGTGGAGGCTGAGAAACATCATTGAAGATAAAGTTGGAGGAGCGGCATATGCTAGAGAGGTGGTTGGAGCCACTCATAGCCCATAAGGCTGGGGTGCTCAGAACCCCATTATAGAAGCAAGATGCAGGGTAGCAGGAGTACCGTGACCAAGAAGA